>NW_024366591.1:9319958-9688114 GCF_014805655.1 Passer montanus
GCGAGGCGGCGGCCGCGGCGGCGGCGCGGCTGCCCAGACCGCCGATGGCGGCGGGGAGCCCGGCACCGTTCACCAGCGGCACAAGGGTGGGCGGCACGGCGTGCGTCCGCCGCGGGTTCGGGCTCTGCCGGTTGAGCTCTGGCGGCTCCTCGGGCTTGGGGAAGCCGTTGGGCACCAGGATCCCGTTGACCTGCCGGCCGCCGCCGTACTCGGCGCCCAGGCGGGGCGGCGGCCTCTCGGCCGCCAGCGAGTAGCGCTCCAGGGGCTGCGGCGGGGGCCGCGCCGCCGCCTCCGCCGCCGAGGGGTGGCCGAGCTGCTGCTGCTGCGCCAGGAGCTCCTTGGCGGAGAGCGGAGGCTGCTTGGCGTGGGGCGGTGGCGGGGCCCGGCCCTCGGGGAAGCAGCCGTGCGCCCGCTTCAGCTGCCGCGCCGTGTCGATGACGAACTCCACGCGGTCGGCGCCCTCGTAGTTGACGCAGCCCCGGCAGACGGGCTCGGTGAAGTCCCAGATCATGGCCCAGGGCATGCGGGGCAGATCGCACAGGTAGCACGACTGCCTGCGGGAAGCAGCCGCCACCGCCGCCGACGACATGTCCCGGCCCCGGGGCAGCGGCGAGCGCCCCCCGCTCCGGCTTCGGCCGCTGCCTCCTCCGCCCCTCGTCACCGGGGTCCCGACGGGCAGGCTCGGGAGCCGCGGCCGCAGCGGGACCGTCCGCCGGGCCCCCTCCCCCTCGCCTTCCTCTTCCGTGCGCTGGAGCGGGGCGCGGCGGGCGCCCCGGCAGGCAGAGCCGCTGCGGGGAACGCCGCTCCCGTCGCCGTCTCCGCCGGCGGCGCTCACAGGGCGGCGGGGACGCGCATCTCCGCTGCGCGGCTGGCGCAGGGCTGCGGCCGCTGCCGCCCGCACGGCTCCCCCGCTCTCTGGCTACTACGGGGCGGCGCGGGGCGGCGGGGCGCCGCCGCGATCCCAGCCCCGGCCCCTGCCCGCGCCCCCGCCACCGGCACCGGGGGTTCCTCCTGCCGCCGGGGGCCGCCGTGCCCCCGCCCCGTATCGCCGCCGGGGAGGGCTGTGGGAGCGGAGAGGGATAAGGCGCGGGGCGGGAGTGCCCTGCAGTTCCCTCCTTCTTTTCTGGTTTTATTTTTATTATTGTTGGGTTTATTACTGTTTCCCTCACCGCCGAGGGGCTCTGCCGAACCTCCCACCATGGGCGCAGCGGGGCGCGGGGCGCCTCCCGCAGTGCGGGGCTCAGCGTACCCCTGCTGTCCCTCGCCCCGTGACCTTGGGCACGGCGCCCCGGGCGCGCCCCGCGGCTGCGAGGTCCCCCCGCCGGGCCGGTCATCGCCACCTCCGGGCAGGGGCCGGCGCCCCGCCGAGCAGCGCTCGGCTTTGTTCTCCCCGCCGGAGCAGGAGGCGCCATTAGAAATAAATGTAACGATGTAACGATTACCCAGCTTTTTTTTTTTTTTCTTAACTGTTGTCATTGTGCACAGGAAATAGGACGTTCTAGATTTCCTGTCATTTTAAACCACAAACCAGCAGTTCTCTAATGCAGATTAGCGAAATTCACACAGACTAAGCACACGCCGTCTCGCTCCCAAAAAAAGAAAAACCTGTTTCCCCGACCCCCTTCCACGCTGTGAATCGCTCATCCGCCACCTGCACCCTCACCGAAACACAGGGTGGGGGCGAGGGAAGGAGCAAGAGAGGGTGTTCGCTCTCCTCGTGTGCCGCGGGAGGTGAAGCAACCCCTCACCGGGCGCATCCCGGCACGCACGGTCGGCTGCACGCCTTTGCCCGTGCAGGATGCACACGGCGGAGGCTGCTCCCCCCGACAGCCGCGCTCCAGCCGCCCTTCCCGCGGCGTTATGTAGGTTACGGAGGAGGGAGGGAAAGAGGGCGGGAGGCGGGAGCCGGCCGGGGCCGGGGAAGCTCTGACGTCCGTCGCCGCCGCCGGGAGGTGCCTCCCCGCGGCTGGGGGCCGCCCGACGGCGCTGCGGGGCCGGCCCCGCCACCAGCGCCGCAGCTCTCGCTCGGCCGGGCTGCCGGGGGCCGTGGGGCGGGCACCGCGGGCAGAGCCGCGCCGGGGCCGGGCACTGGGTGTCGGGGATGCGGGCAGCCCTTGCTTCTCCCTGCCTCGGCCTCCTGCTCGTCCTGGCGCTGGCTGCAGCGCCGGACCCCGTGCCAGGTTGGGTGACTTTGCAACTGCACGGCCGGCTGGGCGCCCTGGAGGCGCCGGGTTGTGCATAAGCGAAATAAAAGTCAGCCCCGGCCCCCAGTCCAGCCCCGCACGTCCTTGCGGCCGGGGCTGCTGGCCCGGGAGCTGCCCCCGGAGCCCTCACGGCCCCTGGCAGCCCTGCGGCGGGCGGCCGGGGCCGGAGGGCAGAGCAAGGAGAAGGGGGCAGCCCTGCCGTGGCCCCGACGTGCTCCCGGAGAGCCAAGGGTTAACATCGGCTCGCTTTTCCTGAGCAGCCCTCCTTTCACATTGCATCAAAGTCCTTTAAAGCTGTTTCTCTTCCCTCCTCCCCTCCCCGGCTGGAAAGACGATTTATCCATGCAAGCTAAGTAAACAGATCTTTGTTTTCGTCTTCCACCCACTGCCCTCTTTCTCCAGCCCGAAGCTGGAGCCTCGCCAAGCCGGCTGCAGCGATCGCTGCCTCCACACACACACACTCACACACACACACACGGGGCGGGGGAAGAAGCCGGGTTTCTCGGGTGAGGCAATGCGCCTGCAATTGGCAGGGACAAGGCAGGAATTGTAATTGCACTTCATCATGTGATGGCTTATGAAAGAGGAAGTTTTGATGTTTTAGTCACGTACTCCTTTGCCCTCTTGCTTTAGCCTCCAGGTTCTCCGAAGGAAAAAATTACATATATTTATATATACTGGTGGAAAGCCAAGAAACAGTGTGTTTGCGCATTTCAGATCATGAGCAGAGCTGGAGTGCTAGCTGAGCGAGGCTGCAGGGTAAGAAGAAAGCAAAGCTTTGAGCTGTGGCAGGCTTTTAACTGCAGGACAGAAAATGTGATCTGTATTTATTTTCCTTTATTTTTAATGAAAACTAGCTGTGTGGAAAAGTCAAGATGAGCAGCGTTCTGGTTTTGCCGCATTTGCTGCCTTTGAATTCATTCTGGTGGAAAAGGAAAAAAAAAACAACAAAATCATGTTACCAAGCTCAATGTCAAAAAACTGATAAAAAAATAGTGGCAGTGCTACATAGGAAATGTGGTTTATGTATCAAATCACAAAAAAAAAATACCTCAAAGCTGCTGACTGTTACAGCAGTAACTGCACAGGAATTGAACAAATAATGCATTTGTCTCTTGTTCATTTTTTCTCTTTTTTGAAACAGAAGCTATCCCTTTGTGCCAGATCTCTGCGAAACGCCCCTTGCTGCCACACACCAAGGCTATAGATAGGAGCAGCAAGTGCTGGACAATGTCTTATGGGGTGCAGGGCTGTGAAGGTCTGAGGCAGTCCCTGACCAAGGAGCACCATGACGGCATGGATAAGGGTCCAGCACACTGTAGAAGGCTTTTGCTTGTTCTGGTGTGCCCAGTGCCATGGGTGAGGGAAGGAGGAGAGAGGAAAGGTTGTAACGAGGCAGCTCTTTGAGATGAACTCTGTTTGCCACCCCCACATCAATGGCATGCCCCTTCTCACAATGTGTTTTTTTTGCTTTTGTCAGTGAACCACACCGAGATCTTGCTGTGTTTCTCTTCCTCCCTGCAGGGTTTTCTATCCTTTCCCTCTTATCCTCTGCACTGGCAGCAGTGATTGTGTGCAGACCCTTGTCCCAGAACTGTGGCCCCACCCACATACCTATCCCCCGTGGGGCCTGCCCTTCTGTCTGTGTCCAAAGCAGTGCTCCCCACTTGATCACCTCTGCCCTTGGCATTCCCTTCTGATTGAGGGCTGTCTCACATCCTTCTCCAGCAGACAAGCACTGCTTCCTCCATAGCTCTTATTTGCATCCTTCTGTTGTGGCAGAAGTCCTGCAGGGTCATATCAAAATGGCCAGAGCCAAGATAGGAAGGACAATTATGCTGAAGGATGCTACCACCTCTTCTTCATTGATTCATAATGAATTATGGAGGTTGCTCTCTCAGAACTGAGAGGAGAGGCTGGGAATAGTCCTTGAAGTTTTGGATTTAGTCAGATGCAGGTGACTTTGGGCCAACAATGTTTAATCTAGTGCTGTAGGGGGGGAAAAGATACTGATGCAAATGAGGGTGTCATCAGGCACAGGGTGTTGACATAAACAGGGTTTGGACAGGCTCATGGTAAGCTACTGATCCTGTAGATGTTTACAGTTACAACTTTATTCACAGGAGCATCACTCATGGGCTTGCAGGATGAGAGCATGCTTCCCCAAGAGCTGCTCATCAGCGGCATGCTGACGGCTGCAGGGCAGCCGGGAGCTGACTGCTGATGGCAGGAGCTGACAGAGCCACTGGCACAAAAATACTCCACTGAGGCCGGAGAGAGGTCACTGCACTCACTCAGTGTGAGGAGGACGTGCCAGAGGATTGAGAGGGATTGGAGCAGCTACTCAGTGTCTGCTATTTCCCATACATGGGGCCTTTTATTAACTGCTTGAAGACAGCTGCATTGAATGCTGCTGTTTGGTGTTAACTTCTGAAGAGCTGCGAGGCACCTAAGCAGAGCCTGCCTAGAAGAGGAAACAGCAGTAGGACAATAGCTTACAATTTGCTCATGGATATGTCCCAAAATATGGAGATGCGACGTATGCTGCTATTCTGCTCCAACGCTTTGCTCTAGACAGCCTGGTCAGGGCTGGTTACCAGGGACTCGCACTGTCAGCAAGAGCCTGTGAGCTGCAGCTTCTGCTCCATTGGTGGGCTCTGCTCTAGGCAGTTTGGAGAAAAATTTGCATGCTTTCTTTAAAAAAGGAGACAATTCTGTTTTTAACAGTGCAGTTGACTTTATGCCCTCTTTTCAAGTAGAAGTAGGAAAAAAAAGCAGCGAGGAAAAGATCATGGAAATACTTGAGAAATTCAGAGGTTACTACCCTCTGAAGAGAACGAAAAACTTCAGAGAGACACTTCCAGATACCAGAAGAAAGGGCAATTGATGTGGAAAAGCTTCCGCCCCTTATCCCCAGGCTGAGTAAATAGGCATGTCGGGTTATCCCATTTACACCCCGCCTTGGTGCTCTGCATTTCGAGCCACAGTCAGCAATTGTCTGCAGCCACGGGCGAGGGGGGCAGGAATGTGGTGGCCGGGGGCTTCCCGGGGCGCAGGCAGAGCGGCCGGCTGGCCGGGTGACCCCTTCCCAAAATAAACAGGAAGCCCAGGAAGCAGTGACCCCTCCGTGACACCGCGCTGGCTCTGCTCCCTGCCTTCTGTGCGGGAGTCGACAGGCTTCCAAATACCCTCAGAAAATTGGACAGGGGCGAGGACTCCACAGGAAACGTTACAAAATAAGAGCAGAAACAGATCGTCTGTTGAAAAAATTACAGAGGGCCTTAAAGCTCCTTCTTTGTAGGCTTCTGGATAGTTGTATTCCTTGTCTGTGCTTCATTCCCCTGAGCCCATGTCGATGCAGCTTGCAGAGCCCCGAGGAGCTGCAGAGGGGCAGAGCTTCCCTCCCTGCATGTGTGGAAGAGCTGGTGTGCGTGAGCAAAGCACAAAGAGGAGCCCCAAGGAGGCTGCGCCAAAGGATTTCTCAGATGGGCTGGGGAGTTCAGGCTGGGAAATGCTTTTTCCCTGCTTGTGGGAGTTGGCAGTAGG
The DNA here is from genome assembly GCF_014805655.1 of Passer montanus. NCBI lineage: Eukaryota > Metazoa > Chordata > Aves > Passeriformes > Passeridae > Passer > Passer montanus. Next base: position 9,325,709 of record NW_024366591.1, read on the forward strand.
GTGCTCACACAAAATAAAAGTCAAAACCGAGGACCAGACCTTCTCAAAGTGTGGGCCAAGGGTATTAATGCTGTTTCCAGCATGGGAGTTCCTGCATTACCCAAACATCCCCCTGAAGCAGCAAACTGGCGCTTGCTGACAGCTCCAGCTGGCAAATCACCTCCCGGGCCTGCCAGAAGAACTCGCAGTCCCAAAAGCCGCCCCGCCTCGATGGCTGGTGGCCCCACAGTTTGGGGCAGGGCAGGACCACCACCGGTGGGGCAGGCAGCCCAGCTGAAGGGAGACTGCTGCCGCCGATATCCCGGCTTCCTGGCAGCGCCGGCCATTTCGCAATCCCATTTTTCTACTCACACAGCAGCAGTTGTCTCGTCCTTCCTGCAGGGCACGGACACCTGGAGGGGCTGGGGCCTCCGGGGTGGGCAGGTGCCGATGGGTTTGGCCTCCACACAGATCAGCTAGTTCAAAAAGACTCAGGGGAGACAAAAGGGGAGATGGATTCCCTCTCTGATTCCCTGCCAATTGCTAGGATTTTAAAGCTGCTGAACACTGGCTAGCAAACCAGACATGCCCACCTAGCTGGCTAGCAAGATGTGCTATGTTGGTGTGCTCCCTTATCCCCACACTTCAGAAGGGTTGCTCTTTAGGGAAAGGACTATAACACAAGGAGCGATGGGCAGCTGCTACAGGAGAGTCCCTTGAACAGAGCAGTTTTCCTTCAGGAGGAATTTTGGTCATTGACATGCAAAAGCTGCAAAATGGTTCACTAGGCTGCAGCCTTGGTTTGTTCCAGGCACACTGAGGTATTGTTGGGGTGCTCATGTTTCTGCTTGTCATTGCAGCTATACTATTTCAATTTTGCAATGAGACAAGAAGGGTACCCAAATCTGAGAAAGCACAGAATGCAAGCAAAATTTGGTTTTGGCCTTCCAGCACTTCCTCTCATTCTCTCCCTTTCTCTCTTCCTGATGCTCAGGCAGTGCCCCTCCTCTGCGGGAACCCCTTAGGGAGCATTCTGGGCAGGCAGAGCAGGGAGGAAATGCTCCTCTCTGTGAGCCAGCCCATAGTCTTATCTTTTTGCTGACTGCAGTCTAATATGCTAAATAAAAACAAGTAAAAAAGGATATTTTTATCTTGTACATTCTGTCATATGAGTAGTATGTGTATGTGTAGCAATGCTGAGGAGCAATACTTACAAGTTTAGATATTAGTGATGTATTTGTAAACTTAAACAGCAGGGTTGTATTGCATTACTTCATTCTGTCCATGTGCACTTTTGGGCAAAGAAAATCACACACATCCCTTTTCCAGGCACCCACATCCCTTCTGCTCATGCTGAGCTCCAGAAGGAGGTGTCTGCTAGGAAGTACAGTTGAGTTCATATTTGATTAAAAGAACACCAGCAGCATGAATAACTGGTAGACCTGTGCTGGAACTGGCAATTAAACTCAGTCTCCTCCTGCAAATTCCAGTCATTAAAGGAGCTTGCCAAAGGCCGGGGCTTGCATATCGCTTAGTCTCCCAAATAGGACTGGATGAGGAGCAGTCACCTTCAATAATGGGTCCTGCGAAGGACCTGGGGTCTTGCTTGAGGAATGGCCATGCCAGTGGGCTTGCTGGGGCAGCTGCAGAGGCTGCTTGCACAGCTGCCACTTGCTGCTGATTCAGGCATCTTGCATGTGCTCTTGGGAGGTGTCACACGGGCATCCTTCAGCGAGCCTCCCCCTAACACATCTCACCACCTGCAGTCCATCACGATAAGGAGCAACGAGGAGCTGCCTCTTTGCTCCATGCTCTGCTTGCACTTCCCATATGCCTCGTGCAGCCTCAGAGGTGAATGACTTTTGAATAGTGCAGGTCTGGGATGGGTTTCAGTGGCTGATCCAGAGGCAAGAGGACGATCATCTTGATCATCCATTTTCCCTCTGCCAGTTACTATTATTGCTAACTGCTGTTCCACACACGTTGTAATTAAGTGAAAAAAATACAGACCAAATGAAAAAGAGTACAAGCCTCTCAAAAACATCTCTGCTTTAGCTGCAGCCTGACTCAGCCTTCAATTAACATTCTTACTTAAAATAGTTTTGTTATAGAGCTTTTGTTGAATCTTACATAATAGCAGACCAAATCACCACCCCAGAGTGCCATGCTGAAGAGAGGAGCTTGGCCCTGGTTTCCGGAGCAGTGTCTCATCCTGTCTTTGATCCAGATGGCCTTGGGCATGAGCTGGGTGAGCTACCAGAGGAGAGCACGCAGCACACCTGCAGCTCTGCTTTGAAGGGCATGACGAGCTGGTACTGTCAGCAGAAGTGGTCCCATTCTCCCCCACCCCAGCTCTCGGCTCTGCCGGCGCTGCCCTCATCATTTTGCTTATGCGGCTGCTGGAGCAAATCTGGCAGCACCAATGGCTGCAGTGCAACTAAACCTGCCCTAGTGCCATCATCCTGCTGTGCCAGGGCTGATTCTGCAGAGAAAGAAGCAGGTCAGGATGGGTGACTGGGAAGGGACCTCAGCAGCAGCATCAGTTTGGAGCTGCTGCAGAAACCCCTCATGCTGCACCTAAAGGCGTCCTCCCATCACCCAGCAACAGCTGTGACAACCCTCCTCAAGCTGCCAGAGTACACATTGAAGAGAAGGGAGGGATACATGGACCACCTGGGCTTCTCAGGGGCACAGGGCCACACTGGAGATCTGTCTGATTTCCTGCCAGGTCTTGAGGAATTTAAAGGCTGGGCTCCATATCCTGCAGAGCAAGATGACAGCCCTGCCTCCATCACCAATAATGATAATGTGGGGAAACTCCTGCACATGACTTCACTGTAGAGGGGTGTCCTTATCTCTCAGTAGCATTAAAAAAACTACCAGCATGACTTTTTCTTTGTTGTTCTTATCGGGTCTATGTCTAAAAGGTACAAAACTAGAATAAAACATATGCCTGCATGTGTGTGTGTGTGTAAATAAAATGGGAGTTTGTATTACAATCTCAAAAATAGGTACATGCAATGCAGGTATGAAGTGAGGAAGATACTCACATACTTCAGTATGGGGGCTTACTTTCCATTTGAAGCCATTGCTGTCAAGTTTATGGCTCCACAAATGCTCTCTGGGATTGCGAGAGCCTTACCCTGGGACTGCATCATGCTCATGACCCAGGATGGTGATTCAAGTAGAGAGAGAGCTGGGAAAAGGAGACAGGCACATCTAAACCTAGTATCACTCACCACTGCCAGCCTCAGTGAGCCGGGGGAATCATAGTTCCTTCCCGCTGGGGGCAGCTCTGCTAAGTCACTGAATTTTCACTAGAGCGGCATTTGGCCTGAGGTGATGATGCACTGCAGCGATTAATGTGAGGTCAAGCAGCCCTGCAGCTGACAGCTCCCTCCTGCCTCATCCAGAGGACCACTGCATCTGCTTGGCTTAACTCAGTCCCAGCCCAGCCCACCAGCAGAGCTGAAGGAGGGTTGCTCCTGCCAGTGTCCCCCTCTGCCAAGGAGCTGGGAAAATTCCTAGGGAGGACAGGAAAGTCACATAATGGGCTCAGCTCCTCTTCCTCTGGGAGATCCCGCAGTGGCACGCAACCTGGAAAGAAGTAGGTTAATGCAAGCGAGGCCCTTTCTTGTGAATTTTGCTTTAGACTAAGAGTTACGTGTTTTGGCAGACTTTTTGATGAATAGGTCAGCAGGGTGTGGAAACATATTCTAAAGCTTTCTGCATCCTTGCACATGCTTCTAGTTGCTGGGGGTTTTGCCTACTGCTTCACTTGGAAAGGTTTAAAAGAAAATGCAAATCATAGGCAAAGAGTAGAGATAGATTTTTGTGCATACTTTTGGCACAGATTTTAGCCATTCCTTTGTCATTTGTGAAACAACATTAAGAAAACTTACTCAGATGTATATGATAAGAAAATATCAGTTTCTTTGTTTACAAATGGAAAAAAAAATATCACATCACAGCCTGCTACATGCACCTCCAGGTAGCATGCATAAATATCCTAAGAACTTTCTTTGTCTCAGAATGAATATAGGACAAGTGGGAAGAATCTGGACTTTTTCTCATCTTCTTCCAGAACCAGCATTGGTAATAAAAATATATTGTTTCATACACTTCAAAAAGATGTGAATGTTTCTGCATGCTAGGCTTTCAGAATCAAACTTCTGCACTTGAAATATGAGAAAAATCATATGAGCAAAAGACTAAGAAACTCTTTTCAGATGTAATCAGATACACTGTCCAACAGACTGGAATACTTAAAATCATTTTCAACCAATGGCATGTCAAGACATGCCTGCTTCGGACACTGTTAAGACATCCAGCCCCCATATTTTACATACCCTCTTAATTACATTCATATGTTCAGTTTCATATTTGACCTCTCTCTTGCAAAAAACTGCCAAGTAAAGCACTCCACCTCCTCGGTCTCATATAGAAATTAAGCCGGGGGTGTGGAGGATTCATGATTGTTTTATTCCTCAAATATACACCAATAAGCAGTAAACTAAATAAAAATATTTTTGAAAGCCCACTACAATTGTGCACTTTTAAATTTAAAGTACACTCTGGGTTCTTTCTCTTGGTCTTGTATTTTGGATCACTTTGCTGTTCACACCTCTAACGCTTCCTCCTTCATCTGGCAGCTCACCAGCTATCAGGTTTCAGCTTCTCTTTATTTGGAGGAAAAGACTATTTGCACAAAAATTGCGGCATTCCAGAGTGAGAAAGTGGCTCATCTCAGTTGTTAGGACTTTTGTCACTGAATCCAGTAGGTTCAGGTTTCCAGTGCTCTGGGAATGGCTTTACATGAAATCCCGTGGAAACACTGACCAGAAGACACCCGCTGAGAGAAATACACTGTTTTCTTCCCTTTCCTAAATTCCCTAAGAAGCCGAAGCCAAAAATCACATCACTGTCTGCAAGAAGAGGATTGGAAAACCTGATAAATGTGATTGCTTGGTGTGAAATGTACATGCTTTAAAAGCATGTTATCAAAGAGAAAAAGATCTGAAGGCACAGTGATTGGTGGCCTTTGGACCATTGCTGTTGTTTTGGTGAAGGAAAGAGCAATGGTGCCAGAAGGAGCAGAGTGGTAGCCTGCACCAGAGTGCATTTGACTCCCAGCTTGTTCTCAGGCAAGACAAGGCTGGATCACCGGCCCTCAGCCTTCAGCACATCAAGACTTCTAGATTCAAGACAATACATCTGTGATATTTTGGATGAACTGTGCCTCCTATATTTCGCTTGGGCAGTTGGGTTTAAGTACGCTGGTCTGCTCTCCTTTAGCACTGTTTTTGCAGCCTTTTTTTGTGGAGAAGGAAGAGCAATCCTCATGTAAAAATAATAATATTGCAGACCTAGACAGCAGATGGTGTTATTAAATACCTGGGCAAAGTCTAAGGTCACAATGCTCTAACAATTAACAAGTTATATTGTCTATCACTTAATAGGTAACCTCCTGGTGTGGGATGTTTGCAAGGCTGAGCAGACTGGCAAGTGTTATCTTGTCCAAGATAACTCTTCCAAATAAACAAATATTTGACAACCATTCTCTTGCCGAAATTTGTTGCTACCAACGTGTCAGATAAAAATAATATGATTCTATTTAGTCTCCTAAATGATCCCTTCTTCAACGACTACATTAGGTTTTAACTAGATGGTAACATTTTGAGTGCTTATTGATAGTTGCCTGGCATATAAGATAATTTATAGGAGCACAGAGAGACAAATCCTTAGGGAATGTAAATCACTGTGATTCTTCTGCAAAGTATGTCTCTGACTGGCTCCCCAAGGCACTGTGCCCATGAGGTGTGCTCGCCAGCCAGCTTTCGTTGTCCACAGAGGTCTTTCACCATGGCACATGCTTTTTCCTACTCATGGGTCCTAGGGATTCACACACTTATTTGCATTGACAAAGTTGAAATTGAACCTTTGCAATATGTGTCAAGGCTGTTCTCATTGCATGATCTAATAAGATTTTCAGGCAGACCTCCATCTAAGGATTAATTTCATATTGTAACAACTGCACTTTATCACTGTTTCCCTTGATATTTGCCTAGCCTTCTCTGAACTTTACCTCTCAGCTGATGGGTAACAATTTCACTTCTTTAATGGCACTCCCAGGTGTGAGAGAAACATTGTCTATCTGCTCATTTACCTGTTTCTTCCTCAGATGTTTCTTTTGTGCCAGTACCTCTTAGGAAGTTTGCCCAGGCCAGCTGCCCAGGCCACCCTGTTAAACAGGCACAGCCATTACTGCCAATCTGGGCTGTTTTTTGCTTGAGCAGAGCAGCTAGATCCTGTTGGCATGCCTGACTCTCAGTAAGGCTGCTCCCCTGAAGTGCAGCCTTCTCTTCTGTCATTGCCTTCTTCCAGAAGCATGGGCAAGAGCGCCTGCATCACATTCAGAGATGCAGAGCCCTCCATCATCTCTTCTGGCCCTTCAAAGAAACCATGCCTCGCTCTTTGGGCCAGATCCTGGCTTTCATTTAATCACTGGGGCGAGATGGGAGGCTAAAGAAGAGTCCTGTCACTGCCAATAGTTTCACACAGTACTTTTCCTCAACAGTAATTGCTCTCCTGCTAGGATCCATGAACTTGAGAACAAAGTACATTTTATTATTTACAAGGGTTAGATGACAAATACAAACAGATGGTGTGAAGATGACTCCTAATGCATAGTGATCAAGGAATTTAATATTCATGGGTAAAGGCCTGGAAGATTAAGTAAACAGATTCAAATGTGCAGGGGAAAGTATCTCCTAACAATGCATAAAGTCAGCATGGCCTTTTTTGCCCTTTTACCGCTTGGCTCAGGGCAGTTAACATGAGCGAAAAGACTGGCCAATTTTCCAGTCTTCTGCAAGCATCCAACTTGAGCAGCTCTTTCCTCCTTTATAAGGAAGCCCTCAGCAGGAATTTTTTCAGGGCCAAGAAAAAACCCTTCTATTTTGCTGTTGACGATGGCTGCACAGCCTGAGCATGCTCCGGTCGGCTGCAGCTGCCCTTATGTAAAGCAGTTTTACCTGTATGACAGTGCTGTTTTAGCTGGGACTGGTCGGATGACTTACTATTACTCACCCTCATTGGAGCAAGGGTTGTGCCACTGGAGTCTCACCACACCACTTTGCTGCTAATGATACTTCTCGTGGCAGAAGCTGGGATTTCGCTGATGCTGTTTTCACATGCAGTCATCTTGCAGAGGCAATTTCAACACTGATGAGTATTACGAGTCAGGTCCTCAGTATGAATCATCCTGTCCTTCCAGATGACTTTTTCTTTCTGTTGTTTACATCGGAGGCAGGGAATTTTGATGCTTTTTTGTGCCTGTGACTAAAGGAGTGTTTCATATGGGAAGCGATTTCCAAACTCTCTTAAGCCATCCCTCTGTATATTTCCTTTTGTTGTTGTTTTTGTCCTTTTGAGCATAGGCAGATAGTGAGATGTTTCTAAGGTACTACTGACTGAGTGCTGAACGCACATCAAGAAAGTTTAAAGCAGGGGGAAAGGTTTATTGATCCTTTTTTGTGCTGGATTGTGCCCAAAAGTTTGCTCTGAAACTTTGATTTTCCTTGTCCAAATCAGGTTGTTGAACAAACAGATTCTGTGGGATTTGGTCATCCCATTGACTTAGATGAGCCCCAGAAAGGTGTGCCCATGGAGTCTGGAGCAGGACAGCAGCTCCGAGATATCTGTACCCCTGCCTTCTCTTGAAAAAGCCCCATGCCAGTGCAATAGTCAGGATTCCACAGCCTGCAGAGAGATAGGGGAAACTAAGGGATGGAGTAGGGCTGGGGAATGGCTGAGCTCCAAGCTGCAGCATGCAAAGGGTGGTGGAAAGCTGCCCTTGAATGTGGAGGTGAGCTCTGCCCCTGGCACTCCCCCACTGTAGCTCCAGGAGAAAAAAAGATACCCCAGACTCAAAAAAAGGAACCACTGTTTGTCTGTTCTATTTTCATCCTCCTTCAGTAGCTGTAGCCACCACAGTTATTCTTATGGCAGCCTACCAAATTTCAGAAGACATCAGGCACCTCTTTCTTACAATCTTGCTGCTCTGCCACGCTTTCTCCACAGCACCTGGCAGCTTCCTGGAAATGGTATCTGGTACCTGAATCCTTTTAAAGGCTGTCATGTGAGGAAAGGCATGTTTATTGCCATGACTCCAAGGCTCAGATTTCCAGAGGGGCCAAAGTGCTGCAAAGTAAGTCAAGCTGTTCACAGCAGCGTGGGCACAGCATCTCTGTGTCTGGTATCCTCTCAGAAATTTGCCTGGCTCTGTGGATGCATTTGGTTGATATGGCTATGCAAGCTGGGATACGGCCCAAGATACGCCACAGAGAAACCTGCCCTGTGAATAAGAGCCTTTGTTAAGATGGATCCCATCTGTACATGATTTCATCAGCTCCATGAAATGTACACGACATTCATATGGTGAAATAGGCAGAGTCGCTGTTCCAAGAGAGAAAAGCCCTTCTGTCTGCTTTTCCACAGGAGACTGTTGCCATATGAGGAGGTGAAACCTTCTGTGACGCTGTTGTGCTCTTAACCACAGGATGGGACAAGCACTGTGACCATACTAACATCGGCAGGAAAGTAATGTGCATGGGGAGGCATCAAAAGCACACCCAAAAAATTGGCATTGCCCTCTCCTTTGCCTTCTTTTCCTTAAATATGGAGCTGCTTAAAGCAGCATAAATACAATTCAGGCCAGCTAACAAGCAGTCCACAGTGCTGAAACACTCCTGCCGTCCAAGCCAGCTCCCTGCCAGCTATTTCATTTACCATATGTTTGGTGTGGTTTTTGGCAGAGTCAGCCTGAGGATTTTTTTGGGCAGGCCTGCAAAACAGTTTTTCCCTGCCTCCACCCAAACGTGAGCAGGTCCTGTCAGCCACTGTCATACTGCTGTGTAGGGTCAGCCTGGCTGTTTTGGACAAAATTAGTCAGAGGGGCCTCTGGAAAAAAGCCCAAAGAGGGCTGATTCATTTTCCATAAAGTATTTGTATTAAAGACACAGTAGGACGATGACTTCTTCAGCATCACGCCCAGCTGCTGTTGTAGCTGCTTTTCCCATCGTGCAGTAATATCCCCAGGGACCACTGCCGTGATCACTGTGTGCTTTCTTGCTGGAGAGGCAGCTTGAGGAGGCTGCACACAGCAGCAAAGGCAGATCCTCACAGGAATGGGAGCCCCTGCAGAACCAGCAGTACCCAGCAGCAGTCCAGCAGTAAAGCATTTCTGCAGATGCCTCATTTTTCTGGTTTGGTTTCTGTTTCTTTGCTGTGAGCGTCTGTTAGGTTTGCAGAGGAAGCTGCTGAGATGTGAGCCAGGGCAGCGCCTGGTGCTGGCCTGTCTCTGCAGCCTGAAAGCCCAGGTCATGGCAGGGGTGGCTCCTGCTCTCCCCAGGGGTGGCAACTCAGCCGCCCAGTGCAACGCTGCCAGGTAAGAAGGCTGACAGCTTTCCCAGGGAAGGAAATGGGAGGGTTGGGTACACGCTGGGAAGGATTAGCTCACGTGGGTGCCAGTAAGGAGCAAACCTGGCAGGATTAGGACACTTTTCTCCAGGCATTGGATCTAGTGTCAGGGGTGGCTTGCTGCAGCCTGTCTGCACATCACGCTTCTGCTGCCTGCGGCAGGGCTGCCCGGCTGGGGCACAACCAAAGCAAACTGCGGCATGGGGAAGGCTGCTCTGGAAAGCCTGCCCTGGTGCTAATGCACCTGAACAGACCAGTGCAGTCCTGCCAGGTGGGATGGAGGTGCTGGGAAGGCTGGAGGACCACACTGGGGTACATTGCCCCTTATCCCAGGATGCAGTAGCCAGGCATTCAATCTGGCTGGTCATCCAGCTAGGGCCCCAGGACTAGTCTAGCTGATCCAGAGAAAAATAAAAGGGAATTTAAATGCACTTCCCTGTCCTTTTTTAAGCAGATCCCAGAAGGTGGGAAGGTATATCTGCCTCTTTCTTTCCTGCCCCATGCTCAGAGCACACATTCCCAGAGGAACAGCAGTATTTGACAGAGACAACTCATGTTCACCCAGTGGAGGAGCTTTGCAAAAGAGTCACAGGTTGTCTGTTCAACAGACAGTGTTCTTTAACTTGCTGACCTCAGGGAACAGCCTTGCCAGGTAAGCCCTCCAAGCAAAGATGAAAAAAACCCAATAGCCTGCAGGGCTACGATTTCTCCCTCCCTTTCTGCTGAATTAATTAGCCAGGCACTCTGTCCCCTCTGGAGGAAGGCATTGGGATTTGGTCTTACCTCTACCGTTTCTGTTCTGTGAAGCAGCGTGTCTGATCATCCTGATTCACCCTGGAACTGAGATGTGGAATTTGGCTTGATACCCATTGGAAGGAAATTTAAATATTCATGCCTATAGCAATTTCTTTTGCAGACTACTCCAGCAAGCAAATGTGTCCCAGCTGGGATACCTGCTGTGCACAGCATGGGCAGGAGCATCTCTTTCCCTGCCTGCCTCATCTTGTCCCGCTCCGGCCCATCCTGGGGCCGCTCCTGAAGGCACCAGACCCACATGCCGTAGGACTGGCATACGTGCCAAGGAAGCTCCGTGTACCCACAGAAGGGCTGGGGGCCCTCCCCGCCTGGGGACCTGCGGGGGCAGTTCTGGCTGAGTCAGCCACAGGAGCGCCGAGGCCGCCCTGGGCACCAGCCCCTTCTCGCCCTCCTCCTCCCCCGGAGACACGAGCTGGCCTTTAATCAGCGCTGGCTGAGCTGGGAGCTGTCAGCATGGCTTTTGTTCCGCGCACGGGTGTGCTGCGAGCGGGCTGGAGCGCGGTGACTCAGCAGGCCCAGCCCTGCCCAGAGGCGGGAGGCCCGGGAAGGCCCGCGCTGCCCGGCCGGCATGCGGGGCTTTCTCCCTTCCCACTCGCCTTAGGGAGAAACTGCTGCGAATTTCACGGACCGGTCTAGCTAAGGCAAACAAAAGGGAAATGAATTCTGAGGGGGGGAACTGACATCGGTAAATAGCGAGGGCATTGCTGAACGAGAGGGGCTGGTTGTTTTCCGGCAGAAGCAGAGGCGGGCAAGGGCAAGCTTAGAAAAGAAGGGAAAAGCGGCAGGGCAAGGGCAGGGATGTCTGCAGAGAGAACTCGGCAGATGAAAGGCAAAAGAACAAAGGGAGAGACGCTGGGGAAATATGACTGAGCAGATGCATTGCTTATCTGCTCCCGCATCAAATACAATTCCTGTGTGTAAACCAAAAGCAATGACTAACCCAAAGCCGAGGACTGGCCTGTGGGAAGGGGTTGTGCTGCTGTAATCAAAGGGCCGAAGTTGAACCATTTTAGTGAAAGCATTGCACACGTGAGCTGCTGATAGAAGAAAAAAAAAAAAAAATCAGGCTTTATGGCTTCCAACGAAATATCACAAACACGGCGGCTTCCTGGTGCAAAGTGCTGATCCTGTACAAATGCTTGCTTCCATTTGTTCAGAAATTGTTGACAAGTGTGCTGGCTGCCTTTGTGTTGGATAAGGCACAGTTTGTCTTCCAACAGGTGGTTTAATGCCAGGGGGAAAAAAAATAAAAAATTGAGAGCCAGAATAAGCACATGGTACAGAATTTTGGCTCTTCCAGCAGAAATGTGCCTGGGAGTTCACAAATAATCCTGATCAGTCTTATCCTGGGTACTACCACTTGTCTGAATTTTCACTTAAATCAAAGCAATTTTAGTTTAATTGGCTATTTCAGTTAAATATATGTCAGTACAAACGTTTCTAGCTCTTGGGTCCCAATATAACTAATTTTCCAAGGCAATGCAAATGGCAAGAGTACTGGTGCTCATGATTCTTAGAGCAGTAACACATGCATTTGATGTGCATGCAAACACATGCATTTGACAAACACCTGCAGCTGTTTTAGGTGCTAGAGGACTCCCGTGGTGTGTGGGGTGAGCAGAGAGAACTTTCCATGGGGTGCTGGGGCCAGGCAAGGGGTTTGGGCAGGGGCAGATGAGAAAGCCATGGCAGGGAGCTGACAGGCAGGAGCAGCTAACATCTTCCAGCCCCTGAGTGGGGTGGAAACCTCCTTCCCCGGGTTTATTGCTGCAAGGTGTGTGCTCGCCTGCTCACTCACCCTAACCTGCCCTCACCTGGGGTTTGAACTAGCACGTCTGGCCGAATTTTTGGGATGACTGTATGAATGTTTGTTTCTGCCACCTCCGGGAGAGGAGCAGTGCAGACAGATGTAGGCGGCAACATCTTCAAATTACAGCTTAATCCACAGCAGCTCATGAGTCAGGCTGTGACTCACAGGCAGAGACAACTCGGCATGAGGGGCATGCAGCTCCTGCCCCGAGTGCCTGCGGTGCCTGCATTGGGGCTGCACACATCAGGCCAGCCAGCAGGCAGCTGTGCTGCTGCAGGAGCCAGCTGCTGCAGTCCGGGCACTGCAGCCCCCCGCCTCAGCCAGGGGTCCAGCAGCAGTGCAGGCCACGGGGACATGTGTCACTTCTGAGGCCAACCCTGTATAAATTACTGACAGTGTGGCCTGGAGACTCACATGTCCTCTAAATCCTTTAAACTGTGTTTCCAGAGCAAAAGGAGGGTGGAGATGTGTTTTTATACCACTGTGTTGGTTCAAATAACTGCTTAGATATAAAAATTAACTCCCACACATCCTGCAGCTTCTTGAGGTTTTACTTTTTCTTTCGTTCTGAGAGAAATGAGCCTTAAGTGACTGAAGATCAAGAATATTTCTACCGGTACAAGTAAGTCTGTTGCTGCTCAGAGGAAATGGGGTTTCTGTGAAGGTCTGATTTTTGGTGAACCAGTGATTTTAGTTGCATCAATGTTCCAGGCATTAAAGGCAACCCTGCATTTTAAATGTCTTGTATGCTCGAAAAAACTGTCTACCCTAGGCCAGTCCCAAGGCATGAATATTAATGAAAGAGTTTCCCCACATGAACAACATGTACTGTCACATGCCTTATGCCTGCCTCGAATTTAAAATAGCCTGGGAAGTCTCATGTCACTGTAAGTCCCATCAACCGCAGGTAAATGCTGTGGGTGATACTGTTCTGCTGGGATGCATTTCTAAGTAGCTTCCAGAACAGCTCTCCTGTGGGGAGTGGACTTGATCTGGGCTGAGTACAATTGGGCTTTGAGGACTCCAGGCTTGGGTGCACAGGGCAGAGCTGTTTGTCTCACTGTTTCCACACGACTGCTTTATTTTTAACGGCCAGGACTGAATTTCCCAAAAGGACTGCATCCTCACAGACAACAGGATATTAAATTTTAGTGACAGATTTCCGCAGTGGTCACTTTTTTTCCAAAATCTACAGAGACCAGGGTGGCTGTCAGAGCAAATGTGCTGAGAATGGGTGCTCCATGCAGCACATCTCCTGTTCCAGGGGCCAGTGTCCCTTCCGTGTCCTCCTCTGGGAGGAGAAGGGCAGGCCAATCAAAGAAGCCTCTCTGGCATTTTGTCTGAGCTATGAAAAGCTGATAGCTGGAAAGATCCTTCTGTGTTTTGTCCTTTGAAGGGACATGTTTAGTGTCACTGCCTTGCTTCAGACACCTGCCATATGTGGTGTTGAGAGCAGCTCTAAGTGGGACAGCGAGGTTCCATTTGAGTCTCTGAGGAAACCTGTCTCTTATTCCCAGCACACTGCTCTCCTCTGAGCTCTGACTTGCAAACCTGTCCATCGCTCCCTGCATATCTGCGCTTCACAGGCACCATTGCTTTTAACTGGGGAGGGCTGGCCATTGGCAGGGTGGCAGCAAGCCTGGTGCTGGGGCATTTCTCAAGGCATTCTTGCCATGTCCCTTTCCCATAGGCATTTGACCCAAGCTGGTTATCACTTCTTTGAAGACTAACATATAGTAAGTGTATTTACTTAGAACAGGGAAGTAGGAAAACACTAATGGTGAGCAAACTGACTGGGGAGGCAAACATCTCCACTTCTCCTTTTTGGATGTTTTCCCAGCTCATACAAGTATCTCGTTGAGCCTGACTCAGCCTGTGTCGACAGATCAGCAACGACCCGCAGTTCCCCATCACATCTCCCTCCACCAATCCCCTGTCCTGTGCCAGCCTGCAGTGGCTGGAGGCAGGGGGGGTCTGGCTGGGGTGGTTCCTGCTTCCCTGTTTCCCTGCAGAGGGGTCTGGCTGGGGTAGCTCCTGCTTCCCTCAACACAACGAACACCCTGGCCTGAACAAAAAGGGTGAGGCTGCCCTGTGATTCCGTGGCATGCAGTGAGTGACTGGCATTGCCACACTTTCATTACCTCTTTTGTATGCTGTAATATGATTATCCCTTCCTCTTCTCCTCCCTATGCCCTTCAAAAGCTCACTAAATCTGGCAAGAAGTGGTGAAGGGAGTTGTGCCCTTTGCTGCAGCTGCCCTGTCCTTTCCTGCCACCCCTACCTGCCCTTGGTGGAGTACAGGCAGCAGCTGTGGGATGGGTAGGTAGCCAGTGGTTGTGCCTGGGGTTTGCTCCCATTGGCAGCACCAGGCCTCCTTCCACACAGCTGCTTCTTTCAAACTGTTTCTGGAGTTTCAGATGGGCTTGGAGAAATTGCAACCAAAGTACTTGGGAGATACTACAATTTTGTTATAGTGAAAACTGCCTTCCTTGTTCCCCTCTCAAACTTCTTGCTCATGCCCAGCCCTGTTCAGGGGCTGCATGGAGGCTCACATCTGGGACCAAGTTAAAAATAATTTCCTTTTTTGTGTGATTTTTCAGCCACATAATTTCCTTGATCACCTTCAAGTGAAAGCACTGCATGGGAAGGGAGCAGGAGTGGGGCACTCATGGTGTGGGTGGCCCTCAGAGGAGACATGGGTATGCTCCCACAGATGCCCACTCATAAAACCAGTCCTTGGAGGTTTTTGAGGCAGGCTGCAAGAGGCTGAGATCACACCCATTAATTGTTCCCTTTGCCTGCTCTTCCCTTGCCTGATTACAGGTTGTCTAGACTGGGAAGTGCAGGTTTTGCTCTTGGAACATGATCAGAATAAGGTGCAACATGCCATCCATCCTGCCTGTGCGGAAAAGGGATGTCAGTGCCTGCTCAAGGAGGCTTTCTTATTCTTTTGGCTTGGGCTGGCTCTAGATCTGCCATCTCCTGGTGCAGGGAGAGGATGGGGCAGTCCCAGACTACACAGTGCCTGCTTTGCAGGTAGGGCTTGGATCTCCAGGCACTGAAAAATGACTCAATGTGGATCAGACTCAGTGGTGGTGTTAAACACCAGTCACTTCAAAGCTGTTGTCAGTTGGTAAGAAAATAATTTAAAATTAAACCAGTTCTGAAACTACCTACCGCAAGTGGTTACAAGCCTGAGTGTTGTAAACTGGACCGTTTCCTCTTTTCCTCACAACGATCGTGTCCTTGATTCCTCCTTTAGGCTGCTTTGGCAATTCTTGCACAGTAATAAAAAGGCATGACACAGCATATGTTTTGTGGCTCACCTTGCCAAACAAAATTACAATGTTAGCGTAGCTTCTTTGCCTTTGCATAATGAACTCTACAAAGAAGCTGGAGAGAGGGTAAGCATCTCTGCCAAGATAAAAGTAAAAACAAGAAGTACAAAGGTCTGGTTTAAAGCAGTCTCAGTTTAAAGTAATTCTTTTTTGAATGACTTATCTTGAAACTGTTACAGACAGTTAGGGAAAGTCATAGAGTTTCTAAATGGCTGTTATGTTCTAACTCTGCAGCTTTATTGCTTAGAAAAAATAGATGCAACTTTGAGAGCTCACAAACATGTCACAGCAAAGCATCATCTGCACAACACATGCTGGGGCCAGGAGGAAGTGGGCTGCAAAGGAACTTCTTATTCACCATTCCTCAGACTGGACGGACTTATTTGCATTTTTAATAGCATTCAGGACAATGTTTATATCATGGTAATTACACTGACTGACAACAGGGGGAATTTGGTGTGTGGGCAGGAGGTTGCTTGAGAGAGAGTGGTGCCCAGTCATGCCACCTTTTTCATCAACTTACGGTCACCCCTCAGGGAAGAGAAATGGGAGCATGGACCTCACTGGGAAGTCCAATGGAAGGGAAGAATTTCCTTATAGAGTACTCTGATGACAGATTAAAGAGAAAATCCTTCAGCCTATGGATCTGCTAAATCTGTTTCAGGAAAAAGGCAAAAGGCTGCCCCAACAATTGTACTGCATTTATGTCACTAAATACCTTTGTTAATAGCTGAGATTCAGGCAGAGTGAGTGGTTCAAATAATGTACATTTCAGATCAGTACCTCAATAATGACAAAGACAAAACTCCCAGCAAAAGATCTGGCATGTAGTTTCAGGAAATCCAGCTAAGGGGAGTTAAGGAGAGTTAAGGGGACATAAAGGGGAAAAAGAAGAAAAAAAGAAAATAAATGGGTGAGGAAAATTTTGTCATCGGCTCTGGCAGGGCACCCAAATCTTGCCTATCATAAATGAGATCCAGTCATTTGACAGGTATTAGATCTGTTCATGATTTACTCACACTGAAATATCACCTTGTTATCCCAACCCTTTTTTGCCTAGATCACCTCTGTGTTCATTGTGATGACTTTTGGTTTATATACTATGGATGACTTTGATAGCATTTGCTAATGATGTAAGAGTTGAGTCAACAACTCTTTTCTTGGTAAGAAGTAGCATCAAGGAGAATAATTTAGTTGTTTTTAATAACAAAGACAAGTCAAATCTCCAAATACAGTAGCAAGATAAGTCAGTGCTTGAAGAACAGCAAGAGGTGGAATCAGTGTGGATGGAAATGTTACCAAATCTGTAAAGCATCTCTGTGTCTGACAATAGTCACCTCGAATAAAGCACCCTAAGGTGCCCTTCCAGCTCTCTGTAGGCACAATTTCCATGGGATACATCAAAACCATCTTCATTCCCAGGCCATCTCACCACGGTCCACATGTCCTTGGAGGCCGAGGGAGCATATCCATGGTGCTGGCCCTGGAGCAGCACACCCAGGAGGTGGCCAGAGCCCAGCAGGCATCTCTGGAAAGAGTCAGAGATGCTGCACAGTGAGACATGCTCAGCTCATCCCCTGCACAAAGCAAGGAAGACCCAAACACCAACCCCTAGCCTTCAGCCCAGCACAACTCTGTGGGTGAGCACATCTCCCTTGGAGGCAGGGATGGCTTTGTGGATGCTCTCTCATGTCCACATAGCATTCATGGGTCAACTCCAATGCTTCTGGGCATCAGTGCCCCATTTTGGATGATTGCTGCTATTTTTATGGTGGTGGGTGTCTGGCAGTGAGGGGTCTGAGCCAGCTCAGTGTGCTGCTGCACCCTGAGTGCAGGACTGGCTCCTGAGCTGCAATTGATGGCATAAAGCTTCCAGTAAATCAAATGGCTCACAAGGGGCTCTGAGCCAGCTCGGTGTGCTGCTGCACCCTGAGTGCTCCTGAGCTGCAATTGATGGCATAAAGCTTCCAGTAAATCAAATGGCTCACAAAAACATGAGTGACTGCTTTCACAATGTGATTAAAATTACCAAGGGTAAACATTTCAAATGTTCAATAATTTACATCACCACCTGTACTTTAAAGTGCCTTTCCCCATTCCACTCGCTTAACCTTATGGGATTCTTCCCATGTTCTTGAAACCATTTCCTTCCTCACTTCAGATGTCATTGCAGCTGAACACTCACATAATAAATGAAAGTACTGTATGGTTGGAGATTGTGCTGGGGATGAAAAACATAATGCCATTTATTATAAAATCATCTGGGCAGACAGCTGATCTTAGCATGCACTCTGCATCCTTTCAAAATCCAGACAATTTGTAAAGTACTATTGCAAAATTTGGGTTATATTCCAGCTTGCTTCTTATGATTCTTATTTTTATGAAAGCATTTTCAAATGTGATTTCAGTTAGGTTTTTTCCATGCTGGCTTTTCACTCTAATCAATGTTACCGAAGCTAGGCCTCACCTTCATGATTTAGTTTGAAAGGTTCTAAATGTAAATTTGGAACTTGCATTGCACATTACTGAGCTGTTTGTTTTTTTATATTTGTTAACTAGGACTCTAGCATTCTTCAGTTTCCTACAAGGTAAGCTCTTTGGTGAACTAATTCTTCAGGATGGACATGAACTGAATTATTGGAACAAAAAAAAAAAACCAGTAGGGAAGAGGTGGGTAAATTGTCCCTCCAGCTACTTCTGCTAACATGTTAATAGCAGGACAATTCCTGGGACTGACCTGTGGCTTTCAGTCCTCTCCTGGCAAAGCAGGAGGTCTGAGCAGTGGAGGTAGGTGCAGGGGTTTGGGCCACTGGCTGCTCTCAGAGCAGCAGTGGAAGGACTATCTGTTACAACATGCTTTTCCCTCAGGTGAGTTACTTTTAATAGATGCTTTGTTTTAGGAAATGATGAGTTGGCATTGCTACTTTTGACTTTACTTCAGGGAAGATGTAGGTTCAGGGGGGTTCTCTGCTTCCAGTAGTGTGATTTCTTTTAATAAGAGTAGGCTGATGCAAATACACCAGTTGTCTAAGCCTCTAGGTATGTATTTAGAAAATAAATACATTACCCATCCATGTCTTTTACAGGGAAGTCTTTCAAGTCTTCCCACCTTTTTTCAGTGTTCTTAAGCATTGTACAGTCTGATCCAAAGACCAAGAGCATGACCAGGAGTGTTCTCTGAATGATGAGAATTGATTCTGAATTAGATCATAAAAGAAGTGTGCACTGTGACAGCATTTTGTAAATTTGAGCTTTTTTTCTTTTTCATGAGAATCTGGTTTTTTGCAACCCGTCTGAGTAGGAGAATATGCAGCATTAGCACCGTGGGTTCACCCAGTCAAACATTTGTGATCAGTTTATTCTCCCTGAGGTTTGAAGGTCTCTGCACATTCCCAAGGAGCTTCTATGACTCAAAGAGCAACCATCAGAGGACACATCACATCAACCGTTGCTAGACAAAGAAGAGAAATCAGACTGCTTGCAAGGATACCAGCTGTGGCTGTATCATCATAGCTCTTCTGCAATAGTGGAAAAGTTGCTTTCTTTTTATATGGTTATGTCAAGAGGAATCACTTACAAAGTTGGGCTCACATGATTGTTTGGAGCATTGAAGTCAACAGCTCCTTTAGCAACAATCCCAGCATCTGGGCAGATATCCATGGGAGCTTTGGGAGCTCTCTTTAGTTCTCTTTTTTTTAGTTCAGGATGCCCCAGAAAGAAACACCATTTATACTGCATTAACTAGTTGCTACTTTGCCCCTAATGCCAAGACTTGATGTAGTGAAGCAAAACTACAGTGAAGTAATGAAATCAATAATGTTATTAAAATAACTTGCAGCAGTTACCAGACACCCTGCTGGCCAATCTTTCATTCCTAAGGGGATGTCAGCAGGAACATGCCAGGGCCACAGATAACAGCCAAAAGCCAACTTGCCTTCACCCCACTCAGGGAAGCTTTTCCAGAACAAGCACAGGGGCAGGCAGCCAGGGAGAGTCCCAGGATGGATGAGGGTCAGCTTGGGTGGGATGGCAGCAGAGAAGAGAGGATAAGCAGCTCCAAAAAGGTAGTTTTTGGCTTGCAGTTTTGCATAAGAAAGCTTTTCTAGCACTAATGAAGCTAGAGTGATACATTACCAGGAGCAGTGCACACTGTGCACTGGAAAAAGCTGTCTGGAAAAGATTAATCTGGTCTTGAAGGCCAGATGTGTCTTGGTTGGCCATTGAGAGGCTGGAGGGTCTGGCTTATTGATGGATGCAATGAAGTCAAAACAGCTCTGCTTGGCCTGAATCTCTGTGTTTAAAAACACATTTTATTGTCAATGCATAACTGAATAAAGAAGATTAACTATATGCTAGTACGGCCTAAGCCTTCTAACTGTGCAAAGACCATAAAACCATCCTATCACAGACAACCAGAAGTGAGAAAGTATTTTAATAACACACTTTTACTGGTCATGTTTTACACAAATATTTCCACCACTATTAGCCACATCTCCTGGAAACAAGTTCATAGGCAAGTAATTTTAAGTGCTAAATATGCAGGGTCCTCTCTGTCTGGCTCTATTCTGGTACTCTGTCTATGCCCTTCCCTGAACTGACTGCAGCTGCCATCTGTCTAGCTTCTTCCTGGCCATCTTCTCTGAAATTTTTTATTCTAATTAAAATAGGGGAACTGATTTTGCAGGTGATGGTGACAAGCAAGTGGTGTGAGCTTATTTTGAAATATTAGAATGATTTCTAGAAAAGGAGGCAGAGAACAAAACCCCACAAAGACACAACAGTGGACTTTGAGACAAACTTCAGCTAACTCACAGTGTTAGTATACACAAGCCCAGAGGAACAAATCCAAGGCAGAAAGAACATTTGGGAAGTTGGCAGTGCCCTAAGGAAGTTGAATGAAAGGCACATAACTGCTGTGAGCCTCTCTGCTGGGGCAACTTAGCACAAGTGCAGAAGGAAGAGAGTAAGGTATCAGCTGGCTAAGTCATGAGCTCTTCATTAGTCTCAAAAGTGCAGAGGAAGCTCACAGAAAGTGGAACTAGGTCATGTTAGTGAGTATGAAAGAGCAGCATAAGCGTGGAGGAGCAACATGAAGATGTAAGTGATGCAACAAACAGTGGGCGTGAAGCGTATGCACTAATAGCAACAGGAGAGCCAAAGAAAGAGCTGAGTTTCACAAAGAGAAGCAGACACTGAACTGATGATGTCAAATATCAAAAGTGTTTGATACTTTTTCCTTCAGTTTTTGCTCAAAAGTACCTCATTTAAGACAATCAGCATAAGCAGTCCAAGGATAAGAATACTGGCTTCAAGAAAGAACAGAGAGGTCAGACAGTGTCTAAACAAGTCAGACATATTCCAACTGGCAGGCCCTAAAAGTCTTCTACCATGACAGGTAAAGCAGATGAAGCCCACTCAGCACCATCAGCACAGAAGTCAGGGATGGGGACATGTGTTTCTGCACACTGGGAAAGGCCAATCTAGCACCTACCACAAAAAGGGAAGGACAGACAGGAGGAACCAGGAATCAGAGACCAGACAGATTAATTTCAATTCCTGGAAAATTACTGGAAGTG
Source organism: Passer montanus (assembly GCF_014805655.1). Lineage (NCBI taxonomy): Eukaryota > Metazoa > Chordata > Aves > Passeriformes > Passeridae > Passer > Passer montanus. The sequence goes on from NW_024366591.1 coordinate 9,346,708, forward strand.
GTTATTGGATAAACTATTTTCCAGCACCCAGAAGACAACAAGCAGATGAAGAACAGTGAGTACTGATTTGACAAGAACAAATCACATCAAATCAATCTAATTTTCCTTCTACAGTAGGTCTTAGATCTTGATTTTAGGGCAGCTTTTGCCTTTGTCTCACCTGACACTTTCATAAACCGAGCAAAGAAGCACAGCTTTGAAGAACCTGCTTTTAGAAGAGTGTACAGCTGGTTGGAAAACCAGACTAAGAGCAGTTATAAATGTTTCACTGTCAAACAGGCAGTCCGTATCAAATGAAGTCTGAAGCCATCTGTTTTGTGTCTGGCAGCACACAGTATTTTCATTAATATCTTAAAAAAAAAAGAAACAAGAGCAGGGAACATTTATTAAATTAGCACAGGACACTATGAAGAACAAGCACTTTGGAGAACAGGAGGAGAATGCAAAACAATCTTGACAAATGAGGTAGAGGGATGGGAAGCGAAGCGCCATTCAGAACGGACAAATGGAGCTCTGGGTTTTTGTGGGCGTCATCATGGACTGCAAGACCAGCTGGGGAACAACCAGCACAGCAGCAGTTCTGAGAAGAAGAAGATCTAGGAATGTCAGCTCAACATGAATGAGCGTGGTCATGCTGCAGTAAAAAATGAAAGTGTTCTAATGAGGTGAACAAACAGAAGTGCAGCTTGTGACAAACAGGAAACCATTCTCTCCCTGTTGGCTACGTTGTCAAGGCTTCGTCTGAAGTAATCTCTGCAGTTTTGGCCACTGTAGTTCAGGAAGATTGAGCTGATTGAAGAAAGTGCAAAGGAGAGCGGTGGCAGTGGTCCAGAAATGGTGCTGAGTGGAAAAAGCTGAATAGTCTAATCATAAAAAAGTCTGTTGGTCTGTACCACAGTGTAGGGGTTAGGAAGAAATGATAGAGATTATCTAGTATATAAACCAGGAGGGGAGTAATCTCATTTTTAAGTCCATCAGGGCTACTAGAGCACCAGAGTAGGCTGCCCAGAGTTGAAGAATACCCAGTGTTAGAGGGTTTTGAGGACTAATGCAAAATCCCCCATGGGGCTTGGGGAGGAGCAGTCAGGCCAGCCTGTGATTCTGCCAGCCCCACCTCTAACAATTTCCAGGGGTGGATAGTCTTTGGGATTCAACTCACTGCTGGCATCTGAACATCTTCAATACTGAAGGCCATTTTTCAGTAGGAACAACTGAATCAATCAGAGTAATTGTATCTTTAATGAAATAGTTTTGGTCAGAAGAAGGAGGGCAACAGGAAGACATAAACTCAGTGTTAATTAGGGCAGTGTAATACAATGGGGTGATATTAGAATTTGCTTGCAGCCTACCCGGTGTTGTGCCACGGACAAAAGTCATATCTTGTTGCAAGCTTTTGGAAATCTGCTGCTACAAGTTTCCTCTTGCAGCTTACTGAGTGACACCCTGTTTCTGGATACTCACACTCACTCTTTGTCCTCTGTTACCTTGACAGTATCCTCCCCTCTGGTATCCTGTAGGGACTGTCCTATTGTTGCAAATGCTTCCTGCTTCTTGCTCTTAGAAGAAATCCTTGCCTCAAAGGCCTCTTTGGCTGTAATACCCCCTAGCCCTCCAGTTCCCTGCCTTTCCTTAGGTGTCTAGAAATGCAGCTCTGCTGTCCTCCAATTCATGTTAGCCCTCTCCTTAAAGCCCTTCCCAGAGTTTTATATCATGTGGTTTTCTAGCCCTCTCTGCTTACTAATGTCTTCCCCTCTGGCCTTGGTCTCTTCCCAGGACTCTCAATTTGCCGCCCTAGACTTCCACACTTCATCACCCGAAATCAGTGTCATACATTTGCCTGGCTGCCCACAAAGCTGAGCACTCCACACAGGAAAAGGAAACTACCTTCCAGCTCAAGTGAAATGCAAAGCAGCAGCTCTGGTAGTCCTCAGCAATCCCATTTGAATCCTTGGCCTTCCTTTCTTCCTTCACCAGATTAATTAATTTCTGTCTTCACATGACCCAGTCTCCTACTGGTACAGCAGAATAGGTGGCTAAAAAGGTGCATCCTGACCTCAAACACCCAAATAATCTAAGGAGGGGGGTTGTGGCACAAGTAAAAACCTCACACCACATTTTTAAATAAATGCTGCAGGCTGAATTCCTTTAAGTTAGTTCTTGGATGTGATGATGCACTGTGTAAAACAGTCTGACTTGAGTATGTTCACTTGTTTCACCATTTGCTGGGTTCTTGTTAACTGTGTACCGATTTGACACTGAGCTCCTTGCCGCAGTATGCATTGTCATATATGTCAAATATATAAAACATTGCCTAGCTGTACTTTTGTTAGAGAGATTTCGCACGCCCCCACACAGGGCGATGTGCCCTGCAGAAAATGCTGCAGCATCCCCAGCCAGGAAGCTCTGGCAGGAGAAATGTTATGACAGTGCAAACATTTACCTCCGTTGCAGGCGTGATAGGAAGTGACACTGCAAACAGACGTGTTTGAGCAACCTGGTCCCAAAAGGTGTGGAAGGTGTTCCTGCTCCTGGCAGAGGGGGTTGGAATGAATGATCTTAAAGATCCCTTCCAGCTCAAAGCAGCCTATGATTCTATGATTCTTTGTAACTAGTCAAGGCCTCAGCCTTGGGCATATCAGTTTGTCTTTTAACCAAAAGCAGTCCTGAAGCTCTCTGCTCCCCAAAGCCTGAAGGCATCTGCACACAGCCAATGTCCTAAGTGAAACCTGCATAACCTGCCTGAAATCCCCCAAAAAAACCACCCCAGAAGCTCTGACACAGTCTGCGTGTGCATGTCGATCCTAATTGCATCCAGTGAATATAAAAGCCTTCAGTGCCAGTGCAGGCATTGCAGTGCCATGGTGGAAAACATTAGAGAGAATTAACAAAGGTCCCAAAGAAAAAAAAAGTGCAGCTAAAGGAAGCTATACTGAGGAGTACAACATTTGACTTGTAAGTGTTGTGACCTGAACCACAATCCAAAACAGTCCTGAGTTTCAGGTGTCAAAATCTTGAAATGAAAATAATGAAAACTTGTCATTAAAATAATAATATTTTTGCTGAAGTATTCTTTAAAAAGGACAATCCTCATAGACTTGTGTTGATTAAGACAAAATCCATAGATGCTGGCTGGGTGCTGCAGGAGCTTCCAAGGCTGTCACTTTTCCCACTCACACCATGCTACCTCTCTCCTCCAAGCTAGCTTCTCACCAGTTTCGTTCCTCTGCCACCTCACCCCTCACAGACATTACTTTTCTAAAAACAGTGTACAAATATGCTCTGTGAGAGATGGGAGCAGAAAGCACTCCACAGCTCAGGGCTGTTTCCCCTTGCATCCCTCTGCAGAGCTGTAGGGTCTCCGGCAGCATGAGGCCAGCTCCTCACCTTTGCTCTTCACTTCCAGTACCCTGTTTACAAAACTCAATAAAAACCCCTCAAGGCTAAGGACTGAAACTTTGGCACTGGAGGAGAGTTATTCATCCTCCACAGCTGGTAAGTGTGCCCACTGACCTACATCATGCCAGCAGCATCAAAGATGGGCAGCAGGTCTGAAAGGCTCAGCACAGACACCTGGCCTTTCCTACAGGAAAAGCATAAGCTGTAAATATGCCTCCGGGAAGGTGTCAGTGGCAGGGACACTGGCTATACGTGCCACAAGGCAGCCTTTGCTGTTATTCCAGCACTAGAGAAATGATGTAACAGCAGTACTTTTTTGGAATTCAGCAGCATCCACCCATCAGGCTGCAGAGGATGCCCACATACAAGGCTGCAGGCTGGGGTTCCTCTTCTGCTTCTGCTACCAGTACAAAAACACTGAGATGGAAACCAACAGGAGATAAAACACACACTGCTGAAAATATCAGTTGTAGTAACTCTTAGGACTAACCTTAGGTGTCAGATGAGTTGATGCCTCTCTTGAACATATGAACCATTATGTGGGTATAACAGCAATACACTCCATAATCCCTTCCGTATTTGGCTTTATTGGCTTATTGTGCAGAGCCATTAGAATCAGGATCATCTCTTAGGAAGCTGTTAATGGGATGCAAATTGCATGAAAGATTTCTCTGCATCAATAGAAAACAACCTAGTAATACATTCTTGCATAAAAATCTGCATAAAAATCTGCTACAAAAGATATACTTTGAAAGAAGCAAAAATCCTGCATGACTAAGGAAGAAATATGCTTTTCACAGGAAAATGAGTATCAGGATTGGAACTAGACATGACCTGTCTTAGAGCTGCTTGGTACCAAAGAACAAATGTGCCTTTAACTACTGAGGTATCCCGAAGATGTGATTCACACCGTATCATGGCTAGAGCCAGGTAAAGAAAGTGCAATTAATATTTTATGCACTGAAAAATGTCATTTCAGGCTGACTAAGCCTGAATCTGTGCTGAATTTAGCAAATAGCCATGGCCAAAATGTGCTATATAAATGCTGCACATATGCAATATATATGCTATTTGAATTAGAAGTCTAAGCATCTTGCTCTAAGTAATGCATTTCTACTTTTCATGCTAAGTGATGATTCAAGACTGAAATTTGACTTGTAGTAATGTAGAAACACCTAAAACTAAATAGCATGAAGTGCCAAGCAGTAAGTCAAGAGAAATTATGTGCTTTATCTGCCACATCACTTTGGGATTGTTTTTCTTTTTGGTGTGGACATCAGTGTGGCTGTGATTTCAGTTAATTGTTTCCTGCTATTAGTGTTCAGCCTGTGCCACCCAGACTGGCTGCCATGCCCACGTGGCATAAGTGGCAGAGTCCCCAGCACCTCTGTGCACTGTCCATCTCTCACATCATGCCACGGATCTGCCTGTTCTCTCTGCAGTCATGTGCAGCCAAAAATGTCTGGCACCAGAGCACTGAGAAATACCAGGCCAGGCAGAGCTGCAGACGTGAAGCCCCTCAAACTTGTCACAGTGTCACAGTGGCAGTGGGCAGCCCTGGGGATACCTGCTACAAAGAGCCAGGAAGACAGAGAAGAAAAGCAGCATTGCTGAAATTCCTTGACCTTTTTCTGCTCAAAACACCCAGGCACAACAGGAGCCCAGAGTTTTCCTCCAGGGACAGTATTCTGTCTCAAGCATGAAAGACCTGGCTTCTCCTGAAATAACATCCAGCTCTCACTTTGTCTCCTGCTGGGCTCAGCTGATATACATGGGGGAGCCTAAATAAAGAAGTGCTGAACTCCTTGCCCAAGATTTTCCTCACCACTATCTGCATTCTTTTGCATTCATTAAAAACAAACAAACCTGTTTCCTGATAGCATGGAGGAAAATCACAGGGCTGGGTTATTTGGTTGTTTTTTGTTTTGGTTGTTTTTTTTTTTTTTTTTTCACTTGCAAAAGGCACTTGAATGCTGTGGAGAGAAGCAGCTCTGCAGGAAATAGACAGGGAGATTCAAGTGGTTGGTAATAGACAAATGTTATGCAAAAGCTGAACAAACAAGAAATCCACTATCTCCATCTCTCAGGAATAGGAGGATGGAAAGAAAGATGGGAAAAAGAAAAAAGAATTGACACTGTTCTACCAGCCAGGTCTTAGAGAGGAACCAGCACACTCTCAGTCTGGCCCAACGAGCTGCCTTGGACAGGGTGAGTGGATGTCAGCCAGAAAGGTTGGGAAAAACAGTCCCCTTGTTTTGCAGTGACAGTTAGATCTCTGAGAGAGAGCTGAAAGAAACAACGAGTGTAGAAACCCACAGCCAACAGCAACAGCCGCCTCCAGAGGATGACAGGGGGACAAAGATAGCACTGGAGGCTGCGGCACTCCTTGGCACAGGGCTGGCCAGAGGCGGGAAGTGCCTCACATCCTCTTCTCCGCATTGTTCTCCCAACTCCTCCGGTGGCTGGGAAAGTTTCTTCCAGCAATTTACCCCATCCTCACCCTGCAGCTGGCCAGCCTGCCGCTATTGATTCACTTCCCCAGGCATTTCTCTTACTGTCATGCTCTTGTGGCATCAAAGCAGCCACTGGGCTCAGGCAGGGGGGTGGCGCAGACTTCTCACTGTCAGAGGAAACTTTTCCTGCATACCAACATTTTTTAACCGCAGGGAATGGCAGTGGTGAGAGAAAGGGCAAATGAATACTCAACTAAGATACAGGTGGATTTAGGAAGCATTACTGCTACTTTAGGTGAGAGGCAACACCTTTCAGAACCCAGCACCACTCTATTACATGTAAGGTTGTTTTCCTTCTCAGCACAAAATAAAAATCATCAAACAAAGAGTCCTGGGTTTAGACGTGTAATTGGATCAAATTGTTGTTAATGACCTTGTTTCGTCTATTGTGCCTTTGTTTTGCACCCCAGCTTGCACCGGAGCAGGTAGTGTGCTTAACACTGCCGTCGGGGTGACCTGACTTAGAGCCATCCTGGTTTTATTCTTCTCTTTGTGAAAAGAGTGTGTCCTTGGAAAGGCCTTACATCCTGCAGGACAAGTCTGGGTCTCACTGCCAGAGAGCTACGGATGATTGCTAACGTGTCATGTCAAGATAAGTACAGGCTATGGTGTGGTGGACTGGAGGCTTTGAGAACAGCGTGCAAGCACAGAGCTTTAATGCTAAGGTTACAACTAAACATCACCTGGGGCTGGCTGCTTAAGTAAGGCAAGTCTTGTTTAACTGCAGGAAATAACATCTTGCAATAGAAATCTAATTACAATGAACAGTACCCAGTGTAAAGGTTAGAGTTTATGGATTAACAGTGAGAACTGACGCTGTGAACTGGGAGCTCATCTGGAACTGGCTGAAGGGGAAAAGGACATGCTGGAAGTTCATTATTTTGGGCACCAATAGGATGCAGTTATGGAAAGACAAGCATGATCCCAGGATGTGCTGGAGAGTGTGTTCAGCAGAAGTGAAAAACAGAGATGCTGATGTGCACAGACAGGTACTGAGGTGCTGAGTGCCATGGGGAGTCACCCAAGGGAACCTCTCTCCCTTCATCACTGAGTACAGGAGAAAGGTACAAAAATACAGTAACATTTCTCCGTATGGCACAAGAGAAACTGACTTGCTCATGGCTGTAAAGCAAAAGGTCTCTCTCTGGCAGAGCTGTTCTGGACTAGCCCAGCAGTCAGAGTACTGGGTAGAAGAGCCACAGTGAGCTTTGTGACAGCCAGGTTGGATCAGGACAAAAGCAGTGAGAGGCACTGTCTGCCACAGAAGAATCCAGGCTTCAGAGGCCATTAATCTTTAGCCCATGAACCTAGGGAAAAAATAGAAGCTGAAAATGGAAAATTTGTGTGGCTGTTTGAACTGGAAGGGAAAAAAAAAAAGTTCTACTAATGTGTCACTGCAACCCTTCTAGTGCTGGATGTAGCCAGCCTTTGATCCCAGGCCTTTCATGCACTTGCTAAAAGGCACAATGGCTGCAAGTCCTCCCTTGTGTTATTGCTTACTTGGCTCAAGGGTGCATGGCAGAGTAGAGGGTATCTCTTGATGGCAACAAGGGGGAAGGAAGAAAGAAAGAAAGAAAATTAAAGATTTCATTGCAAAGACCACCAAGTGCCATGAAGGGCAGGAGGGTGGCAGACCCCGGTACTGGGTGCAGGCATACTGTAGAGGTGACCTTGTGTGGCATATTTAAAAATAGCAGCTGCCACCGTACTTCCCACTCCGAAGGCTTCATGCTCCCTCCTTTGTCACATCCCCTACAGCACTACATAGCTTGTAAGTAATTTAAAAACACAACTAATTACTTCAGGGAGATGTTTAAGTACCTGAGTCTTCAGCAGATACAGGACACTTACAATGCTGCAGGCATTGTAATGCAAGAGCAGAAGGTCTCCTGGTGGGTGACTGTGCCAGAGGAACCAGCAGCCCCAGCACCGGTGGCACAGGGAGGTCACCCGTCAGCAATCCCCACAATCAACCTCTTGTGTGGGACATGTGAGAAAGCTCTCCCTTTCCTGTCGCACGCTGCTGAGTGCTCTGGCAGCTGCGGGCCCCTCCAGCACCCTGGCAGGCTTGAATAGACAGAGCTGCCCCAGAAACACCCAGATGTGTGCTGGGTTTCTGGGCTTTACTGGCACACCATGTGCGAGACCAGCATCGGGCCAGGGCACTGCTGTTTAGTTAATTTGGTTTTGTGATCTAATTTCCTTACTTTAACTCTTTTTGTTCCCCCAGCATCTTGAAAGGAAAGAAAGAAGAGATTCAAGACACCAACATCTTCAACTCCTTTACAGGGTCTCTGATATTTGCTCCCTAACCTGTGTTCCTTGCTGTAAAAGGTCCCCATTCCCATGATTTAATGCACATGCCAAAACAAGCTGCCAGTTACGCTGCTCTTAATGCAAGGTGGCTCCAAAGGCACTGCCTGCCAGCAGAATCTGGCCCTCTGTAGCAAAGAGGTTGCTGTGCAAACTCAGAGATGAGCAGTATTGCCTGACTTATGACATCTCAGCCATTTCACCCATCTTGCTCCCTCACTCCAGAGCAGGAGCACACCTTTGCAAGCCACAACTGTCTGCAGCACAGTCCACCCACACGCCAGTTGTTGGGATTCAGTTCCTGTGGCTTTTAGGAAGGATCACAGACTGGAAAAATCACTGGACTGTGAACAGTGTGTACCCCTCTGCTAATGAGAGCTTATGAAGGACCCATTTATTTCCCCTTCACTGAGAGGCCCTGGCAAAGCTATGGAAGGTGACTTCAGGCAAGCCACAGAGCATGGCTTTTTGACCCCAGATACACTGCATCCATCTAGTTCACTGCTCCTCTGATTCAGACCCAGCTTCAAGCACTGAGGGATTTTCCCAAGAATGTTGAATTTTTATGGCTCTGTCACATTTTGCTACAAGCCCCCAGCTTGTCTAAGATTCCCCTGTCAAGTTCCATTTTTCAGGCTCTTTGTGCAAAAATGATACTTAATGGAGGAGCCTCTCCAGTGTGTGCACAAGCAAGGAGTAAAGAATACACAACATACAATCCATAAATAGAGACACTTTAGGGGCTTTTTAAACATTCATGCTTTTTGCATAATTGATGACTTTCCATAACAGATATGGATGATAAACAGCTTTAAATAAAATGAAAATTTATCGTTGTCGTATCATTTATCAGCATTACGTTAAACTGTGAAGTGTGGGAAGAATATCGCCATGTTCTCAAATGAATCTGATGGAAGTGAGAATTACTCAGGAGCTGCATCTTTGCATTCATCAGGGTTTTTGATGAGACTGCCAACAGTCAAGAAGCTGTGCTAGGAGCTAGGAGCCAGAGAAAGAATTGTGTGTCATTGCATAGCCACCCTAAGTCACCGAGCACCTCCTCTGCAGCTCCAAAGGACCAAAAATCAGCCTGTTCTCCAGGGCAGGACATACCATTTAGTGCTCATCTTCTCTAGAGTGGACATCTATGGCTAACCAAAACTCCCAGGCTCCCATTGTGCTCCATAGAGGAGATGGACACTTCCAGCAAGAGATTTGCCCCACTGAACATACATATATGTATATGTGTGTGTGTGAGATGCCTGTTGCTCCTTATGCTGTGAGAGAAGAGAAAGGGAGATTAGCTTGGATCATTGTGTGACTTTCACACTTCTACAGTCAGCTGAGATGAATCCCACCTCTGAGAAAGACAGAGATTTGCCAAGGGATTTTAAGTCACTCTAAATTCCTTCAAAGCAGGCAGGTCTTGTGTCAGGAAAGTAAACAAAATTTCTTAGTTGTGATGGCAATGGGTGTCCCGAGGCACTTCAACATCTGAGCACAAGCTGCTGAGGAACCTCCTGTGCCCTCAAGCTTCACGTTCCCCGTGATTTTTCAAAAATAATTGACAGAGGCTCAGCAGGTCAGCTAACTCTCACAGGGTCCACCCTATTGCAGCCTGCTCGTGCAGATAGGTTTGATTTTTCCAAGTATTCCCATATCATCTCTTTGCTGATATCTTTGTTGACAAGGTCAACAAAGACAGACCAAACAACCAAACATAACAAACCCGCCTTCAAAAAAAGTTAGGAACCATTAAAAAAAAAAAAGGGTCTTTTTTACTACTTGCCTGCAGCTTTTTAAACCCTTGGAGCAAGGATTTCACATAATTTGAAATACAAGCTGTGCTTGAGAGTCAAGGGGTAGTAAGTGCCTTCCCTCACCAAAGGCCAGCCCGACTGCGAACCCCAGCCCTGAGCCAAGGGAAGGAGGTTCAGGATCCTGGACACAACCACCACTGTCACCATCACAGCCCACGTCACCTCACCCCCTTTGACTATTTCAGCTGGTCAGACCCTTCCTCACCACTCAGAGCCTGGCTCCTCTACCACAGCCAGTACAGCTTTTACTGCCCAGCTCCCATGTGAGACTGGAACAAGAACATTTGTACCTGAAGGAAGCTGGGCTTACCCTCAATGCCATGGTTTTAACAAAGAGTAAAGCATCCCAAACAAACTTGCTCTCTTTTATTTTTATTTTTTCAAACTGAATCTGCAAAGCCTGTCCCTGACCTCACAGGACTGCTGCCCTGGCTCCTCCCAGCCAGGCAGCCCGTGAGGCATCCTGCTGACTCCGCTTTGGCGGGAGTTCATGCCAGCAGGTCCTCCAGCAGGACCGGGGCCGAGAGAACAAAACATCCAGCCCAGCAGGCCTGGCTCCGAGCACCAGCCCTGAACTCTTGTGCAATCTTCCTTGAAAGGAATTCAACTTGGCCAAGAGCAGAGCATTTGCGCATGGCCTGAGAGCTGGATTGAGTACCATAAACAAAAGGAAACAAAAAGAGAGGAAGAGCGCTGGGTCCCGGGGCGAGGAGGAATGCAGGCATCTGACCCAGGCCAGGCTGCGCTGAGCGCTGTGACGAATGCCTGCGGCAGAGGGGGGAGAAGCCGCTGGGAGCCAGGGACCGGGACTCGCTCCGGCTGGGAGCGCAGGGCGGAGGCGCTCACGGCCCCTTAGGCTCCTATCGAGGAGCTGCAAGTACAGGGACACAAAAGAAGAGAAATGGGGTGAGAGGACAAAAAGGGACTTGGAATATGGCTACAAAAATGTATTTCTCTGGAGTCAGTTCAAGGTGGTGGGTGAGAACAGGGACACCCCTGCACCTCCAAACAGAGAAGGACAATCACATGAGAATCAGCAGCATGGAACTTCCTTGGGGTTCTCACACCAGTTCTGTCAATGTGATGGAGGAAAAGAGACTGCTTTACATGAGCTACCCCCAGGGATATAACTTGGGCCAATCCAGCTATTTTGACTATGCAGGAAGTTTTTGCTCCATCCAGCTCAGGCACCCAGCTGGGTATAAGGCATCCTGTAACTGCACTGGTGATGCTCCTCGGGGGGACAGGATGGAGAACGCCCTGCTCAGACTGACCTGGCTGCTTGCCCTTTTGGAGTTGCACTGAGAAGTTCCTTCACCCAAACCTCTCTCCTGCTCCTCTGCAGGGAGCATGGCCAGGGGAAAGGCTCTGTGTAGCCAGGGTGTTTCTATGCCTCAGCAGTCCTACTTGGCCAGAACAACCCCTTCGGGCCATTAGTAGTTGGTGTTAAATAGAGCATCCCTCCAGCTGTGTTTTCCTGTGCCAGGCACTGAGCTCACACTCCCTGGCCCAGAGCTAGAGAAGCACATAGCTGTCGGGCAGCCACTGCCGTGGCAGCCCACGGAGCCTCAGCCCAGCACCAGGGAGGCTTTCTCCACCCACAGACACTTTCCTCATGTATGGCAGAACCAGGCCCGTGTGGGGCAGATGGCAGCAAGAAGAGGAAAGCAGTAAATTATTAAAGGATTAAGACTGACCTACAGAGATAGTGAAGTGAGTCCAAGACATCTAGTTTGCCTAGAGGAATCGGGAGCCCACAAGCAGCTGGCACATTGGGAAGCAAGCCTAGAGCCTAGAGACAAACTGCTGAAGCCAAATGCAGAGCAAGATGCACTTCCTAACAGCAAAGTGCATTAGGCAGTGACGAAGTTTCCCAAAGGAAGCCCCATCACTTGAATCACTGGAAATAAGGCTGGACAAAATACTGGATCATGTCCAAGAGGGGATAACTCTTCATCAGCAAGAAGAGAGTAGTGAATAAGATGAATACTTGAGTGCTTTCTATCTCCATGAATCTATGTATCTAATGCATTCGGCTTTTGCAATGTCTGAAAAAAAATGTAAGTGCCTTTCCTGTGCCATCAGCACATCTCAGCATGGAGCCAGGATGGGGAGAGGTCTGGGTGGGAGCACACAACCATCTCCCTTGGCGTCTGGGAGCAGAGTGGCTCTTGGGATTTTTTGCTAGCAGGCAGGGAATGCAAGCAGTGCTCTGGTTTCTCTGCCCTCCAGCACTGCAGTAAGCCCCTTCCCCACAGCCAAAGCCCCAACCCTGCTCTGCAAAGCACTCCAGGAGCTTTGTCTTGCACTGCAAAACGTGGCTGACTCTTGCCTTGCTCCCGCAGAGGAGGGAGCCAGAGAAGCCCACCAGATACAGCCCAGCCTCTTCATCTGGAGTGGGCAGGTGAGGGTCACCACTGCACGGGGGTTAAGGTGTCAGGATTGAGGCGCATCAGTTTTGTTTCTTGGTGCCTTCTGCTTCCCATGAAATCTCTGCCTCTGGAAATCTGTGCTTCTCTGGGGAAGCCCCCTCTCCAGCCTTGGTCCCTCCGCAGCCAGGCTTATACACCAGTGGAGGGCAGTTCCCATCCTGGGAAAGTCACTCATAGCATCACGGCCTCTCTCCTGACAGCTGATTCTGTAATTATTTGGTTGCTGTTAATTGCTAATTTATGCCAGAGTTGTGTTATTGTGGTGTGGTGGACCAGGGTGGCATGGCAGCAGCACCTGGTAAAATCACGTACTTCATCATGGGGAAGGGCACTACAGAATTTTTTAGGCCATTGACTAGTTAACCATTAACGACTGGTAAAATCCCAGGTCCCTGCAAAACAAGGCGAGTCCTCTTGGCGCTGCTAGAAAATCCTATTTCTAGTGGGTTATGAAACAGAGGTTTTGATGTGCTGCCAGGTTTGATGTGGAGCTCTGGGAGCTGAACACTTGCTGCACTGTCAGCTGCCGGCCGAGAGCCGCTTACATAAAGCTTTCCTAGCAACCCTGCTTTGCTGTCTACATTTGTCTGTCCATCTGTCTGTCTGTCCACCTCTGCAGTGGAAAAACTAAACGACCCAATGAGGAACCGGACCAACCAGCTCTTCCCATGCTGACTAACATCCAGTGGTCTGCGGCAAGTCTTGAGCTGGGGAGCTTTTCCACCACTGAGCAACAGTTCATGCAGAGCCCACCATCCCCTTTGGGCCCCTTCCCTGCGTCTGCATCAACAGGAGGAAACAAGCATCACATCCTGTGGCCTGCGCCAAGGAAAACAGGAGTGCTGCCGGGAGGGAAGGAGGTGCAGGAGTGGGGAGGCAGCCCTGCTGCCCCAGCTGGCCTCAGCCTCCCCGCCAAGGGCTGCCCACCTCCTGCTGGGGGGAGATGCTGGCAGCCCTTGGGGCTCTCTTGGGAATGGGACGTGACTCTGTGATTTGATTGGCAAAGAGACCAGGTGGAAAGAAGATGTCTAGAAGGCAGAAAATCCAGCGGTTTCTCCTGCACACCATTGTTCCCACTCCCCGTGGCTAGCAGCACCTAAAAACTCTCCCAAGCAAAGTCCTTCCTTTACAGACAGGGCTTGCCTCCTGCACTACCCTACAGCAGCCCCATGGGCCCCCTTGCACCCCTGCACCCCAGGCTGGGTGGTCACAGCCCTGTGATTCTGGGGGATCAACAGGGGCTGCATCCCACTCCAGGGCCCTTTAAATCGGCGCCCAAGCCAAGAAGATTTCTCTGTGGAATTTCATAAGGAAGCACATGACGAGGGCAGTTGGAAACCACAGCTCTTCGAGCACTGATTACAGCCTACTGAGGAAAAGGAGATTTTTATCTTGCAGGAATTCAATTATGAGACCAGAAAAAAAAAAATAAAAAAGAGGAAAAAATGCAGTGCATCTGGCTTGGTTAGCCTGAGATTTCTGCACTTTGGGGGCTTTAATTTAACAAGAAAGGTGTGCAAGCATTACCTAAATCATCGTGCTTGCTGGTGTGTGCGCAGTGGTGTTTTTTTTTAACAGGGGAAAAAAAAAATCCACCCCCAAAGTCACCCTGCTGGCAGCTGAATGCAGCAGGGATGATGTCATTGGAACAGTTGGAGGAGAAAAGAGAAAAACAAGTCTGTGTGTGCTAATCCTGTTTGCTGCCCTAAAGGGAATGGAAAGCCGCCAAGGCGAGGAGTTCTGGGAAACCATATAAGGGTGCCAAACAAGCGCCGCCGCCAACACGGGGAACTGACATCTTTGTTCTCCCCAGCTCGGCAGCCGGCCAAAGGCCTCATTTCGGCGCTGCAGCATGATTACACTGGACATCTGCCAGCTGAGCGCTGAGCCCCTTTTCTTCTCCGTAAGCTTTTTGCCAAACATGTAACAGTTGCCATGGCAGTCGCAAGTAAAGTAGGAAAAAAAATAAAAAAATATCGCGCACGTATAGATAGAGAGGGAGATAAAAAACCCAGCAAGAAAGCGGAGGCACGCCTTGCTCCAGATGCGCCACATGTGTGGGTATAAAAAGCAAGCAAACTTATTAATCAAAGATTTCGGGGACGGAGGGAAGGAGGGAGGGAGGGCAGCACAGGCTGAAAGGTGACGTGAGGATAAAACAATAAGTTCACACAGGCACACGCACACCGCAGCGGCCAGGCAGGCGGCGGTGGGCTGACCCAGTGGTCTCCTCCCCAGCCTGTATCCGAAACTGCAGGCAAGCAGGGTTTAAAATAGAACAACATGGTGGCACTTTCACTATTGCTTGCCTGCCTGTCTTTTTTTTTTTCCTCCTTCTCATGTGTAAGAAAAAAAAAAAAGAAGAAGCTGTTCTGAGGAAGAGAAGGAGTTTATTTATAAGCTCTGCATAGCAGAGGGTAGCAGACAACCCAGATCTGGTGGCGTCTTAAGGCAGAAGATCCCATTTCAGCCTCTGGTTCAGGCCAAATGGTTTTATTTCAAGTTGTGCTCTAAACAGTTAACAACCAGCCGCCCAGCAGTCCAACGTTTATAGCAAGCATTTCATATAACTGTGCAAGTGCTGCCAGACCCTGATGGGCAGATCTACGCACATAATAGAAGAGGTGTGGTCCCCGCTCGCTTTCTTTTTCCACCCTGAGAGGCATGGGCTAGTTTCATTTTACAAAGAGGCTATATACAAAAAAGTTCACTGCCCAGTGAGCTGGAGTTCATCTGACTATTTATAATCATCTCTTCTCCCCACGCCCACCCTTGAGGCACTGGGGCGGTCGCTGGGCAATGGTGGCCGTGTTTGCAGCCAGCCCAGCAGCCGGTGTGGTCACAGTGTGTCTGCAGGTGAGGCTGCACTGAAAGGCCACATAACACTGCCCAGGACGGGATGCAATGCCCAACCCATTCCCAGTGGGCCATCCTCTTCAAACCCCTGCACAGGCTACCCACCTACCCTGAGGACATTCACAGAGTGTAAGACATCGCTGCACTAAGAGGGCATCCCTAAAATGTTGGAACTGCTGGTGCAAACCTGGTCCGAGCAGTCCTGAGCAGCTGCAGCCACTCAAGGACCAGCCCACCTTGAGCAAGCAAGCACTGGGAAGGCAAACAGCCCCCAAAAGAGAACTCTGAGCAAGTTGGGTCTGGCCCCCAAGAGCCTGCAGCGGTTCCTTGGATGGCACCACTGCACCATTGTGGGCATGGGGAAGAGGTTGGCTGAAAGGCAGAAAAAGGCAGCCAGGCACAGTCCCAGGCAGTAATGAAGGAGACTGGACTCTCAGCCTGCCTCACTGCTGCCTTCCTGCATGGCAATAAGTCAGTTAGCTACGGCTTGCTTCAGCTTCCCATTTGTAAAAAGAAAGAATGGTTTTCCTCCGTATCTCAGAGATGGGCTAAGCATCTTGAATCATTAATGTCTGTAAAGTGCATTCATTTCCTCAGATGGAAGCTCCTACTGATGTGTGAAGTATTATTAGGATTGTTATTGCTAATAAATAAGGAAGGCAGGGCAATTTTATTTCTTGGTAGGCTTACACAGGGCACAAGAATGCAAAAACTGGGAGAGATGTTAATTTGTACCAAAGGTGACCCCCTTGCCAGTGCTAAGCTTAAAGGCAGCATCTGTAAAACACAGAGATCCTGGTGGGTTGCTAGCCCACTGAAGACCTCCCCAGGAGTGCTGACCCCCTGGCAGCCCCTATGGGCCAGTGGCAAGAGCTCTTGGCCACCAGCAAGTGGAGGCCTGCTCTGCAGCCCTGTCCTGAACTCCACCAAGTATTGTGGGTGGCCCAGAGGGGGAAACTTGTGCAGGAGGTGATTCTTGCCTCTCCTTAGATGTCTGACTTTTTTCTGGGGTGCATTTTATCTGAAGAAAGGGTGAGCATTGAGGCATCATACCCAGCAGTCTGAGCAGAGGCACCCCCAGTTTTGCAGAACTGAGCCATAGCAATTGCTGAGCCAAGAAAAACTGTTTTCCTACACAGGCAAGGGAGAGAGGGAGGGAGGTACCTCTGCACAGCAGATTACTCCTGTGGACTAAAGCCAGTGCCTACTGTTTCCCAGTGACCACCAAAGCTCCTCAGGCACCTGCATCCCTCACTTAAAACCTGATGAGCCACTAGGGCTTTCCTCAAGGTGGCAGAGCAAGCACCAGGGGAAACCATCACCTGCTCCCTTGGTGCTCAGGTGGGCTGTGTGGGGCTCCACGCTGCATCTCAGCCCTCATTTAAGGCATAACCCTCCCACGGTGTGAGTGTTGCTAATTGGAGGGTTGTAACCTACAGAAAATTTTGCCAGCACATTTTCATATATTAAAGCATGGCTGTAAAAAAAAAATTCAGAGTGGTGGATTAATGTTACTTGGTTCTGTCCAAGTTAATAAAATATGGTCTGAGTTACTGCCAGGCTGCTTAATTCACTTTTATTCAAAGTGGCTGGGTAATTTCCCTGAGGTTGGCTCAGCAGGAAGCAGAGTCAGCTCTGGCTTTGTCTGCTCCTGCGTGTCACCTTCCTGGCTGGCAGCAGTGGCTGTGTCCCCACAGAGCTGGGAGAATGGGGAGCAGGGGGACTTCCCTCCAGTAACACATCATGTGCTGGAGGCTGCAGGGTGACATCCATCTTGTCCTGAACCTGGAGGGAGCACGGGCTGGGAGCACGTGCTGGCACAGTCTGCCAGCTGCATGCAGTGTTATGAATGGTGCCAAGGGTGGTTTCCTCATGGCTGCCCTTCCTGCAGGTTGGTCCAGGATGGCCAATGCACCATCAGCCCCACCAGCATTGAAAATAATCAAACTGTTACCCCAAAGGGCAAGCCTCAGCTCTGCAGCTGGTCAGAGGCACTCTGGCACTGGGGCTCAGCAGCAGGGGCACTGTGGCCTCCTGCAGCTCCTCCCTGCCCAGCATCTTTCCTCAAGGGTGGAGCAACACTAGCAACCTCCATGCTTTAAAGAAAACCTTTCATATCTCCCCACCTTGCACTTAAGTTCCAGTGGAAGTGATGTTTGCAAAGGTTCTTGCTGGCATCCTCCAGCTGATTAGTTGCCCTCTTGTTTCTAAATCAAATTTTGTTCCTTTGCCCACGTGCATGGCAGAACTAATCACTGGTACACTCTGTGGTACCCGCACTAAAATCAGTGTAGAGGTGCATTCCTGTATGTGCTCTGAATCATCATGAGGTTCCCAGGCTTTAAATGGGAAGCAGAACACGTTGCTTTCTAGGTGGACAAATGAAATTTTATGCAGTCCGCTTGCTTCTGAAACAAGCTCTGAATCATGCAGAGGGCGAGGTGCCAGGAGTGGCTCTGCTCTCATCCTGGCTCCACTACTTACTTACTGTGTGGCCTCCAAAAGACCTCTAAGGGGGTAAATCCTGGCCCTTCCTCCTCCCCACCAACATCCCCAAGGCAGGGGACACTTGCAGGGGACCACAGGGCTTCATGCACAGGGGAGCAGAAGAAGGGAATACTTCTCATAAGCTGTGATACCAGCTCCTCAGAAGAACATGGCTCTTCTGCTTTCTCTGCCTTTTGCCCCCTCCTGGGCTCCTGGCAGAGGAGGATGCGGAGGGTGCCACAGGGTACCACAGGGTGCTGAGCAGTGTGGCAGGGAGCCACAAAATGAACCCTGTGAGGCTACACAAACCTTTTGAACTCTGAGAGGTAGATCCTCCTGCTGCACTGATAAAAGCCTGGATTCCTAGGTAAATAGAGTGCATTAATATTTATTTTTAAAAGCTTGGAATAATGATTTAATATTGTAGAAAGGGCTATTCTTACATGGCGTTTGCAGAGCTTCTTCTAATACAATATTTTCTAACTTCAGACATGGTAACCCAGTAAGCTCCATTACCATGCTAATACTATATAAAAATGATCCTTTATTATAAATCATACTGCACACCAAAAAGGATATAAATAGAGCCCCACTGCAGCATTGGCATGCCTCATATTTCTCCTGGTTCACATTAAATGAGCCACTAAATTACAGTGTCCTTCTTTATAATATCATCCTCTAAAGCGGAGCATTTTGTGTGTTACATAGGGCTGCTGTAACAAGAGAAATTAGCATGGCTGGTTTAATTCAGCAAGTCTGCCATGCATGTTAGAGGCAGAGTGTTAAAATGAGCTAGAATGAGAAATTTCATTGTCCTTTCAAAAAACTCACCACTCAGAAAACGTGCTTTGTGTGGGGCTTTGCTAAGGCCTGACCCACAGGCTCTCTGCAGGCTTTAGCTGCTCCCTTAGCCTCAGCAGCAGAGAGGTGAAGGAAAAGAAAAGGACACCCCACCCCATTGTCCTGCTGCTGCTCTGAGCTTCGTGGTCCTTGGATGCCCTCCGGGGAGCCTGGGGAAGTTTGGTCACCAGAGAGAGGCACTAGCAGGGCAGAGGGGAAGGAGCACTGCAGGGGCTGGAGGAGCCATCTTCAGATTGGGGTGCTGGCTTTGGTGTGCTGCTGGTTTGCCTGCTAACAGCACTGGAGTACTCCTGATTAATGTAAATGCAGGTGCAGGCAGATCCAGGCCCTTGCTAAGTGATGCTGGCAATTTTTTTTCTTTTCCAGTTCTCACCTGCAGAAACAGGGAGGTATTTTGCCTACAGGATTGATGCCTGCCTGTTTGCAATGCAGCCCAATCTTCTCCCTGACAGCCAGTGCTACAGAAATCCAGGGGTTTATTGTTTGTATTGCAAAATAAAAATACAGTGTTCAGATTTGTGGGGGGAGGATCCAGCTTGACTGTCATCTCTAATGATGGTATCTGACTGCAGTGTAGAAGAAAACCCTCCTGCAGTCCAAGGAGCTGCATATGCCTTCAGGGACACATAAAGTAATTCAGGTCAAAAATGTAGGTTGTTTTATTTAGCAGACAAAGAGGTGGGAGAGCAAAGAAGGAGAGCGAAAGAGGAAACAGGCTGCTGCAAAAATGCAATCTCCATAAAGAGGTTTTCAGTATTTCCCCCCAAAATTTAAAGTGAAATGGAGATATCTGAGTTTCAACATTTCCTTGCTGGCCTTGCTGGGTCCCAGCTCACATTGTCAGGAACCCAGATCAGTTCCATGCAGGGCAGAGATCAGGATTAGCAAATGGAGTGCATGGCTGGATGTAAGGAGGAAAGGTCCTGGCATAAATGGGCTACCAGACCCTCTCAGGGGCAGCAGCTGGGCCAGAGGAATCCAGGAGGCCCAGAGCTGGCATGAGCAGTTGGTAAGGAGTGAACCCAAGTCAAAGTTACCCAAGTGTTCATTATCTGCAGAGCTGGAACACTTCAAGGAAATTTTCAAGCCAGCTTCTCTGTGGCAAGGAAATGTGTCCCCTTGCCCATGTTGGGAGGCTGCAGGCTCTGTGGCCTATGAGGATGCCTAGCAAAGCAAACTGCTGTGAATAATCAATGAACACAAAAGGTTTCTATTACCTGCAGTGCTCCATGGCCATGTGAGATAATATAGAAATGGCAGACAGCCTCCTGGAAGTGAAATAATGCCCTTGGCATCATATCCCTTCAGCAAAAATCCCAAAGCAAACTGGGGCTATGCAAGCTGTGAAAGACCCAGCCTCAGTGCTGAATTGAGGAAGCTGCCAGGACCACAGCTGTTTCCAGAAATATCTGTCTCCTCTTGGCAGGGCAGGTTACAAACCCCCTGAGGCTCAGTGTACAGACCCCATCAGTGGGGAGGTAAAAGCAGCAAACCTCAGCTGCAAAGCTGAAGCCTGAGCACAGGGCAGTCCTAGGGCAGCTCTGTCTGCTCCTCCCACCTCTCCCAAAAGGCAGGAGCTGCCCTGTGGGGAGCACAGCCTTTGACCTGCTACCAGCTGCTCAGGCATCCTTCCAGTGTGCATCCTCTTTGACCTGCACATCCCTGGCTAGTGGCTGCTCAGCAGATGAGCAGACATCTCTGTACATGCACATTGACCAAAATATCGCTGCTGTCAGCAGAGTGCCACATTCAGGAGTGCTTGCAGGGCAAGGAGAGAAAAGGTGAGACTGATAGTGAAATCTTCAGCCCCTTCCATCTCTGTCCTCCTGAGCCCCTGGAGAAAGGCTCTCACAGAGAGTCAATAATTTCAAGACCTTGGGTTTAAAATTGTTCTTGCAGAGTAGAGATCACATGTGAAGCAGCAGTGGGCTCATAAGAGACAGGTTGAAATGGGATGTCTTTAACTATTCCCAGGGCAAAACACAGTATGACCTGCACAGTCTGGACCACAATCCCCACTCTGTTAAAGCCTGGAGAGTTTTGGTTAGCCCATGACAGTGACAAAGGAGCACACAGGAAAACCTGATGGTGTTTGGATCTTGTAATTCAATACAAACACATTTCTGTAATTCAAGAAACATTTAATAATAAAAAAAAAAGAAAAAAGGAAAAAGAAAAAAGACAGAAAAAAAGATGATGGCGTATCATTTATGACAAGGAGACAGTGGTATGCTGCAGTATACCTGCTGTCATCATTAAGGTGGTGAGCTAGCATCTCTTCCAAGCCCAATTTTTTTTTCCTCCTTAAAAATCTGCATGCAAAAGCAGAAAGTTAGCTATAACATTGATAAAGGAGGTTTAGTCCCAAGGTGGAATTTTTGGTCAGATTTAAAGTAAATCAAATATAACACCTTAAAAATAGCATTCTTCAGCAAAGCCCAGAAGCCTCAGTGATTTCTTTCTACTTTGCAACCAGAAACACAACCAGGGTAGAGAGGAGGAGCAGAGAAAGAGAGATTAAAACAGCTTTAATTTTAGCTTTAGCTCTTGTCTCATCAAGAGATAGTATGTGACACCAAAAATGAGTCCAATTAAAAATGTTTATAACTTAAAGTTGTTTAATTAGCACCTTCAGAAGTTTCACGATGTTTCCCCGCTAACTTCCTCTCTCCTGATGTGCAGTAGCAGCTGCTCCTGGAGGGGGAGGGTCAGGGCTGCTCCAGCCATATCCCAAGCCTGGATTTTAGTCATTTGAGAGCATATTGACCTCCTGGCAAAGCCTTGGTGATGAAGGGTCTGCAGAGGCTTCCAAAGGTGCTGGAAGATTCCCTTTTCACTGACTCTAATATTGCAAACAAAAAAAAACAAGATGAGAGACCCAACCTACCCCATCAGCCTGGGCAAAGAAACTTGCCCTGCAGGAGCATGTGCTTCTCTCCTGGAACCCCATGCTGGTGCTGGCTCTCTCCTTTGAGCTGTGCTTTCCACCAGTGCTCCAGTATTGATGGTCACTCACAAAGCTGGCCTCAGCCTTTGTGTCCTGCATGCAGCACCTGTGCCATGCCGGCCCACGTGTGGAAAACGAGAAGGAAATCTTCCCTCCATCCTCTTGTCTACTGTACACCCTGGAGAGTTAATGAGAGGTGCCTCGTGAGGACTGCACATTCTGCTTCTTCCTGCTAGGAAACTCAACCCCATGCAGGTCCCCTCCAGGGCCCCTCCCTGCACCAGTGCCAGAGATGCTCCCACAGACACAGACTGGGAACGGTTAGGAGAACAAACCTTGTCCAGCTTCTGTATTTTGGTTGCCATGGCAATATGCTCATCCCTGTTGGAGTCGCCTGGGGAGCACAGAGGTTCAGAAAATGACAAGGAGAAACGTGAGGGCACGGCACACTGTGACAGTCACAAGGTGGGGTGCCTGACTAAGCAAGAAGGTGAAGTAGGTTTCTTTTGGCTCTGTCTCTGTAGGACCCCCAGCCAGCCAGCACCAGCATGGCTTTTGGTGTCAGGTTACCATGAACCAGGGGCTGCTTAGCACCATTTTTGGGACCTTGCATGGAAGAGTGACTGCAAACAGCAACCCATTTTAAATGTTTTTTCCCCCAAGCCTTTTACAGATGTAGGAGGAATCGGGAATATAAGTTAGGGCATTCCCAGCACACGAGATTTCCTCTGGCCTGGAAGAATAATGTAAAGTGCTAACTGAATTTCACAGAATTGCAGGATAGTTTGTGTTGGAAGGGAACTTAAAGATCATTTAGTTCCAAACCTCCTGCAATAGGCAAGGACACCTTCAATTAGACCACATTCCTTGAAGCCCCATCCAACCTGGTCTTGAACATTTCCAGGGATGGGGCATCCACAGCTTCTCTGGACAGCTTGTTCCAGTGCCTCACCACCCTCACAGTGAAGAATTCCTTCCTAATATCCAATCTAACCCTGCCCTCTTTCAGTATTAAGTATTTGCCCATGTCCTATCACTAAATGCCCTTGTAAAAAGTCCCTCTTCAGATCTCTTGTGGCCTCCCTTCAGTAACTCTGTAAGTTTCCCCTAGAGCCTTCATGGAGTCCTGACTCTTCCTCAACCATAATCCCTAGCCCTTCTGTGGAGGCCATACACAGTATCATTTTTGTTCACATCAGTTTGATAACAACACAAAATTTAAAGATGTACCATCCAAACTAACACCTCATCTGGCTGACTGAACATCCATCTGCAATGGGATAGAGAGTATGTAAAAGATGTCCATGTTGGATTAAAAAGAACACCTCACCTATTAGTCTCTTTCTAACATGTTTGGGCCCAGAATATACATTGTGTCTTGTGTATAAGCTTGTGTTCTTAGGTCCTGAAAATAAAAATTTACTTATTCATTACAAATTTCTGTTTATAGGCTATACCTACAAGAGATACAGTGCCAGGCCATTAGGCATCAAAGGCTCCATGTTACAGGCAATCTCAAAAGAGAAGTCAACATGATTTTTCCAGGAGCTCATTTCACTATAACACTATAACAACAGTAATCCTGAATTTACATTGTGCTTTGATCCAGACTGCCAAAGCACTTTGTTCTCTGATGGAGAAACGACATACAAGTTAGGATTCAATTTGCTCATCATCAGCGTGGATTGGGAGGGTCAGTCTTCAAAAATATTCAGCAACTCAAACAACAGTTTATACTCATAAAAGCAAAGCGAAATTTTAAGTTTGACAAAGGAAATGTATGATCATCTTAGAGAGGATTTTGCTAAAATAAATGGAACTAATAGTTCCACTAATGTGAAGGTCAAGGCTCACCTTGGAAATCACCTCTATGGCAATGTTGACCAGGGACAGTGAAAGGTTATTCTTCTGACAACCAAGCCTAGGACTGTTCTGTAACCTCACCACTTTATATTTCCCTTACATTGTTACTCAGACATTAGTAAAAAATTAGCACAGCTTTGGTTCAGGGCAGGGATATTAAGCAGGAAAACTTAGAGAGTGATAGGCACAAGCTGGTTCTCAGCAGAAAGCCAGCCTCACATCCTCAGTCAGTCACAGAAGAGAGGCTAGACACTCTGGCCTTCCTGATGATCACATCGTAACCAAGACAGTTCCTTTGATGGGTCCTTCTGAAGTATAAATTAACTTAACCACTTCTGATCTTGGGAAACAAGAGACATTTTGATTGACACAGTCACAGAAGGCAAGGGCTCTATCAGCCTTAGCAAGTAAAGCAGCTCAAGGGCAGTGCTGGTGCACTGTCAGTCCCTTTTACCCGTGACTGAGCAGCCACAGGTTGGAGCACCTCAGGTGCACACCTGCATTTCCTCTCCCAGGACAGTGTCACCCGAGAGGAGCCCAGCTTGCATGCTGCAATCCTCTTTCCTGGTATGAATCATCAAACCAGTTGTGTGGCCTGCCCAGGAGATGGGTTTCTTTAATCCAAACTGAAATGGTAGTGAGAGGCACCTTATGTGTCTTGGTCCTGCCTCCCTGGCTCCAGCTTTGGTTGTACTCTCACTAAAACCAGGTTCCAATGTGGACCACCCTTCCCTAGCTGCAAGGCTGAACTCTTCACAGGCAAAAAGGGAGCAGAGAAGTGGTATCTATGCTTTGAGGAGAACAAACACCCCAAGCTAGACTCACTGGGGCAAAGTGCAGCAAGGGAAGCAAGATCTCCCTCAGCTGTGCACTGCTGTGGATGTGGACCCTGGTTCTGCACCAGGGCAGACTCCTACAGCACACACAGAGAGCCCTGTGTTGTAACAGTGGCTTTCCAGAAGCATTTGGCTTTAAACTTCTGTAAAACAGCCTATACTTTGGGTTTAAAGCTGCATTGAAAAAAGCCCTTTCCTGCAAGATTCAAGAGATTACCAGTCTGCAGGGTAAACAATGGCTTGCTTCTATTTTGCTGCAAACTGATGTTCTTTTCTGGAAGTGGTTAACTCCAAAATGATGCAAATACTATTGTCAGC
The DNA here is from genome assembly GCF_014805655.1 of Passer montanus. Taxonomy (NCBI): domain Eukaryota; kingdom Metazoa; phylum Chordata; class Aves; order Passeriformes; family Passeridae; genus Passer; species Passer montanus. The sequence continues at coordinate 9,371,350 of NW_024366591.1, forward strand.
CCCTTTGACTTTCCCTGCTGACAATCTTATCATTCAGCTAAAATCCCTCTCCCACAAACCCACACTGCCTCTCAAAGAGCCAAGAGTGCTTGTTATCCCCTTCCCAGCTGCCAAAACCCTCCAGCTGCCTTATAATTACCCCTGTAATGTGCTTCTGCATATCCAATACATAGATCTGCAGCACACTAAAAATTTAAGGACAACATAAAATAAAGAAACAACGAATTAAGGAGCACAAGGGGTGCTGGAGCAACGACATTGTTAATTTTTCTGTTTACTTCACTGATAATAGCTATTTTTGATCCAAAACTGCTGTACAATAAAGTGGCACATTTGAGCACAGCTGAATGTCAGGGATTCATTGCTTAAGGTCAGAAGAGACCATCATGATCATCAAGTGTAACCTATTGCATAAGAGATCCATGGTACACCGCCCCAGTAATTTCTGAGGCTTGCCTGCAACTTCTTTCAGATTTGCAGATGCATCTGTTAGAATGTAACCTAATCTTGGCATAAAGACTGAATAGTCTGGAGAGTTAACTAGGATACTAGGATGTTAGAAAAGCCCTTTTTTTGTTGGGCTTTTTTGATTTGTTGTTGTTTTGCTTTGTTTGTTTGTTTGTTTGTTACCCTCATAGAACATTTAGACCCTCTTTTTCTCCCCTGTATCTGTTTTGCCTCTGCTTCTAGCAGATTCTATGTTTTTCCTAAATGGAAGCACTGCAGCACTGTTATCAAGTTGCCTTATAATTTCTGAAGTATGTGAAGTAGATCACTCTGTAGTCTCCCATCACAGGGAGTGCTTCTTGGCCCTTGTGCATTCTCACATATTGCCTCCATGTGCTTTCATTTAGCCAAGCTCACCTTGCAGTGTAAGGGTCTTTGCAAGAAGCCCTGTTCTCCCTCAGAAGTCATCAGAGTAGACAGTCCATGTCCTGTGTACTGGAATGCCCTTGGCAGTGGTGAGCTCTCATCTCTAAAAGTAGAAATAATGTCCATGTCACTCAGAGGTTTTGACCATTCTTTAATTAATTTCCCCAGCTCTTCTGGCAGGTGGCTCAGGGTGCCTGGGTGAATGGGGACAGCACCTTGCTGGAGGCAGGTGAAGACAATTTGCATGTGTGGGTCACAGCTCCTGCTTGCCTCCAGCTATCACTAAAAGGTAGTGTGAGCCTTGCACTCCTTGCTGCCCTTCTCCCAGCCAGCATGTGGGGCCACCTGCCTGCCTGAATCATGCTGGCTTTTGCCAATTGCTCAAGATATTTCCCCTTCCACATCACTGTGCAAGAGCAGGCCAAATGCATGCAGCTTCTAGTATATCTAACAACACATCAGGAACAGGCTCTTTGCACATATTCATTTTTGGCCTACCTGATCCTAGTGCCATGCACAGTGTGGAATGGGTGAAGGAATGTGCAAAGATGGTAATTAACTGCAGAAGAGAAAGCCAAAGCAACAACTGGAGCATGGCTCTAGGGTCTGGATGTCAGGTTGGTGAGGCATCTGAGGGGGTTTCCATTTGTTCATCCAAGCCTACTTGTATTGCCATCTGGTTTCCAGGAGTATTTTATCAAACCTGAAAATGCAGAATGAGCCCCATGGATATAGCAGGAAATGAACCTCCATCCTTGGAGTTCCATGGATAAACACCAAGCAGCAGGTAGGTATTGCTGATTCAGCAACCCTTTCTGGCTTGTGCTCATTCTGCTACAGGACATCATTAGAAGAGGCTGAGATATTTTGTTTTTATAGCTTTTTAACCTTTTCCTTCCCAAAACAGTGTTTGTATTTATTTTGGCACCTTGAATGTTTTGAAGAGAGGATCAATTTTAATTTGTTTAAGCATTTTTCCCCCTTAATCCCATTAAGTCAGTCTCTAATTCTTTCCAGGGCTCCCTTCTGTGGAGCTATTTCCTCTTGGAATCATTTACTTTCTGTGGATTGGGGGAATTAATGAGGCAGATGCTGCTTTCATTCTCATCACTGTAAGCCCAAAACAGCTTCAGCAGTTTGCTGGCACAGGTCCAGATTTTACTGGTGTAAATGAGGTCAGAATTTGGCTCACTGTGCTTACTTTTGCTAAGAGATAAGGATGTTACCGAAAACAAGAAGTCTTGTGCAGTTTGGGAAAGTCCAGTTGAAAGTGGGTGAGGCTCATAACTTCATCAAAAGTCTGAGTTTCTGCATTTCCCCACTGAGAGGCTGTGCTGAGCACCACCGATATTCAGGCAACACGGCACACTGGTAAGCAACCACTCAGGGAAAGAAGCACCAAGACTTTCAAGAACCTCAGAATAGTCTACAGGAGCAAATTGCAGTGGCACAAACCTAAGTCATGCTGAGGCAAAATTGAAAGTTAAGAAATATAGAGAAAGATCAACTGGCTGTGTCAGTCAGTTTTCAGGGGTCTCACAGGGAAGGAGGAAGCAAACAGAAAAACTGAGATACATGCAGACAGCTCAGGGCTCGCATCAAAGGTCAGCATGTACTGTGGTGCATAAAATTGAGAAAGAGATAAAGGAAACATAACTAGCATAGGACAGGAAGGCAGGGAGCAGGGAGGCATCCTGGCCATAGATTGGTGGTCAGGGGAAGGCTGAGGCAAGCACTGGCCTGATGGCTTTGCAGCAGCACCCACAGAAGGGTCAGCCCAGGCTGGGACCCTCCATGAACCCTGAGCAGCAGCACGGGGCAGTGGGGCTCCTCGCAGAGCAGCACCCTGCCTGGCTGCAGAAAGGAGAAACAAGAGGAGCGAGGCAGCTACGGCCAGTCAGCTCTATTTCGGTTCCTGGAAATGCACTAGAACAAATAATTAAACAAATTAATCATCAGCACCTAGGAAACAACCAGGAGAAGGGGAACAGCCAGTGCTGATTTGCCAGGAGCAAATCATGTCAAATCAGCCTAATTTAATCCTGCAACAGGTCTTGTGGATAGAGACAAAGCAGGATACTTCTTGTATCTTGATTTTGGTACATCTCTGGTACCATCTCATTTTGTGTTACAAGAGGTAAATTTAAGGAAATATGCCCTAGAGAAATTACCTTAAGTAAGGAGTGCAAAACAAGTTGGAAAAAACATGCTCAGAAAGAAAGTGTTTTTGTAAAAATACAATAAAGGGTTGAGTAGGGCTCAACAGGGGTCTAGCCGCTGGATTATGAGATAGTGGGCATCCTTATCAGATATGTAGATGACACCAAGCTGAGAGGATCTGCAAAGACCTGAAAGAGGACTAGAATAAAAAAATCATCCTGGCATGTTAGAGAAAAGGTCTAGAAAAAAGGAGAGAAGCAAAGTTGTGCACAGAGGTGGGTATAGTCAGCTGCACAGGGACAAAATGAGAGACAGATGATTAGGCAGGTGTGGAGCAGTGCAGCAATGCAGGAACCTGAAATGAATAAAAAGTGCCATTTGTCATACACAAGGCAGTCACCATATCAGTGCACTCAGAGAAAAGCTCTGCCTGTAAAAAACACAGCTGTGCCCTCAGTTTTACCCAGTGCTGCTACAGTACTTGTTCAGCTCAGGAAAGTCTGAAAGGAAGTGAGATGAGAGGTCTAGAAAAGAGGAATTGGAAAGAAACACTCATAGGGATTGTTTCCTCCAGAAAGAAGGAAACCAGGGGAGAGACAATACTATTTCCAGAGAAGGAGGGAATAAATGTCCTCCAGACAGTCCTCTATATCCATTGTGAGTGTGGTAAGAAACGAAGTGCTTGGATTGCTGAGAGAGAGCTTAAAGTTAGATGCTTGGCAAAGGGGAAGGCTAACCAACACTAAACCCACCTGCCTGGCAAGGATATAAAACTTGTATCCTTGCCTGTGTTTAAAAACAGGCTGGAAGCTTCTGGAATATTTCTGAAATCAGCCTCTTGAGGTCCTTTCTAGCCATGTTTTTCTCCAATTTTGTGATGAATGGTGTTAAATGAATATAAATTGCCTCACAAGGGGACACTGACGCTCAGGCTTGGTGATGAATAGTGATCAGCGACAAAGCTGTCAGCTTGTGGGGAGGCATCCAGTAGGGTTATTACCAGAAACTGGTGTTAACTCCAGTTTTATTTACCATCTTCATTAATGATCTAGAAAAAACATTAGACAGTGTGTTTATTAAAACTGCAACTGATACTACAGTGGGGAGGAGATGCAGTCACCAGCCAGGAATGGAAAATAACATAAAAGCACAAAAAAAGATACGTGGCATGGGGAGAAAATGACCTAGCTCAAAGGACACACAGAATAATACGTCTAGGAAAGAAGTAGTCCAAAATTAAGACCCTCTATGGGAGAAGGAGACCCAAATGCAAGGAAACACTTTGCAGGGTTAGCATACAGGAAATTGAACAGGAGGTTACAATTTGTCACATCAACAGAAAAAGTCTCAGTGTGGCTTTGGGCTGCATGACATACCCCAGGGCAGAGAGATAAGTAACTGTGTGATCAATGTTGTGCAAGCTTTCTTTCTGGGTGCCTCCTGGCCAGCGTGGCTGCCAGGCTGCAGGAGGAGCTGGGAAAACCAGCAAAAAATAATTGAAAGCTGAGAACATTGGCTTATGGAGAGAGAATTGCATAGGTACTCCGTGGCAAAGCAACACCGGGCTCACGCTTCTAAGGTGTAGATAAGCATGTCAGGAAAGGTGCCCTTTTTACCAGGCATAATTATGACAGGAAAAATGGGCATTGTATCGATATGAGATATGTTATACTAGCACTGCACGTTTTGGTTGGCCACAAAGCAGTTTCAGTGATACAGCAGCCTCCTGGGACTCGTCCACTGCTGGCTGCCAGGGTCCAGGCTAGCACTGAGCTGTGCAAGAGCTGAGGCATCACCCCAGCACCTGCCTGTGGAGGAGGCTCCTGGGGAGGGCTGTTGCTGCCAGGCAATGGCAAAGAAAAGGATAACACGCCCACTTTGTGTGACCAGAGCCACACCGACATCATTGATAACAGAGTTGCATAAGCAAATCAACACGATGGGCCCTGTCGATTGGAGGGGGAGCAATCTGTGCTGCTCGGAGGGACAAATCAACAGAGAAAGAGATGCTATTTTCACGTTTCTAGAGAGGTGTTACTAACAGAAAGAAAGCACAGATATAAAGCTGTACTCGGCAGAGTCCTTTAAAGAAAAGATAAAGGTAAATGCTTTTCTAACTTGTGATTTTGAGCCTTTTCACTCTTTGTCCAGCTGGCTTTTGAGATGGAGGTCTAAGAGTGCAATGGTGTGTTTGTCTCAGCTGATACTGGAGTGCACAGGCTTTGAACAATAAGGCTTTGTTCTTTTGCCAAATACAGCAATGCCTCTGCTGTTGCTTGGAGAAAAAAAGGAACAAACACATTAGGAAGTCACCGAAAATGAAATGATGGCTCACTTCAAGGCATTCAGTAGCACACTGCAGAGATGAATGAGCTCTGCATGGCATGTGAGTCCATGAGGAGGAGAAATCTTCAGAAAAACACCCTTTAGTTCCCACCACACTTGCAATACGGCAAAGGAGATGACCTTCATATATATCCCAGGATCAACAGGCCCCTGAAATGCTTTTGCAGGAGAGCCTCATTGCCAACAGCTTTTGCAGGGACTTTGGGCATTGCCGGCAGAGCATTGTGTGAGGGTGTACTTTGCCTTTGAGGAGCAGCCCCCACAAAGCAAATCTGGTGGCTCTTTCCAGCAGAGGACTTGAAACGAAACTCAGCAGCGTGGCTGACAGGCCACCACTGCCAGCTGTGGGACCCCTGCAAGGTGCAGGACCACCAGAGCCTGTGGCTTGCCAAGCGCAAAGCAGCTCAGCTCCTGTCTCACAGCCCAGTGCCACCAGTAACATGGAAGAGCAGGTGGGAAATGAATTCCCAAAGAAACTCAAGGGGAAAATAGGAAGGTGGAACAAGCACAGTGGTCCAGAAGAATAAATTCACTGAACATACATCCTTGATTTTAATGGGGCTTCTAATAGCAGGGTGAGCCCAGCAGAGCTGGTTATCTTCCAGGAAATGCTCCCAGAAAATGTGGAACTCTGGCAAAGCCATTCCTTTCACTTGCTTGACAATGGGAACTGAGGGACCCCCAGTACAAACACAAGCAACATAAAGCTGAGCAGATGTTACCTTGAACTTGTCCTCAACTCATGAGGGAGATTTAAGTGATATGAAACCACTGGAGCAGCCCAGGTGGGAAAGATTACTTCACTTGGGTATGAGCTCTTATTGGAGTTAGGGGAAAGAGCTTATAGTTGTGTGTTATATGCTGGGACCAATTACAATTCCAAAAAATGCAGAATACAGCAAAGGGGAGGTTTGGGGAATGAGAAGAAATTAAAACTACACGGCTGTGTTAAAGCCCAGAAAAGAAGAGACAGAGGCAGAAAGACAGGAAGAAAACAAGGATAAAGTTGTGCAGGGTGTCTTAATACAGGGTCCAGACAAGTGTCACATGAGCTCATCCAAATGCATCTCAGGCCAGGCCAAGCTTCTCAGGCCAGAAAATGTACAACAATCACCCTGTGCCTGCGCTTGCAAGTGCTGGGAACAGCAAGAACAAAGGGTGGGCTCTTCAGCTCTTTAGTTCTCCTCCTTATTTTGCAGAATTGCCACATGCTGAAATAGCAAATGATGTATGAAATGAAAAATCACTCCCCAACCAATGCATATAAATGATGCAGAGAGTATTTGGCCATCACTTCTTTGCAGTAATATTTATCTGCATTAATGCCTCATTCAGAGGTAGCTGGAAATACCCAGAATGTGAGAATAAGAGGATCGGAAGAGAGATCAGGGAGACAGGCAAAGCAGCAAGGCAGGCACCTAAGGAGGCAGAAATAAAGCCTTTCCTGAATAAATCACCAGCTCAGTTCTGACCCAGGTTATTAGCAACCACAAGGCAATATTCTAGGTCCCAATGCTAACCAGTTATCTGTAAAGAGCAAATTCATTTAGTGGGCTTCAGAGGAGTCATTGCCATTTGGAGATGACTTCAAAACCGGTGAGGAACCTGCTGGTGGCCCCAGGCCAGCAGCTGGGAGGGAGGTGTTTTCCTGGTGAGAGAAGCCTTCCCTGGCTGGCATGGCAGTGGGGTGTGGGAGCCAGCCCAGCCATGAATGGGGACAGAAGCAGGGGGGTTCTCCCTGTGACAACCCCAGGCAGAGGCACATCGCCATGGCTTGCACCAAGCTTGGGCAGCCCCAGCTCTCCAGTTTGTAATCTCCATGCAGAGGATTGAGCCCCATAAGCTGCTGGCCAAGCACAGCATCAGTGTTTAGCAGACAGCGTTCAGTACCGCTGACTCACCGGTGTTTGCACGTAGGATTACATTTGGATATGCCTTCCTGAAACTGGGAGGGAGGAAGTGCACCCAGCTGAATGCCTGTTGCAAGCACCCCTATCCTGGCACACGAGTGTCACCCAGCAAGATGGACCCAACAGAAAAAGTCAGTAGCAAAAACAAAACCTATGCACTCAGTCAAAGACATGGTTGGGCTCAGTGTTGGCAAAAAAGGCTGTGGAAGAGCTGAGCACAAATTATAAGGTAAGAGTGAGATACCTTGCACTTTAACAGCTAGAAACCAAGGGATCATAGAATCCTAAAAGATGCATTTGGGATGTTTCCTCTGCCTCCTCTTACTCATATTTTACCTCCCCACCACCAGAAAAAAAGGAAGTGGAAACTACCAATAGCTACTTTTGTCCTCCTAAAACTTCTTTGGCTTTGACTTAACATTTCAGTCTGGGTCCAACTTGACCTTCAGATAGCATGGATTGAAGACGAATAGCAAATATTCATCCAAGGACAGGTTTTGGCTCTCTGCCTAGTGTCTGAAGGCACTTTGTGTTGTCTCTGAGTGATAACACATTTAAAGGACACCAAAATATATTTCAAGATAACACTAAAGATGTGATCCACAGAAATTTAGCTATGAAAAATGTTGATGGGAAGGTCTGGAAAACGAATCTGTTGGAAGTATTGGCTAGCTAGTATTGGTGGGATTCACTAGCATGCAAGTATAGGATGATGCTGCTGAATTTGGAGTTACCCCTCCCATGCTGCTGTTAGCCTGAGAGACCTCACTGACCTTCTGGCTACCTCGTGGTCAGTCCCACAGCCTTTTAGGAGTTCCTTCGGCTGATGATTTGGTATATGGTCTTGGTGGATAAGGATATCTGCTTTTTAATGAAGAAATTTAACCGTAAGGGAACCTTATATGAAGATTCTGCCCTTATGTGTTTTTTCCAAATCATGCACATGGGTGACACAATTGTGTGGGAAACACACCCAAAGCTCACTAGCACATTCACTCTGAGAGCTCTGCAGAAACACTGTGGACCAGCAAGACTGTTCATAAGAGTCAACAGAAAACTCTAGGAGAAAATTCAAACTTTTCACAAAACCAGTGCTGCAACAAATTCATGTCTGGTTGGCTAAAATTACCTGGTGAGAATACCTGACTAAAAAGGGGCCAAAAAGCCTTAGGACTAGATTAATTAGTATCTGTACAGACAGCATGGTACACTGAAAATGTGTTTAATTAGCTTGAATCTTCAGCTTTAAGTCACTTATGTAATGTGGAGACTCCTAATCAAGCCTCCTTTGGAAAAAATACCCTTGTAAAACATCTGATTTTTTTTTCTCTACCAAGATGATGAAAACCATGAAGCCTACTTAGACTATATCTCCACACCTTTTCCTCAGAAAATCCCCACATGCTTGACTCTGGGAATGTTTTTACATAAACCCAAAAAGAAAATAACTTTCACAGGTTCCATAAGTACCAGAAATTGTGAAGTCTCTTCCACACCCAAAATAGGACATCCAAATTTTACTGGCACTCTGTGAATGGACAGCTTGTTAAAAGAAACTTGGATAATAAAACAGCAGCATTTGATTCAGCCCCCACCCTTCCTAAGGCTTCTAAAATATTCTTAGCCCAGTATTCTCCTTGCAGGTTAACAGGAGATGATTTGGACATGGTTGCATTGAAACAGAGCCCCACACATGGCCAACCCTTTGACTCGGTGCAGTCTGAACCCTGGAAGGGGGCTGAGCACTCAGGAAGGCCAGAAGTGGGTGCTCATCCTCCCTGCAGAGCAAAGGAGGGCTCTTCTTGCCTGACACCCTCCTGGCTTCCCTTCCTGCTGCCTTGGGAGACACTTTTGGGATGCACAGAGCCCACACATCAGACACGTGCCAGCAACGTCTGGAGGCAGCACACAGACACACAGACACACACAGACACACACACACCACACACACACATATCACACACACCATCTTGCTTGCTGTTTATGTTTGAAATGCCAGGGTTGCTAATAATATACTTAAGTGAGGTATCCAATGGCCACTGGGTGACTAAATAGTATGAGTGAGAACTTATTTATTTATTCCTCCTCCTGCAGCTCTTTTTCCTAAGAGTTACCACACTCCAGCAGTGAGAAGAAACCAGAAATTTTGGCAGCGAGCAAGAGTCTCTTTATCTAGGAAAACATGGCAACTTTAATTCAGATGGAAAAGTTTTGATGAACCAAGCTGGAGGCAAGAGTGTGGATGCACCTTGGTGCAGGGCACCCAGGGCTGTGCAGAGCTGTGCCTCTCTCATGCTCTGCCCTTGTGTTGCCATTGCTTTTCTGGGAATCATGCCCACCCCCGGGGTGTGGGAGCAGGCTGGCTCCTGTAGCCACCACCAGGACTGACTGCACAGACTTTCAGTCTGCAATGGCACTGCAGCCATTCATACTGCATCCCTCCAAATTGCTTTTCTCCACAAATACCTACAAAAGAGCACTGGCTGGCTCAGGATGTTTGCAGGCCATTTCTTGGTTTGAAATTTGTTCTTCCAAGGTCTGAAGTGGTGGGTTGGGGCAGCTTCACATCCTGTTGGCCACCTCAGCATGGAGTCCAGGAGCTGTGGAGGTGACACTGGGTGTAGATCATGCAAAGGACTTCCAGCATCTGATTTATGCTGCACAGTTGCTTTCATTTTGCATTTCAGTCAGCTTGGACACTGAGGAGAGATGAACAAGAAATTAAGAATCACAGGCTGTCATCACCCTTCTCCTCCCACTACCATTGTCCTGGTGTAATGCTCCTAAAAAAGGCATCCAGACTACCTTTGGGAGCAGGGTACTGCTACTGCCTTCAGACCTGTTTCTGTCCTACCTCATACTAATGTGCTTGCACAAAAATCTGCACTGAACACAGGTGAAAAGAAACATTTGCTGTCAACCAGTGCAGCAGCAGATGTCAGTGTGTGGACTACATATTCCCCAACTCCTTTTCCCATGCATTCCTCATTTGGGTGCTGCACGCTTCTCCTTTGCATCCAACATGTCCTGCCAGGGGCTCTGAGTGGAAAGCCCTACACAAGACAAATTCCCAGGCAGCTGCAGAAATTTAGAGTCATCATCCTGAGAAACTTTTTAATATGCACAGCAATGCTGGGCAGCACAGTGGATATGAAGTGCCAGCCAACTCTGCCAACCCTTGTGGTGGCACAAGCGAGGGGTAACAAACTGTGGCCAGGGGAGGGTGGGCTTTAGCCTGGAAGCCCATCTACTGTGAACCTATGTCTTCTGGCTCCTTGACTCTGAGTGGTCACTGAACAACACAGCCCCCTCTTTGTTTTGACAGTCTAAATCCCTATAAACAGAGCGCTTGTTCTTTTTTCTTTAACATCCTTTGTGGTTTCATGAAAACGCCGGATGCTGCAGAAGCTGAAGCATGAAAGGTTCCTCTCTCTATCCTGTCCAGCAACCACACTAAAAAGAAACCACCAAAGAAAGTGCTTGCAAATACCTGAACTGACAGCCCTGGTGATGGAAAGCTCTCCAGTTATTCACAGCCCAAATCGAGCCCGGGCAGCAGCTGTGCAAGTTTCCGAGCTGCTCCTGCCAGCGCCGATGGAGGCTGACCCAAAGGGCTCCACCTCACCACACACTTTTCTCTCTCTTTCCAGCCCTTGGCAGCTTGCTGGGGGTGCAGCCATGAGGCAATGTGGGGGGTCACAGCTGCAGCTACCCCAGTCATGAGACCGGGGAGGAGGAAATCATCATCTTCTCAAAAACATTTCCAAGCCAATGCTGCAAGCAGCTCTGTGGGTGAGAGTTAAAGCTTTTCATCGCTGAAACCTTGGGTTCCTGTTTACCAAACATTTGTTCAGTCTTTATGCATTTGAGTGAATGAGGAAATGAACCACAAAGCTGGGCACAAATGCCAAAACCTTGCTTAAGTACATAAATCACCCTCGTGCCACTCTCTGTGCCTACTTCAGTCTTGAAAAATGAATCCATCTCCTTAGATTTGTTGTTTGTCATGAGCTTCTGACACTTCCTGGTTCACCACCCAGCCACAGTGAGCACAGCCTCTGCTTTCCTGGAAGCTCCATTGTTGCATCGTTGTCCCACAAAGGCAGAATTGCTCTGTTGTCCCACAAAGGCAGAGTTGCTAGAAAACCATGCTCTCTCCTCCCTGCCCCGTGCTCCCACTGCCAGTCCCACCCTATGCAAGGCACACACTCCGTGGGGCAGTAAAGAGAGAAAGACCTAAATCCTTTCCAGTCTAAAGGCTGGGCTTTCTGCCATCCTGTCCCAGTCCCACACCCTCTAAATAAGCTCCCAGACCTCAATTCTCTTTAACTGAAGATTCTAGGCCTGTTTGTTACACCCTGTTCAATCTCCTTGCTTATCAGTTCCTCCAGCACCTCTTACTCTTTCCCTCCCAGGAGCAGCCTTTCCAGCCATCTCTTTATACTACCTTTGTGGTCAGAGCTGAGCAAACCCCCTGAAACCCAGAAAAAGCTTGCAGAGACAGATAACCCCAGACAGGGAAGGGGGAACAGATTGTGCAGCTGGATATAACAGAGAAGAGAGGCCACTCTGCTCATGCTGCAGCCACCCAGGCTCAGCTTCTGGATGCCATGTGGCGTTGCAAAGCCACAAGGGCACTGGCCCCACTGCAGGCAGGGGGAGTTATCTGGGGACAGCATCTCTGTTCCACCTGATACAACTTTCCCTGCATGTCCAGATGAGGGACAGTTATAACGCAAACAATCCTGGCGATTTTCTCAAGCTGATAGCACACGAGCAGGGAGAAAGAACACAGCTGTTCAGCTTCCAGCAGTTCTCAGCCCCAGGAGGTCAGACCCTCCCTCTCAGGGGGAGAGCAGAATTCCAGCTGTCTCTGACCACTGTTGCATCTCCCTCAAAGCCCTGCCTCTTTTTTTTGTCTCTGCACAGCTTCCTTGCCTCCTGAGAGTACCACTGGTCCATGTCCCAGACAAGCTCAAGAAATGAAATACACCACCAGGTGAGGAGAAGGGACTTGCTGGGACAGAGGACCACAGAGGTAGTGGCAGGTAGACAAGAGGGATTTTCCAAAGTTTATGATACCCAGCACCCACTTCACCTTCCCACCTCCTCCCTGGGGTGTAGGGACATCGAAATTCCCTCTGCCTGTGACACACCTGAGGTTTTCATCCCTTTCTGCAGTGAGTGACTTACCCTTCTGTTGAAATTCAAGCTGGGTTATCTGACATGCTTTAAAAATTCAGAATGGTGCTTGGTGTTCCTTTAATTCATCAGTGGACAGTTATGGTTTGGGTAGACATTTTCATTCTTTATTTTCTGCTTTCTCACTCCACAGAGTATTTTGCAAGTTATATCTTCATCTTGCTTAGGAAATGAACATGCCCAGGACAACTCCACACCATGCTGCATGCATAGAAACCCAGGAGGATACTCCTGTCTCCCTTATCATATTATGTTGCTGTCCTTGGCCCAGGTAGGATTTCTTATCAGGCTCAGCAGAGTAATGCCATGGTTGCTCACAGAGCTCCAGGTCCCCCTCTCTGCAAGCACTTACCCACCCAGACTGAAGTCTTTCGGGCTGGTGGTGCAGCTGTGCCCTCCCCAGTCACCTGGAAGAGTCACTGGAAGGTACCTGATCTGCATGATCCTACGTACACCACTTCTACCATAGGCTACACAACTGAAATCCAGGAGGATTTGGTCCAAAGCATTAAGTGACCCTCTTGCCTCATGCATGAATAAATACAGCAAAGAGGAGGAGATGGTTTGCTGATGAGCACAGTGCACAAGGTCCATGTCCTTGAGATTTGCACACAAATGTTCCCTTCCATAACTATTTCTTACTTATTTTCTTAATCAGTGTCAAGACTAGGATTGGTTTATGCCCTGCCTCAGAGCAGAATTCTTGCACTGCAAGTATGTGCTGTGTCCTGCTGGTCACCAGAGAACAAGAGTGCTTTGCAGCCACAACTAGCAAATAACAATGACACTTTTTAATAGGGAGCACATTTAAATGCAGCACCCACCCGCAGAGAAAAGCAATACGTGCTACATCCTCCCTTTCCAGCACTGGGAGAGAAAAACAGTTGTAACAATCGACACACAGAAGTGACAACCCACTCGTTGCTCAGTAAGTCTGGTTTTGTGGGAAGGATCCCCCACAAGGCGGCTGGCTTGGCTCCACCCTGGATTGCTTGAGCTGGAGTGTGAGCGAGGCCCAGCACAGCAGCCTGAACCATCTTTCCCGGGCATTATCACGGGCATATGCTAATATTAAAAACAATCAGGGTTGTCCACCCCCATTTCTAAGAGCCCCACTTCACTGTGAGCCTGCCGCTGCTGTAGATGCAGTGCCCGCAGCTCTGGATGAACAGCACTTGGTGGGAGCAAGTGCTACACCAGGGGCTCTGTAGCTGTAATTTCCCCAGCTCTGCCCACAGGTATAAATGTAAAAACACAAAAGCTGCACGGCTGACACAGCCAGAATGCATCTCAGTTCACACTGAATATTCATTCCCCAGCTTTTGCAGAAGGCCTTTAAAAACAGTGCTTGCCAGAACAGTCCCTGCTGCCTGTGTTATTTCATTTTAGAAGAGCTTGCTCTGTAGAAGATTAAGTAACTTCATGAAGTATATAACTAACAGGTCACTTGGCTAAGTAGACCAAGCCTGCTGTCCTATAGTCTCCTTCACATTTTCATTAAATCTAAAATCAGTTAATATTATGTAATATAAATGCAGTGGTTTCAGAGACTCTAAACTGAATGAGAATTTTGAATTAAGAGTACAGAACAACCTGAAACTGTCTTTGCAAAAAAAGGCAAAACTGGAGCACCCAAGGGCTCTGTCTGGCCTCATAGAGGCATGGCATTTCCATGAAATGGCTGTGAGCTGAATAAGTACTCTAGGTATTAATATTCAAAGCAGGGCATCACATACGGCTTATGAAACACCTCTTTATGTGGATTAAAGACCTGCTCGCAATGCAGCAAGCTTCCCACTCCAACTGGAGCCACTAGGCTCCAAATTCATTACCATAGCACACTTACTGGATAAAAAAAATTGGAAGGCTTCCCTTTCTATTAGCCTTCCTCTCTAACTATTAAGATTCAGCCTCATACCTGACTTGGCTAATGATGAGTCCCCAGAGAGTGAACCCAGACTTCAGAGCAGCACAATGACTTTGAGTAACCTCTGGCTCAAGGTGAGAAGCTCCTGTGGGATTAGTCCAAGTGGCAACCAGGTGGAAATATTAATGGCCATCATTACGGGAGGCAAGGAGGGGTTTTTCTCAACCAGTGAGGACAACAGCTTCTTTCCAAGAACCATGTCAGCTGACCTGGTTTGTACTCTGCTCCTGTTTACCCACACAGGTAAACATGTCAGCATGTTCTGCTGACCAGGACAACACATTAGCATCCCACTGGCATTGCTAGAACTCAAATGGGATTGTAGACATTATGGACCTAAATACGCCTAGAGCAAGACCTCAATGCAGGAGAATGAAATCCTCTGTGCATGCTTTCTGTGTACTTGAATGGAAGTCAGTTTCTGATGGAATAGATGTTTTATGTAGATAGATAGATAGATAGATAGATAGATAGATAGATGGATAGATAGCTGTACCATACATATGTACACAAGTTCGATTTGGTAATAGTTTTTCTGAAGTGAAGCATCATTTCACACTACAGTGCAAGTCTTTTTGCCCATGTTCTGCTACTGAAAAGTGAACACCAGACAAGGAGAGTGGATTTGTGACTGTGGTATCGCTCAATGTGCAAGGAGTGACACAGAGCACCTGTTGGGTTTATTTGCCCAGCATGTGGATCTTCCAGTTGCTAGCTGTGCTCAGTGCTACAGAAGAAAAACAGAGGTTTGGGTCTGTTCCAGTGTATCTGTCCTTATTTTCAGAAAACATTTCCCTAAGTAGGCCAAAAATGTCTCTTAAATCTTGAGCTTTAAAGGATACATTTGTAAGTCAACAAACACACGAAAAGGGTGACCAGCTGTTCTACTTTTGGAGGCACTGTCCTAGTTCTCAGAAGCCAATCTGCACTGCACCTCCCATAGAGGAGAGAGTCCAAGTGTCCTACTTTCTTGGTGGCCTATTTGTCCTACCATGAGAAAGTGAGGTGTGTGACTCCCCACAGGAGAACAGAAGCAATCCTCCTCTCTGTATGCCCACACAGAAAGCCAACAGAGAGGCAAAACATCCAGAGCACTTCCGAGTAGAGTCTCAGAGTCCTACTGTTTCAGCTCAGACTCCTGTCTTGCAGCAATGTCAAGGTGCAGCAGATGCTATTAAAAACTGGTTTCCCTGTCCTCTAATGTCACTTCCACTCTGAAATCTCACCTTGTTAACACATGCAGTTCATTGCTCTGTCTCAGCTAGTGAGAGCATATTATCACTTAGCTCTGATTCAGCAAGACACCTACATTTACACATTGCCTGTGCCTGTTCAGTAGGACAGCAAGGGACACTCTTGAAGCTCCTTTTAACTCTATTAGGCATGCATTTACACTTAAGCATGGATGTAAGTGCTTGGCTAGACTAATACCATGATGAAAAAACATCAAGAGAGCTAAGCTTTGAACTGAAAATAATTTTTTTTCGCCAACTCCAGGGCGAAAAATTGTATTTGTATTATTAAGATACAAATTGTAAAAAAGATCTTAAGATACAAATAATTTTTTCTGGAAATGCTTGACAAGCACAAAAGTAATATTCTGAGTAGTATCCTGCTCCTCAGCAAAACTAGTAGCAAGCTGCTGTAGAAATCCAGGCTTCAGCAAGGTAGTGGATGAATACAGCAGTTTTCTGCATAGTCTCCACTGAGCTTTAGCCAAACAATGTGCATTGAATCCCTAAATTAGAGAGAAAAGAGGTAAAATTAGAGAGCAAGGGTAAAATTAGAGAGCATCCCTAAATTAGAACCACCACCCACTTTTTCTCCTGCAGCATTTACTGTCAGTCTCAATCATCTCCTGCTCCTCGGTAAGGCAATCTGGGTAAGAGGCATGGAGGAGTTTCATGTGTGCTCAAAAAACTTTGCACCAGATCCACTCTGTCAGTCACGTAGACAGCAGGATGTGGGGAGGGGGTGATATCATCCATGAGCTTCATCCTTCAAATATCTAGAACCATCCACAAAAGCTGTATTCGTGAGTAAGGACAGAACTTGGTCCTCTCAGGCTGTATTCAGCCTCCCAGAAATAATTATCTCTGCTAGCAGGGTTTCACATGCACATAAATCCCTCTTTCTTTGGGTATCCATCTCATACAGGCCTTTTTAAAACCTTCTCAAGCTCAAATCCTGTATGGAAGAGTTGCCTCATACTCTTTTGTGGGTTACAGCTCAGTAGAGAGAGAAAGCTAACCTGGCAGATCAGATCTGCTGTTTCACACCCTCGGTTTCACACCTCTCCATTCACAAGCTGCTTTGCATTTCTCTTTACTCTGCAGTTTCAAACTTTGTAAACTTTGATCACAAGTTTGATCGTAGGGTGGCTGGGATTTGGGGGCAGAAACAAGAACCTTCCCTCTTTCTTCAAAACATCTATCTGTCAATATCAGTGACTGGTTTTTATAAAAAAGGGTGACACACTTTCAGAGAAGATATAGCACCTTCTATGTTTTGACATTTTGGTTTTAGTTGAAGAATAATCAAACTTCTCAAAAATAAGGGTTTTGAAGACACTATCTTACTGCTTACAGTCTGGGGGAGAAAAATCCAACAACATTCCTGCATTTGTTTCTGAAAGTAGATGCCACTTGTCCTTCACTTTCTGTACAGACAATAACCGTGGGCTTATCCATCTCGTTACTGTAGCCATGAATAGCTGAGAATGGAAAAACCAACATCTGAAACTGGGTGAGCTTCTGACGCTCCCTCCATATGACAGCTTTAACAAGACTCCCACCCCTAGTGAGTCACTAGCTCTCTCTACAAACCCTGTCTGGGATGGGAAGCGTGAGCATGCATTTTGCACACAGCAAACCCTCCAGCAGGGTGAAGCTTTCACCTGGGGTTGTGTGACGCTGCCTCTGACTCCGCCACACCCCATCTTCGGTCTGCAGCACATCTGCAGCTTCCCCAGAGCATCTGCTGGAGCTCCTGCTAAAATGCCTTTGCTTTTCCTGGTAACTTGGGATTTCCTCAAACGTGAAGGATGCTTGAAAAGGAGCAAGTGAGCACATGTAGCACCGCTGGAGGGGCAGGAAGGCTGTGACAAAGGTCAGTTAGTCCAGTTCTTGTCAGAGTCCCCTGGCTCTGTGCAAATAGTGCATAGCACTTTTATGATGAAGCAGCAGTTACTAACAAAAAGATACATTCAGTGGCTAAGGGCGGGAGACTTGCATAGCCCTGGACCATATGGTAAGAAAAAAGTGCCCCCAGAAATTCAGACTTTGCAGCAAAATGTTGTCTTTTATGAAAAAGGCACTTGATATCATCAGGGAAAGAAGGTCACACCCCCCACACCTTCTTTGATTATCAGCTGATGCAGGAATGCTATGTGCTTCCAAAGGTGAGGTGCTGCCAAGTGTGGGTGACAGGCAGGAGGGGAGGGATGTGCTGGAGCCAAGCCAGGACCCCTCGGGGCAGGCAGGGACAGGGCCCGCACCCAGCCCAGCCCGGCAGGGCGCTGGCACCGGCAGCAGCCGAGACTGCCTCTGCCTGCCTCACGCTGTCGGGATGAGCCCCGCAGAGCACGGCTCTTATTTGCTTTAAAGAAGGCATTTTTGGCACCCAGTGTACAATATGTTGCTGTTGCCCTCGTGACAGCTCCATAATCTCTTCTTTCGCTTCCAGTGTTGTTGTCCCAGTTTCCAAGGAGCAGACAGAAAGAATTTACTCTTCTTTGGAGTGGGACAATTCCTCATCAGGAAAGAAATGAGTAGAGACAGACTCGGGAAATTCTTCACTTGTCTATTTTTATTTACAGCGGAGTTCCTGTTATTACCTTGAACAAAAATAGCACAACAGCAAGGCTGCAGCCCAGTTTGCTTTGCCTTCCTGCAAGAGCCCATTAACACCAGCCCTGGGCCACTGCTCCCAGGCACCACCTCCTCCCACCGCCCCTCCTCTTGATCACCAGCATCCCCAAAAGACGGGCACCAGCAGTAGCCCCACACCTCCCAAGCCTGCCTGGTGGGTCCTCACCCTGAGCAGGCTTGGCCAAAACAGCACTTAGAGCTCCAGCAAGTCCTGTCTGCAGCTCAGGGTCCCAGAACAGCCTGGTAGCAGCCATTTGGCATCAACAGTGGCTGCAGTGAGAAGATCCCAAGAGTGCACGCTGCAATTTCCCCCTCCAGGGTGCCATGAGTTAAACCACATGGGTTTAGTATTCACCAGCAAAAGCAAACGAGTAGCAATATCCTTCGTCAAAAATAACATAGTAGTAAAGTACTGCTGAAAGGAGACACCAAGAGAGGCAGAGAAGTGGCACTACCTGCACAGGTAACAGCCTCCACGTTGAGAGGATTCCAGCAAGGTTACACAACATCACAGAGATGCGAAGGGAGAGAAAGTAACAGGACCTCAGTTATCAACAGATACCATCTTTTGTATCAGGCAAAGTCACAGGCTGCTTTTAGATCCTTCGTCTTTAAAAAACAGTTGGAACTTTTCATGGCAAACTTGAGTTTTGGACATAATTTTCAAATCCATCATGCTTTATCTTCAGAAAAAAAGGAAAGATCTGCCTTTTACAGAGCCAAGGAGGCAGCTGCCAGCTGCTTCTCATTCCTCCCCAGCAAGGATGTACACATAGGACAAAATTTTCAAAGCACCTCCAGGGATTAAGCACCCATCTCCCCATCTCCTCTTGACCATCAATGGGACAAATGCACCCAACTCCCTTAAGCTCTTCTGGAAATCTCATCCTTTGATGTAATTTCAAAGGCTTCAAAGCTAAGGTTTGTCTCTTTGAGGCAGGGAGAGAAGAAGAAATGTGGAAGCATTAAAGCAATTCATCTTAAAGCCCTTTGCCTGGCTCTGCCAGGGTGCAGAGCATCACCAGGGATATCACATGGGATAGCTCAAGGCAGGAACTTTCCCTGGCTGACCCATGACTTCCCTCTCCGAGGTGGTGGAGAAGGTCCTGCAGTGAGGGAGTAACATCTCATACCCACTGAGACCAAAGTGCTCAACAGCCTGAATGCCCACGTCACTCATGCTCATCCTGCCCATGGCCAGGCCCTGGAGTTACAAGCAGCATGTTTGCCTTGCTTATGGTAGGAAGCAGGACCCCCTTTACCTGGCTTTGCTT
Source organism: Passer montanus (assembly GCF_014805655.1). NCBI lineage: Eukaryota > Metazoa > Chordata > Aves > Passeriformes > Passeridae > Passer > Passer montanus. Next base: position 9,390,911 of record NW_024366591.1, read on the forward strand.
CAAGAACAAGCCCTTTCTTCCCTGCACATCTCCCCACCCTTCCCACATCTGTTTTCCTTGACACCAACCGGAAAATCCTCTTTGAAACATTCTGGCATCTGAGATAGGAAGTCGCAGCTACAAGCTTCATGAAAATGTGCAGATGGACAGGGTCTCCAAAAATCCTCCTTCAAAGGGAAAGAATTATTACACATTACTGAGCATTCAGTCTTCAGCTCATGGCCTGCTCTTATATGGAGTGGCTGGGTTTAAATGCAACTGTATGCAATGCAAACTGTAAAGTTTTTTTCCTATGATTATGGTATTCACAGCACTGCTGGTCTGAGTAGATTCTCCAGGTGCTCATTTTCTTCAGTACTATGACAGTTCAGTCAGTCAGCCCTCAGGACTGTGAGAGCCATATAAATTCATAGGCAAAAAAAACCAACAGTCCTAAATGATTCTACTACTCATTGAAACAGACTAGGAAAACAAAATGAAAAGTTGTGTATTGTGATTTGCACAGGGAGGGGAGAGACAGAGGGTTGGGGGAGTTCCCTTGTCAACTTGTGATAGGCTGAACCAGAACATCACCACCTCCTTTTCTCTCATTAGAAATACTCCCCGGCAGTTATTTGCTTTAGTTTGGACAGCAGATCAGTTCCCCTGTCATGCACAGTGTTTCATCCATGCCAAGCTGGGAGGCCAGCCCCAAAAAGGACAGCCCTGCTGAGGACAGGTGGTGGCTGCAGCTGCCTGGAGCTCATCCTGCAGCCTCCCATCCCGCTCCTCGCAGTGATGCCATTTTCACAAAGTGCGAAGCAGGCGCCTGTTTCTGTTTCCATTTCCATTGCAGTATTGCCACCAGCCACGATAAGGATGATTTATTTTGGTTACAATGCCCAGGCACTCCAGTCACACAGGCAGGCCCCCTGCATGCCAGATACAGAGCAAAACTAGAAACGCTGAAGGTCACCTCCTCCCCGGTGAACTTGCGTCTGGGAGGGAGCCCGAGTGAATGCCTTTGCAATGTAAATACCATCCTACGGCTCGCTAATGACCTCAATGAATCAAGAGGAGGCCTTGTTTACCTTATGAAAACTTCCCGAAATAGCACAGCAAACAAAAACATTGCCTATGCCTCCGGGGTCCATGAGCACTTTGCTGTCCCCACTGGTTCCACCTCTGGAGAGGGACAGCAAGGAGAAGCCCTTGGAGGCAGCTGTGCCCGGCTGCTGCCACTGCAAGGGTGCTGTACAGAGCTCCCACTGCTCCATCCTTCCTCCACCAGCAACACAGCTTTCACACTTCCCCAGGGTCAAGAGAGGGAAGAAAAAAGCCTGTGTAAGGAAACAGGGATTAGCCAGCACTCCTGCTTGCTCCACTGTGCTTTGGTGGCCTCCACACAGCAAATCCACCAGAGGTGTCACAGCTCCCACTGCCCCATGGCAGAGATGCCATGCATCCCCCCTGGGCAGGGATGTGTGCTTCTCCTACCTCCTGTGGGCTGCTGCCCTGCAGCTGTGGCTACAAAACATCTTCTTAGCCTGGAAATCAAACTGAAGCCACTGGAAGAGCTCACATCACCTGATAGGGCTCGCACCCTCAGGAGAGGAGCAGCAGGGGAACAGAGTGAGGGGCTAAGGGAGATGAATGGGTGTATTATTTCTGCCTCCTTGCCTGCAGTTTTATTAAGTGCAACATCTTTCATAACATGCTAGAAATGCTAGAACTGCTTGACATTTCTCAACCAACGGTTTAAAAAAAAAATCAGACAAAAGTTGCTTTCAGAAGATCTTCTGATTCAAATAAAAAGGTGCCAACTTTATATTTTTTTTTTGTTTGTTTTCACAGAAAAAGCGTTTGGGTTTTTTTACTCTTTCTTATTCTTCGTCATTCCTTCAGCTCAAAAAACCCCCACAAAAAAAAGGAGATTAAATCTATTATAGGGCAGTAGGTTTTGGATTAATGTTGACAATCATTCAACAATACTTTACTCAGCAGGATTTTTTGTGAAGATCCTGAACTACTTTCAAACTCTTCAAGCAACACTGAAAAAAGACAGGTCTCAATTCTTAGAAAACTCTATAATCAAACCAGGGATCTAGACCCAAGGCTGCCAAAGCCTGGGTAAGGTTAACTTGGGTCTTTCACTAGCACTAGCTGTACCCAACGCTGACAGGGACAGGACTCAGCCAGGCAGGAGGGGAACCCACCCCAAAGCACAGCCCAGCAGGAGGGGCAGGGCAGCAGCTCCAGGCCAGCGTGACACAGGGACCCTTGAGAGGAGGTGGTGGCAGAGGAAAGGTGTTTGTGGCAGCAGAGGTGGGGAGGGGATGCCAAGGAAGGAGCGGGTACAAGTGTGCCCAGGGCTGGAGCTGCACAGCCCAGCTCCCTGTGGCGCCGTGCTGCTGGACCCCGGCTCCTGGCCCACGGCCAGGGGGACGTGCAGGCAAAGCACCGGCCAGCCAGAGCATGGAAAGCATGCCTGAAAATCTCAGCATGGTACCACTGAGTCAGTCCCACTCCCTTCCCAAAATCCTTGCTTAGGCAGCTGTTCCCAGGGCTGCAAAAACAAAAGGCACAAGATGAGATGAGAAGGAGGCCCAGGAAAAATAAGTTACAGCTATAGAGTGTGACTATCATAAACAGCTAATTTAAAGAGCTTAACACAAGTCTTCTTGTGGGCATCATAATGGCATGCTGGCTGCATCCATTATGTATGGAAACAGAAATGTGCTGATTCAGCTGTGAGGGCTTTTGAAGTGATGGCAGCTGAATTTGCACTGAGCCTTCGTCTGTCAATTCATCCTTTTAACTGTTTTTAACAAGCTGACGCTTCTTCAGCCTGACAAATGGTTTCTAAGACATCCCTTCTCTTTCAGCTGTTTGTCATTCACTCATGTTTCTTCAGGTACAGACCTTTTTTTTTCTTTCACAGCAGAGCACTTCCTCTTCCTCTCCAGCCCATCTGGCTGTGCAGCATCACACGGCAGAAACTCTTATGCAGCACCAGAAGAAAAGAAAACAGCTGGGGAAAGGTTACCATGTCACATGCCCTCCTCCACAGATGCTATAAGCTGGTATGTTCAGCTCTCAGTATCCGGGGTAATGAGGGCAAAGAAAGAAAAGCAAAACTGGTAACACAAAATATATGTAAATAAGGGCCCAGGAACATAATACTTTAATACTTTACCTTTGGAAAAAAAAGTTTAAGATGCAGCATGAGGTTATAAATAAAGAGAAAAAAACATTGTACATTATACTTTATAATGGCTCTGAAAGAGTTCTGCATTTTTTAAACATGGCACATCTAATCTGCAGCTCAGAGAATGCACCCACAGATAATCGAGAGTTGACTGTAAAAAATCTTTTTTTGAATGACAGCTTGAAAAGTTCATGCACATTTCTCATGACAAATCCCCTAATTATCATTTCCATCAATAGACTGTTAACATATATTCTGGGCACTACAGGCAGCAGAAAAAACCCAAGTGGGAAGCACCTGAGATTTATCATTCACATTATAAAGAGCCCAAATTTCAAGCAGAGTTGCAAAAGGCCAGCAGTCAGCTTGGACGAGGATGGAATTTCTACATACACACCAAGACTGCCTACTGGTGTCAGTGTTACATGTCATGATAAGAGAGTTTGTAGAAGTGGCCCTTAAGCTTCATGGTTGAGCTGAGCTCTAATTAGCAGCAGGCAGGGAAGGGGAGAGCCAGTAGGGCAGAGCCTTTCTGGAGTGCTCACGCTCTCCCCACAGCTCACCAACTGGCATGGAAGAAAAAACCTGCCCCAAGCTCTCTCTGTCAGTGCTTGTATGCCCAATAAGATGTGTGAACATAGCCATAAAATAAAACTGAAGTGCATTTTTCACCACTACCCCTTCAGTGAGGAGCCCACCCAATGTGCTATGCATAGGCAATGCTGTTGGCAACTTCTCTTCAGAGGTGGAGCTTCACAAGGTGGACAGCTTGGATTTCAGGTGCTCATGGCCCAGCCAGCCACTAAGACAGGACCAGTCACACAATTTTGATCCAGACCTGTCAAAGTCTTCAAGACTTGAAAAAGTCTTCAAGCACATCCATATTTAAGCCTGTGTTGCAATAGGGGGTTTGGCTCTGCCCATCATGAAAATAATTACCTCCAGCACAGTGTTTTCACAGCCTGAGCATGGCATTTTCCCACCACTCTGAGTCACGGAGACCACTTTCAATGGCCTGTGTGTTACTACTGCACAGGCAGGGTGGTTTCTCAGCTCCTGCAGGCTGAATGTTCAGCTAGAAGGCAGTAACACAGCAGAGGAGTGTCTTAGTAAGGTTGTGGGGGCTTCACAGAAGTTTATTTCATGCAGAATGAATGATGGTTCCCCAGTCTGGTCCAGCCTCACAGGCCATGGGACCCAGAAAGGCAAATGATGATTTGGAAGCAAAATATTTACCTAGGAGAGCAGGGTAAAGTGCAGCAAACCTTATGAAATCCAATACTAAACTCCATATGCAGATCTCATCTAAGGTCTGGAAAGACCTTAGGATTTCTCATGACAGAGAAAATCCTAAAGTGGAGGGATCTTGTAACCAAATTCCAGTGTGATTTTGTCACTGGCAGCCACTGGGTCGAAAGGAACAGGCTGTTTCTCACAGTGACCTGTTTACTTTTTCTATTCATGGCTGTGCCTTTCTCTTTTAGGAGATCAGTTTGCTTTTGCCAGATGGAGTCAAAGTCACCACTGTGAATCCAGCTTTTTTTTTTCTTGTTTCTTGGAAAGCACCAGTCAGTACCATGTCAAGAAAAACAAACAGAGAGGTTTGCTTAGGATCTATTTAAAGCAATGTATCAGCAGTAGCTTCAATACAACCCCAGGGCCAGCAATGGTGTTTGTGACAAAACTGGGGCTGCTGCACGTGAGCAGGGCTGGATCATTGCAAAGCTGTTGCAGATCCCATCTTCCACCCAAAGAGGTCAGAGCCATGCACAATGCAAGCAAGAGAGCTCCTCTCCAGCATCTCCACTATCCCACACTGGCCATGTAGGAAAAGTCCTGGATCTCAGCCACTGCAAGCTGCCATAAGGTCCTGAAATGTAGCAGACATGCTTAGTGATTCAAGAGAAGGATCTGAATTTTCTGTCCCTGCCAGCAGACCTTGAGTGGTGGAAGATTGCTCTGACCAGGAGAAAGTCTGTGCCTAGAAGGGAGTTGACATGGCAGCATGCTTGCCACCATTGGACCAAGGGTCAGAAACTGTCTGGAGAGGGAATGGTGGAGCAGACCAAGGGCTGCAGAAGGTCCTATCCCAATGAGGTGTTTACTGCTAGAAAAGTGAAGGAATGAGCACCCCACGCTGCTGGTGTAGATGAGAATCTGACACCACACACAGGCTGAGCCCAGGGAAAGGGCTAATAACACATCCCCACCTCGCCATAGCATCATGAGGCTAATTTCATTAGTGCTATAAAACACTCTGACGCTGTCCGTGTGCAGCTCAAAGCGTTATTAAACAGCCACACGGAGCAAAGCCAACAGTGCTTAGCTTTTGTTTATGTAAGGTATTCTGCTGATACTATAACCCTGGGAAATAGTAACAGCTATGGTTACAATAGGGGATTTAGTACCACCTCAACTCTGCAGCAATACTGACCATACCTCTAAAAGCAATCTCAGAAAAGTCTGTTCCACAGGGAATCTCACTGTGTCCCACTTACAAGCATGCCAGTGCTTGCCTTTTCCTTCTGCAGCTCATTTCTGTAAAAGACACATTCATAACTCCGAGCTCCTTACCAGTGAACCTAATCCAGCAAGTATCCAAGACATTCAGGAAAAGAGACTTTCATAGCATTGGAATTTTTCCATGCCAGCACTTTTTCACCCTTAGATAAATGGCTTTTACTTACAAGGCTAAAGGCTCTATTCTTTTCAAAATACTTCTCAGCTTCAAAGGAGCAGTGGAAATTGGCTGTGCACCTGGCCAGCTGATCCAGCCTGGAGTCAACCAAACAGCAAGAGGCGTCTTTCTTCCCTGCAGCACCAAGCAGTGCTGAGCAGTGGACGAGCAAGCTGGAGGGCTGCTGTAAATAGGCTAACAGTTTATAAAGCAGAAGGTATTTAGGCAGGGCCTGGTCAGCACGGCATTCTGAATTTCCAGACTGGGGGCTGGTGCCTGGGATGCACCTGCTGTGTTGGATGCCGGGTATTGGAAAAGCCTTCTCTGGAAAGACTTCTTTAGACACCCAACTGCTGCACAGGGGCAAAGCCTTCCTGAGCCCTGTCATCTATCCAGTTCACTGGAGCAGGCACTGAAGGACAAAACTCTGCAGCAACTTGGGAACAGGCCAGATGTGAAAACAGCTACACCAAACCCCCTCCACTCACAGATTCCCTCATGTGTGAGTGAGCTCTCCTGCAGATACTGGATGGAAGTGGATTTTTATCATATGGGTGAACAAAGAGCCCAGCTGATGAGACACGTTTGTCTTTCTCATGAGACAAGTGTAGCAAACACTTTGCTGAAAGCAGTCTTGACCAAATTGCTCCTGGCCTTGGACAACAGAGAAAAGTACAGAGGAGGAGGAAGGGGGGAGGAAGGACACTGCTGGGGGAGCTGGGCACTGTACACAGAAAACCTCATGTCTGCATGCACGGCAGCTTGTCTGAAGTCCAGCCAAGAGCAGCTCCCAGTTCTCTGCAGGGCTTGTGGGGGGAGGTGGGGAGGGGACGCCGACACCCAGCCAGAGATATCTAGAAAGTCCCAGGAGATCTGTGCCTTCCTCCAAAACCCTTCCCTTGACAGCTCCCTGATGCTGGCACCACCCATTTCCCCCACCTTGCCCTCTGTCCCCAGCAAGTCTCTCCTGGCCAGGCTCCTGGCTGTTCAGCACTGAATCCATCTGCAGGAGGTTGCACAATTCTTGGCCACATGCAGCTTGGCCCGAGCAGGGGCTGTTGCTCTCACTTTCAAGAGCCACAGCCATAAAAAGAGACGGAATTTGCTGGCCAAGGAGAAGCCAGGGCAAGCTGATGCAGTGCAGGCTCCCGAGGTCAATGGCTGCAGCTCTGTGCCGGGGGAGGACATGCAATGCCTAATGTGGAAATGTTTGTGTTTGGAGCAATATATAGTTACATTTAGCCCCTAGCAGCTGCAGAGGCTGTTTACTGTAGCACACAGACCTCAGCCTATTAGCTGAAGGCCTGACAGTGACCAGATGTGAGAGGAGCGACTGCAGAGCCTGCAGCCCTATTTATCTCTTTGCCAAGATCCCAACAATATCTTGCCTAATAAGTCTGGCACAGAAATAATCATTTAAAGAGCTAAAAAACACAACATCCACAGCCCATCTTTACAGCCAGAAGGGGATTTTTGTGAGGCTTACAGTCTAATCTTTCACCGTCCCAAGTGCTTCCCTCCTACTTCACAAACAGCGGGTGATTTATTTCCCAAATGGCTGGACTCAAGCCTCCTCCATGTAATCACTCAACAGGGAGGCCGCACCTCTGCAGCCAGCCCTGGCCACTCGCAGCAGCTGCACAAGGAGGCAGAAAGGTGCAGAAGCCACCACCCCCCAGCTGAGGTGCCAGCAGCTCCTCCGGCAGGGGCGATGCCAAAGTCTCCAGGGCCTTTCCCCCTGCCCCACGCCGCCCATTCCCAGTGGAGAGCAGGTCCCTGGGGTGGGCAGCCCTGGCCCTGCCGCCGACCCGCAGAGCGCGCACACCTCGTGCTGCGGGAAGGACAGGCTGTACTGTCACCCTGCGTGTCCCAGCAGCAGCCAGCAGATTAGCCTCCATTCGCTCAATTAAAAACAAAACAAAGCAAAACAAAGCAACTCTTTAGGTGCTTTCTGAAGACCCGGAGAACTGTATCTTTGCTGGCAGAAGAACTGGATGTTGGATCAACATCAACACCAAGAAACATAAGTTGCACTCTGCTGATTCACGCAGTTTATGACCTTGGCTGGCAGATAAGCCTGTGTAGTATGATTGTCTGTGCTTTGCAGGCTGCAGGTACCAGGTGTCGTTGAAGGTCAGAGTTGAGGAAAGGGCTCTCCCACAGTCAGGAGAAAGTTAGAGAACGATTTTTATGCAACATAAGCTTGTAGATGATTAACAATTTTCTTTCAGTTAACCGAGAAGTTAATAGTTATTCAAAGCACTCCATTGTAATGGGAGTGGAGATGGGGAGATGTACTACATTAACCTTTAATCTTGGACTGTGCAATAAAAATTAAAATGGAATATGGCACATAAGTATGATTAATTCTGCTTGCAAAGGGAGAGGGTGTCAGTGTATGCTTTGCACAGGAGTGTTTCCTTCTAACAGCAGGGTGCCTTGATGCAGGTGAGGATGTGCAACAGAAAGACTATACTCAGTGTTCAGTCCTGTGTTTTCTGATTTTTTTCAAGCTCAGAATCCATTTTCTTTCAACTTCCATCTTGTTAACTCTGCACCTCCCAGAAAACTCTAAACTTTAGGACTTTTTTTTTCTTTAGTTTTGAAGGCGAGAAGGCAGAAAGAGAGGCAGAACCTGGCAATTTGAAACTGTGGAATTGTCAGTGAAGCATCTGCTAGCCTGCTCCCACTGCAGTGGACAGCACCAGGGAGAAGGACAGAGGATTTCCCAAAAAGCGATTTCTTTCTGAAGCCCCCCTTGCCCCACCCTGTCTGCCACTCTGATGGGGAGCCATGGGTTGAGCTTGGCACTAAAGACAGCCAGGGGGTTACCCTGCCCAGGGCTTACTAGTGCCTCCCAGCCTCAGCCTATCCCAGAGCCACTTTTCCTGGGCACTGCAGTCTGCTGATCCTCATGGCACCATTGCCACGTGCACAGAGACTTGCTGAAGTCAATGACATTGAGTTTGTTTTCTGTTTGCAACCTCAGTGGCAACCCTTTGGAGAGAAAGAGCAGCATGGGAGACAGGCCCAAGAGGCAGACTGTGCTCATGGTATTCCCCAGCTTAGCCATGTTTGGCTCTGGGGTTTGGTGGGGTTTTTCAAAAGTGTTGCAAAATCTGGGTCTGGATTTGTCTTTCCCCTTTTGTTCTTACTACTCTCCCAAGTGTGCCAAAAGTCCCTTGCCTGATGTCGTCAATAGGTTTGACCTGGGCTAGCACGAGCCCAAGGGACAGGGTTTAGGAGGCTGAATCAGAAATGTTTTCAAGGCAAATTCCTCCCACAGTTCAGACACACCTGAGTGAGCCTGCCCACTTGCTTTCCTGAGGAGCTGGCACTTCCTTGTCCCAGCCAGAAGTGGAAGTGTTAAGCTAGAGTAAGTGGCTGGTTCCTTTTATGAGTATTTTCTCAGCTAAGGGTGTTTCTGTGCACCATACTATATCTCCAGCTGTCTATAAGTCAACATGCATTTCCCAGCACTTTCTGCATTCATTCAACAGCCATGCCAATATAATGTGTGCATTAAGAGGGAAATCAGCCAGCTCATGAGAAGGCACTGGAAGCAGCTCTGCAGGCTGAAGGGCACTGGCTTCCCTGACAGCCAAGAGGAATGACCCCACACCCCAGCACACCCCTGGCCCCCTTGTGAGGCCAGAGTTTACCCCTGTTCCCTGTTCCCAGTTACGACTGCCTGCAGCAAGCCAGGCCTCACAAGAGCAGGTATGGTAGCCAGAGAGCAGGGAGGAGAGGTGGCTATTGCCCTCTCCAAGAGATGGATGGCATGCACTCAGCCTGCCAGCTTACAGATGAAGGGGAATCTATGTCAAGACAAGATGGATGGCATGCACTCAGCCTGCCAGCTTACAGGTGAAGGGGAATCTAAATACCTCCATGGTGTGCCCACAGGCACACTCTGCCTGCCTTTTTGGGCAGGGGGCCTCCATGGGGAGGATGCAGGTATATGAAGGGGAATCTAAATACCTCCACGGTGTGCCCACAGGTGCCCACACCACACTCTGCCTGCCTTTTTGGGCAGGGGGCCTCCATGGGGAGGATGCAGGTATCCAGGCTTCACCCTGCTCTCCCTCTGCCCAGGGGTTGTTTACTCCTTCTTCCTCCATAGTCAGTGCTCAGCAGTTTCAAGGCAGTGTCTGTTCTCGTGCCTTCCTCCCTGACACCAAGCTGTGTTTTGGTTTCAACAAGCCCCAGTGGAGCCGAGCCCCTGTGACCACAGCAGGGCAGGCAGCCCTCAGCTGAGCTTGCAGGGAGCACAGAAGTGTGTGGTGCTTGCAGACAGCACAAACAAGGCCCTCTCCTTCCACAGCCCGTGCCCAGCAGCTCTGATGGGCATTTCCTTGAGGTCTCTCAGTCCCAGTCATTCTGCTGAGAGCCAGGATGGATCGGCAGATAGCAGGCAGGGCAGGCAGGAGGGCACATCTCATTTGGAAGTAAGGCAGGTCACACAAAGACTACGTGAGCCCATGCTAAGAAAACTCCACACATTCAGTGTATTTGTCTTTGAGAAATAGGGTTAAGAAAGAATGAAGTCATAAACATAAGGATATACATAATGGCATATCTATAATGGCTCTGTAATTGCTGGGCTTTTGTGCACAGTTAATCTACAACCTGGTTAACCTGCCTCAAGGTAATCGAGAGGCAGTGACAAATGTGTGCCATCCTCCCACCTCCACACAAGCCACTGCCTCCAAACATTATATACAGAAAGTTATAAAGACAGAGTTACCTGCTGGTAACTCATCCTGAGGCAAGCAGGATGAGGCCTTTTATATTTGCCGGGGCCAAGGTGCATGGCGATAGCAGGAGCTGCATCACCACTGGGTAATGCTAAGCCAACAACGCCCCACAGAGCCACACGGCACAGGGCACAGCACCCAGGGAGAAGGAGACTTGTGCTATCACTGAGCTCAACTGTGGGACCAAATTTTGGCAGGAGCATTTTAAAAAAATTCTCCTATGTAAAATTTGCTTCCAGTGAGAACCAAACATCTGGGAGAATATACATTCCAGAGCAGACTGGGAATAGGAGCAGCCCTAGAGCAGCTGACTCTCATCTGAACTGATGACAGAACCAAAGGTCCAAGTTGTGTTCCTGGAGAAAAAACAAACATTGCATTTGCTCTGCATATGTGTAGAAAGCACCTGGACATGGGATTTGGAGGGAGGACGTTTAGGAACATGCCACAGCCAGAGGAAAAGACAACAAAGTGTTGCAGCTCCAGTCTGTTGCAAATTACTGCGAAGTCACACTTAGATTCAGGCCTTACCCCCAAACTGGACCAGTAACTATTTAGTAACTGTATGTAACAAAGCACAGTCATGCCTCATTTACGTCTCTCCTCAACCTCCATTTGCTGTAAAAAGTCTCAGAAGGAGCTGTATATGTTTTGGAAAGGAAGGTACAGCAGCAATAACAACACACTGTGAACAAGGTGGGCTGTCTGTGAAGTCCATTCAGGCTTCCCTTCAGACCCAGGGATGCTGAGGGGCAGAGCTGAGTGCCCACTCAGACACACTCTGGCCAATGTCACCATGTACCTGTGGGCACTTGGAATTAATTTTGCCATACCATGGGAAGCAGCTGCCTCTGTGCAGGTCCTCAAGACTCCCCACATTGGCTTTCTCTTCCCTGCACCCTCTAGGAGTGCAACTTTGCATCATGAGTCATGCATCCATCTTCTCCAGTCTCCTGCTGTGCCCTCATAGATGGTTGTGCATCCTAAAGCCCTGGGAGCCCCCAGAGCAAGCACAACAGCAGGGCTCAGAAGTCAAGGGCATCCACACAACCATATCTCCCTGCAGCAACACCAACACAACTCCCCTGCACCCAGTAAGGCTCTGCAGGCTGCTTGCTGCACCTGCTCTGTGGACAGACTTATCAGCCTCCAAGGCTGTGAAACTGGTAATCTATAAAAAGTATGAGTCACTGCAACAAAATCTCATGTCCTTCTCTAGTTCAAAGTCTTTCCTAGAATTGCACCGACTGTGAGGCCTTGAAAACAAAATTGTTTACTGAAATTAAAAATTCCTTGTTCTGGTCTTCTGCAGCACCTCTTGAAATGTCAGTGTTTTGCTGGGTGTCTCACATCTAAAAAGTTTCTCAGCAGAAAAGGGACACAACAGAGGAAATGGGAAAAGGGGAGCTGTGGCAGCTGAAAAGTTCATCTATTATAACACAAAGTGCACTCTTGGCTCTTGGAAAAACAAATTCTACTCTATGTGGATAAACAGACAACAGAAAAAAAGGGCAGGGGAAACCAGATCCTTCATATGCTTTCAGTCCACTGAGGGCAAAAAAGCAATGCCAGCATCATCTGAGCTTGAAACAGTGACTGAAGAGAAATACGACACTTGTAACATCTTCAAAAAGAGGAAATGTTTGCCTCCATAGCCCAAGGGGACCTCCATCTTCCTGGCAGAGGAAGTGCACAAAGCCAGTTTGCCACCCTGAGATGCAAAAAGTTACCAGTAATGAGCCCAGAAAAGAGGTCACAGAGAGCCTGGGCTGTGGGCAGCAAAGGTGTTGGGATAAGCAGTCCCCTGAGGGGCACCTGCTTGGAGCTGGATGCCAGCATAAGCATCGGAGCCCTGCAGGCTCATGGGCCAGTTAGGAGAGAGAGGGTGGAGCTGAGGATGGGCTGGGGTGTTCTGCAGCCTGCCATGGGCTCCTGCTGCCTGGGAACTGAACACTGCTGGTGGTCTTGGAGGTATAACATCGATGCTGGGTGAGATTATTGCCAGGTCAGAGCTTTGCATGGCTGTCATATGCCTAACCAGCAAGTTGTATCTGTAGTAACCTGTTCCATCAATTTCTGCTCTGCTGGAAAGTCAATAAAAATTGACAATACCCCATGGGGTTTTGATTTTTTGGTCAAGTATACCTGAAATGTTTATTTCCCTGGGAAAAGAAAGATAAAGTCAAGAACTTTATTCTCTACATGTAAGTGAAAAAGGTTATTAAGAAAAGCTTTTGTCAGGCAGGACACCCACTCAGCTAGCACTGTGCTTGGCGAGATCCTTGGAGGCCCTGTTATGGGGGGTGTTCCAAAGGGAGGAGGATGCTTAATGCATGCATCTTCATTGCTGCCTCTCTTGGGAGAGGTGCTGAATTCTCCTTCTCTTTCTCCCTGGGCTTATCTGTTGATGGATTACACCAAAAAGCCCTTTCATAAAGCTCCATTAGAATGCCAGTGCATGCAGCAAGGGCCACTGAAATATTCCCAAAGCCACAGACAAAGCTGACAATCTGCAATATTTTAGCATAAGCTCTGACCCAGTGTACAGCAAAACAGACGAATGGCACTTCCCCTAGGGCAGGAATCGCTTCTGAAGCTGCTGACAACTCACTGTTTATCTCATTTCAGTCCCATTCTTAATCACTGTTTGAGATGAAACTTTTTCTAACCCAGATTCCAGCTTGAAGATCTCCAGAAGAAAGACCCTTGACCTCCCTCCTGGTAGCCTTCTCAGCTGCTGGCAAAGCTGCCTGTCAGACGCTGCAGTGTTGCTCCATGCTCCCAGGGCAGGAGGGGCGATGGGGCTGAGCCAGGCTCTGTTCCCCTGCCCCATGTGGAGCCTCCTGCGCAGCCTCCAGCCAGGAAAGGAGCTCCCTGCACCAGTGGCAGCTCGGGGCCGGCCAGACGCTTCAGCTGCTTCAAAGTTCACCTCTGCTTGCTCCTGTTGTTAGCTCCAAAGCAGGAACAAAACAGCAGACGCACCATTTAGTCAGTTTTGGTATTGCACAACTGAAAGAGAATAGGAAAGCACCCCCAGGAACTGATCCAAGTCAATAATGGAGACAGATTAAGCAATACATACACCTGGCTGTCAGAAGTGTAAGATACTCTCTCTTTAGTAATTACAGAGCAATTATGAAGTTAACAGCAATTCCAATAAGGACATGTATTTCACAATACAATTTTGTTCACAATCCATCAGGATCAGTCACACCAAGGAGATACAACTCTGAAACCAAACTGTCCTCACCCCTGCAGGCATAATCCTTTAAATGCCAATCCTTGGTGGGGTGAGATCTTGCACTAAGTAGCAATTAAATTATTAGTTATCAACAGGATGTAATTGAAGCTCTTCTTCAATGTGACTTTTAAAAAATCCCACTTTAAAGACGGGCAATAGAAACCAAGATGAGTGCAAAGTTTGTGTACTGAGTTTATGCAAACTCAGTTAACCTGTATTATACTTCTGAAAAACCATAAACAGTTCAAAGCTGGGTTTTTACATATCTGAAGTCATCAGACTGTTCTGCATGGTCTGGATGAAAATCTTAGATTTTGTGACTCTTTATAGTGGTAAAATCACAATGATCTCAGTTTATCTTATCCATCCAAAAAGTAAACCAGGAACAGAAACCATTCTAAGGTCCAAAACAGATACATGCCTGAATTTGAGATACTAAATCAAACTCAGATCTGCTGAAGTTCACAAAGTCTGGCTTGCACTGAAATTCAGCGTTATTTCAAAGTACTGAAGTGTGCCATTTTGTGCCTGGTCTAAGAGAACAAACAGCCTACCTTGCTGCAAGTGCTGTGTGGCAGCACAAGGTGGAGGTCACCTGTGGTGGCACTGCACTGCCATGGCTTGCAGCCAGGAGGAACGCTGCACCAGCACCATTTGCTAACAAGGACTAGAAATGATGGAGCAAGTGACCCAGGCTGGCTGCTTCAGCCTGACCTGAGCCTGGACCTGTGCCTGGGCACGGTGGCAGCAGTGCCCGCAGGATGTCCCTCGGTGCCACTGAACTGGATTTCTGAGCGCTGCAGATTCCCGTGCAGGCTAGGAGCTTCCAACAGCCTGACACCCATCCAGACAGCAGTGACATCTGGGTATTGTCTGCTTCCCCCACCTTGCTCTACCTTTGCAGTACCTTGCAGATGATCCCATCAGCACAGACACAAAAGAAAGGATGGCCCAAACTAGAAAATTATGAACATGAAGCATGGACAACCACAAGAGGAAGTGAGCACAGACAGCATGGATGGCACTGGATGAAAAAATGTTACTAAAGTGTGCATGAAACCCACTAATTCTATTCTCTAAGGGACTTTCTGGGCAACAGCAGCCAGCCAGGAAGTCTTCCATCAAGACTTACATTAATCTCCTCACTGTCTCTTTCTCATATCTCCTTTCAGGCTTTATTTCATTCAAGTAGTGAAACCTGTTGTGGTTTACTTTGATAAAGGTAGAGCCAGTCACTCAGTGTGTTCAGGCATTGGGGATGTTTTACTATCTCTAGCTGCATCGCCAGTAGGGCTGAAAAGGTGCTATCGTGGTTTGACAGCTAAAGGAATAGGTGGTTCTATCAAGAGGTATCCAAATATCTAAGTGCTTCAGAAAGATTAAATAATTAATTATCAGACTCCTAACAGAAATATAGCCAGGCATTATCCCCATTCTCCAGACAACACGAATATTTTTGTAATGAGTCATGGTTACAAGAGCTACCCAAGGTTTGCTGTGAGCTAGTGAACCAAAGCACAGACATTGGGAAAGCCAAAGATTTACATGTCCCAGGCAGAATTTTTACCATCACTACAACTAATGCCCTCTAACAAACTGGTAGAGGCAGGGACTTGAGCTCCTGGAAGACATGTAAGAGTTGCAATTTTAATACACAGAGCTCAGCAGCATTTGGAAGGTTCAGAGGGGAAACAAGGTGGTCCTGGAAAACTCTTACACTTCTATCCTCTTCTCATGTTCATCCCCTTTGATCACTATGCATCACTAAGGACTTTTTTACTTCAAATCATTTATGGGATGAATTTTTAGCAACTAGAGCTAAAGTAATGGTTTTAAATACACATATGCACATGTGTGTATACATGCACATACGCACAGAATTGCATCACTATTCTCCATAAACTTAGCAAAGGCTGCAATATCCCAGATATAACATCTCAGTGCCTTTCCCTCTAGTCTTCTGTTATGTCATCTTTTTACTTATGCTTTATCTATGTTTAGATCATATCTCTGGGGCAAAGACTACATCCTTTATACATTTCTCTGATGTGCTTTTGAGATTAGAGACACTGAGTCGAAATAACTCAAGTCTCTCCATGAAGAGCATGCTACATTTTTGTGTTTTATGGTGGGTCCCTGGCAGCGAGAAGCTTTAAAAGCAAAGAACTAGAAGGACAAGCCATAGATCACCTTTAAATGGCAACATTTCAGTGCACTGCACTTTCTGTGCTGTTGCCTTAGAAGGAGCTGCACGGCACAGAACAGACACAAGCAGAGTAAGGCAAGGGAGAGCTCAGCAGTCAGATCACCCCTAAACCCATCTCCAGAAGCAAGTGTCCCCTGCTGCTGATGTGTGGGTACAGCTCTGCACCAAATTCCTGCAGGCCAAGTGGCTGGGCACAAAGTACCTGCACAGCTTGTGGGAGGCTCAAATGCCATCAGACTGACAGCCCTGCACAAAATGTTTTCTTCTCATTCCCTGCTACTGCATTTATTTCCCTAGTGGCTCCCTTTCCTCTAGGAGTTTTAGGAGTTTAGCAAGCTTAAAGTTAGCCTTTTCCTCTTGCCTCAGTCTAGATCCACTAGCATTACCTTTTTCTTAAGAAAAACAAAAAATCAGCTTGGCTTGGGAATTGCCTTTTTTGCAGCCAACTTAACAAAACCAGTTGAAGCTGCCCTGATGTTGTCTCCACACCATCTGGGAGAGCCCTGCCAGTGCCATCTGCCCAGGCTTACAGAAATCCATCCCGGTTTGATGGCTAAGACAGGGCCCTAGGTGTGACCAGTGAACCCTTTGGGTCACAAGGACTGTGCCAGGGAGGAGACCCTGGCAGTCCATCCTGCCACCATCGGATCAGCTCTGCAGGGCCTCAGTGCTGCTCCTTCCAAGTGGGTGTCGTTCGTTTCCTCTCAGTATCACATCTAAAGGCAGTATTCATCTTGTCATATCTTGCAGCAGTTTCTCTGTGGCACGCTGCCGAGGATGATGCTGGGATGTTTATTTCACCCTTTTGTTAAAAAGGATGACAGGTTTTTGGATGAGCTTGCTGTGGTTTTTAGAAGCAGAAAGGGAAAAACAAGTTGGTCCAAGGTGGAGGAAAAGAGGTATAGGCTGAGAACATTTCTGAGGCACCTGGACTTGCACTAGGAAGGATTTGCTCCCTTGTGTGAGCACAGCTCCTGTCATCAATAGTTTTGACACCATTGCCTCCCATTTTGACAGCACTGGCTCACTCACCAAATCACTCTGCAATCTCTGTGCACACAACCTTCTGGAAATCTGTCTTCATATCTTGATGCAAACTGACATAAATGGGCTTTTCTTCACCCTAGTTTGTTTTCTTTTAATATGATACCCTTGCTCAATGGAAGTTCTGGGGATTTGGGTTCACTTGGGTGTCTTCTGTTGAAAGAGAAAAGAGGCATCCAGTGGCACTGATGAAATCTGCTCTGGAACAAAGAGAGTATTAACAGTGAAGGGCTGATATCTCCTGGCACTGCATGGGTCTAAAAGGATGCAGTAGCTTATTTACAGTGTGGTGGCTCCCCCTGCTCTGAGGAAGGAGTTTATGCTGCCTGAACAAACCCCAAAATGAATGGGACCTCCTGTCCTCTTCCTCCTCTTCCCTACAAGCATGAAGCTCAGGTTAGCCTACTGCACCCAGCACTTGTCATCCTCACTTTTCCTGGAGTGAAGAGTGTGTTGGCAACCCAACACAGACCTAATACAGCATCCCTGCTGCAAGCTTACAGTCTTACCCTGGCTCTCACCCCTGCTCCTACCTTTCTGCCACCTGCCTGGTGTCAGACCAAGGGCTCCTGAAGCTGTGGGGTGAATTGTTTCTGCTCATCCACCCGGCGGAGACTGAGCACTGCCCCACTAAGTCACACACTTCCACCTGGAAGAACAAACTGCTCCAGCACACGGTGTGGCTGCAGTGCTCACATGGCACTCTGTGGCACATGAACCAGGGAAAATGCAGAAAGATCCTCTGGTGATAGCAGTGTGGTTTTAAGTGAGCCCAGTGTTAGCCCAACACTGCAGCCTGAGGTCTGCACATGGCAAAGGATACCCTGCCCTGCTGCAGTGCTGCAGCACTGGATCTGGGTGGTGCATGGCCTTGCAAAGAATGAAAATAAAATGACCAAAAATTTTAAATGAAAAAAAAATTCTTATGACTTATGAAGCGTGCTTAGTTTCCAGTAAAATCCACACTGCCACGGTTGCAGAAAATGTAAAAATATAATTTTGATCCAGTTAAAGCGCTTAGCCTTGATCTGCTTTTCAGACAGGTTTCTCAGGGGAATAGGTCAAGGAGAGGTCCCAGTCGATGTCAGGAACAGGGACATGGGAGCCTGGAAAATAGCTGAGGTGACAGCAGTTATAAGGTATAAGACAACAAAAAGTTAGCGGGAGACAGAGATGTAGGAAGGAGCTGACAATACTAAACAGTGGAGAAAGCTGTGGGGGATATGGTAGAGCAAATATATTTTAGTGGGGGTGCAGAACACCGAGGACACAAACATATGACAAAAAGGGGGTTTAAATTCCATAGCTCATGGAACAAAGGACTTCTGAAATCTAGGTATTTTATACACAAATGCACAGGATAAATCCAGTTACTGCCCAGAACTGCAGGAAACAGATTTATCATGTGAAGTCAGCTCTTCACTTAGAATAACTGGTCACTGCCTCTCAACAAGAGTCCAAACCAAACCCACAGATCTAAAATACCCTGAATCTTGGGAAATTGTAGTCTGCAGCTGGGGCCTCCTGTAAACAATGCAAACATCAGCATTTCAGACCAGCCAGCCAGCTGCAGGAGCCAAATGAAGAACTATTTCCCAAGACATGAGACTGTTTGTCTGGCAGTGGGCTACACTCTCACACAGCTCATGTCAAGCAGCGAGTGTTGCACTGCTCACCCCAGATCAGCCTACCAATACCTCAGCATAAGGAGAAGCAGGAATTAATGATTTATTCCCACCATCCCTGGAGAAGATGGGAACCAGCCATCAGCTGGCCCAGCAGCCTGAGCAGGGATGTGGATGCAGTGAGCAGTGTTCAGAACTGAGTATTCACTGCTCCTACAGCTGTTAGTGTTGGTATTTACAAGCTGGACAGTTTACAAGATTGGGGCTGCACGCACACTGTGGGAAACAGCAACAGCTTTGGAAAGCCCAAGCAAGCAGCAAGATGCAGGTGGGAGGAAATTCCATATCTTGATGGGGGCACACATGATTAGCAGTTGCCACTGACGCAGCTCTCCTTGCTGCTGAACTCATCGGCACCGCAGGATAGGCATCGCTGATGCTCTCTGTGTGTTGGTCTCCTGCTGATCTCAGTAAAACCGAGAGAAAGTTCAGCTTCTTTTAACTCCCAGGGAAGCAGCGGAGAGCTGTGCGGTCTGCAATACTCCAGCAGTGGGAGGAACACTCCAACACCCCAGCAACAGCCACAAGGAGCCAATTTCCTCGTTTCTGCAGGGCGAGGAGGGTGGGAGCAGGGATGAACCACTGCAGGCAGTGGGGCACATCACACTCGCCGTGGTGAACAGCTACCGGCGTGCAGAGCCAGTGACATCCTGCCCCAAACACTTCCACCCAATTCTGCCTTTTTTGCCTGCTGCTGCGATGCTGCCCCTGTGCCCCCAGGCAGGCAGGGATGGATTGCTCATCGCCAAGGATGAGGAACCCGGGACAGAGAGGATGGCGAGCCTGGGCCATCCTGAATATTGGGCACACAGACTGGCTGTCGGCACGCACCTCACCTGGGTCCCTCATCCTGGAAAGGCAACCTGAGCATTCGGGTGCCTTTATTGCTGCTTACTAAGCAGTCGCCCAGCTCTTCCAAATGCAGGGAGAGGGGGTGGAGCAGTGGACTTAGAGCAAATGTGGGGCTAGAACGTCTCGTTCTACATGAGTGAGTTGCATCATAGCAGTACAGTCTCCGTGCTCTTTCTAAGACACCTTTCCAAGAGATCTGAGAGTGCATGGCTCCAGTTGCCCTTTTGATTCCATCCCAGAGCTATAAGCCTTGTCAGGGTTGTAGCTCCTCTCGACAAGCACACTGAATTCCTATCCTAGCCTGGAAAATGGGTGGTTTGCTATCATTTTCACAAGGTGCTGACTTAGCAACTTAGAGCCTTTGGGCAGATTACAGTAAACTCACTGCACTTTTCAAAGACTATTTCCTTAGGTGCAGTGAGCTGTCTGCAAAGAGGTATAGACAGCTCCTGTGCCTTTTCTCCTCTCTACCAGCCAATTTGCATTGTGAGAAAGACGAGATCTTAAAAACGGACAATTATCACCCTTACTAATTACCTATACTAAGTATCTCAATTAGAGGAGTGCCCGAGGGGGCCTTAGCCAAAGCTGGAGCTCTGCGGTGCCAAGCTTCATGTGGTGCTGTTCCTGCCCCCAGAAGCACACGTGTGCTGCGAGGCGTTACCCGAGACACGCGGCGCTAACCTGACCTGGTTTGGCTTTCAAAAGGGAAAATTGAAGAACCGTGACCATCAGCTATCACCTGGGAAGCAGAGCCAGTGTCATCGCAACTTTTCGAGGAATTTACTTTTCACGTGCTCGTCTGGTTCATTTTGTGTTTGCCCTGCATGGGGCTTTGCTACTAAATGCCTTGGGAAATTACTCTGTAGTATGTAAAGTGCACTCGTCCCAGGTTTGGTCCCACTTTGCCCCACATCTTTCCTTCTCCCTCACTGGGCAAAACTGAGATTCCTGGGTTTTGCATGGAGATGATGAAAAGGATGAGGAGATTCTCTGAGTCTGAACATATGAGCAGAGGGAAACAATCATCCCATTCTTCACCAGCAAAAGAACAAAAGCTAAGATGGGATGATGTCATAGCACACATCAGTGGAGGACCTACAGTTAAAGTGAATGGGATTATGGAAAACTCGGAAGCAGCATCTGAGAGAAGGGCTAGGAACCATGAAAAGGACCAGGCTTTGGTGCAAGAGTAGATTGGAAAGACACTAAGTGTGTTTGAAACTAAAGAAGGTAACAAAATATTAATGAATTGGCACCAACCAGCAACAAAGAAATCCATTATTTATAGGCAAGACAAATAATTATACATGCAAGGTCAAAGAAGACATTCTCACTGAAGTTTCTAAGGAGACATGAGAGCAGAGAGTAATTGACTGTCTAGACACAGCCACGGCTGAAACACTGAAATCCTTAGATTTGGATGAGTAGGAACAAATGGGCCATGTTGCTCGAACACAGTGGTTTGTGCAGGGAACTCCAAAAGCACATCCACAGAGGAGATGGGTCTTGGTGGCACCAGGGTCCGTACTGTGGACACCAGGCTGAAAAGACATGAAACCAAGTCCTGAAACTTTTCCAAGGGGACCAAGGAGACTCTCACATCAAAGGCTGGGATTCAGACAACTTAAGGAAAGCTACATTTGCGGTATGGATTCATACTGATTCTCCAATAAACTCTGCTTTATTAGATAGATTATTGTGTTTCACACCATACTATGGTCTCAACCAGCAGAGGCAGGCAGCCTTGAGCATCCAAGGACAACAGCAGGAGGCAGCTCCATAGCCAGGCTCTCTGGGCACAGGCCCCTTTCTCACCAGCCCAGGACCTTAGGAGGAGCAGAGCACACTGGATTTGGGGATCAGAGGGAGCTAGGGAAAGGCCAGAGTCTGAGGGTGAGTGTAGAGCTTGCTTTAAGCAGCACAGTCCCTCTGGCTCATCTGACAAAAGATGACACTGCCTTTGTTCTGAACTGGATGTATTTAGGTGCCACCAGTGCAAATATACTTAATAAGCACTCAGAAGAAAAACAAAGAGGCACAAGGATGGACCACAGTCCCTTACATAGTAAAAGAGCTGCATTTGCTCCAACAAACTTCTTGCTGAGTTTGTTTAAAGCCACTTTGCTTGCCACTGCTGCCAGCAAGCCTGCTGCTGTCACTGGAGGTGCTGGCACGGCCACCCTGCTCTGTTCCCACCCCAAGCACCCCATCTGCCTCAAATGGCACGGGGTGAGGTCAGGCTGGGTGCTTGTGCCTGGAGACTGTCCCTTCCTCTTCTCACACCCTCCTGCAGGCACCCTGAGCAAACAGCAAAAATCCCTCACACTGGCCATTTTCCTCTCTGCTAAACCATGTCAGTTTTTAAAAAGAGATACACACACAAATATGAGAACCCAAGTTCCCAAATTTTTGTAGGAAGATCTGATGAGTGTTTGTTTTGGTTTTCAGTGTGGTATGCATGCTCTTTGCAGAACCAGAGGGCATTTTCCCACTGAGGAAAGCATTTACTTTAAAGCCAGAAGGGCCCACAGTTACTACTGTTCTCACACTTATGAAATACTTCCACATTGGAGAGGAGAGAGAAAAAGTTACTCTCAAGAATGAAAATCAAGTACACATTGACAGTTTAGTTAATGATGCTGTGCCAGTATATTATCTTCATAAGGACTGCATGGATTTCCTTCAGTTAACACTGGTTTGAAACACTGGAGGTAATTTGCTTGACATCTAAAAGTGGGTCAAAGACTCATTGCTAATCTAAATTAGATACACAAGGACAGACCTTACAGTGTTCCCTTATTGGGAACTGGGAGCCAGTGGGCAACCACACGATATTTCCTAAAACTCTGGCCCCTCTGGCAGCACAGAATGAACTGCTCCATGAATAAAAGGCTCATGATGGCACACACACCTCCATGTAAAAATGCAGGATAGGGAAAGGAAACCATAAGGGAAAAACTACACTCTGAAAGAAAATGGATCTGAGTATACTGTGAGCACTTATATATCACATAAAGCAGTTTGTAGCTGCAAGAATGAGTGCAGTTAAAGGACTCGGCACAGAGTGGATGCCATGCTGGAAATGGATGGAGAAATCAGGACTAGTGAGCTCTTGCTGTGACCCCCACTGTGAAACAGCATATGAGATGCTGTTATGACAAGTGCAGTCTATTGGCCATCACTACCAACCTTTCACACAGCTCATTAAGGAAAGGTCACGGGTTATTTTTATTTTAATTCCCAAGGACATACTTGGTTTGTTTCACACACTTCCACACAGGATTTCAATCTACACACCCAGATCTCTCCACTCTTATAAACACAGCCTTACATAGTGTGTATTCCTTCCTGCTCTTTACTTATAAAGCAAAACACAAAGCCATAAAAAGCCTTCTCAAACTCCAGCTGTGCCACTTTATGGAAGCATTTGAAAACTATTACTTTTAGTGAATACACTAAAGGTCTCTGGCATATTATCCCTGTTTTCAAGATTGATTTAGGAGGACACTCTTACCACCCAGTACATCTGGAGTGGTGCTGTGCTCCAGGGCCAGTAGCCACGTCCATGGGATTACTTGTGGAGGACAATTCAATAGCACAGGGAGACTCAGACCATGATCAGGAAGCCCACCAGGATGCTGAACCAGTGGACTTTATCCTCAAACCTGTCCATGGTATTGCTTGTGGAGGACAATTCAATAGCACAGTGAGATGATTAGGAAGCCCACCAGGATGCTGAACCAGTGGACTTTATCCTCAAACCAGTCTTAGTTGACAGTTGCCCATGAAAATTCACAGACCAAGTCCTTGGTAAGGCTTTGGTCTCCCTCTTTTTATTATTTCACCTTCTCTTCATTACACAGACCACCACTGTAATGTTTCTGTCCTGGAGGAGGTCACCCTCTTGTAATAAAAGGCAACTTTACTTGTTGTAGCCAATTCTGGATCCCGGTTTTAACACACTGTCTAACATCTGCTTCAGGATACTTCATTCCTTCTGCAGAGAGGATAAAAGGGCAGTGTTGGTAAGTGACTTGTTCAAGGTGGTGCAGTAAAGCAGTGGCAGACCTGTGGTGAAGCACTGAGACATTCTGGATTCTTCCACATGGCTCATCAGGACTTTGCATAGAAGAAAAGTTTCCTTGTTTTTCTTTTTTAAGTTAATTCCACATGAAGAGAAGAAAGGACTTGCATAATTTAAAAAATATGTATGTCTCATTGCTTATCCCTCCCATAATGTAAGAATTTTTTCTTTTATGACAAAAAAAGCCTATAGCTTGCCAAAGCAGACTCCCCAACAATTGTCCTAGCATTATAGTAAGTGGCAGCACTTTGGACCATTGCTGGAGATAAATTCACATTGTTCAGAAAGATAATGGTTGTTTGCATCTGGTTACAGTTAATTCCAGCACTGGTTTCCTCCCAGGCAACTTTCTTTCCTATTTAATGTTTGTTTAAACCTTCATTCTGTGGATGAAGTGGTTTTTTGTTAATATGATACTAATTTATTGATTTCATCACTTTTGTCATGTCTGTATTTTTCCTTCTTCAAAACACTTCAGATATATTGTTATAAGGAAGAAAATACATTGGTCAGGAAGTTTCTGTCTGTACGTTTTCTTAATGTTCTCTGAGCTGTGGCCTTAGAAGGTCACAGAGAGACATTCTTTCAGCTCACATAATGTCCTTCTCATTCTTCCCCACCTCCAAGATAGCTAGGACAGCACTAAATACGATTTGACACCACTAAACTCCAAAGGCCCCATAAACAGAAACACACAGCAATGAAAAAACTCCCCCAAGTATCTCAGAGCCTTCTCCAAAGGCACAGAGATGCCTCGTTTCACAGATGGGAAGATGATGAGCAGAGAGACTGGGG
The DNA here is from genome assembly GCF_014805655.1 of Passer montanus. Classification (NCBI taxonomy): domain Eukaryota; kingdom Metazoa; phylum Chordata; class Aves; order Passeriformes; family Passeridae; genus Passer; species Passer montanus. The sequence goes on from NW_024366591.1 coordinate 9,415,442, forward strand.
GGGAGGGGAGAGCCCAAATCATACTCTGTGAGAACTGCAGGGTAGCACACCCTGCTGCTGCCCAACACACTCATGGGGTCCCACACTCACCCTTCTCTATGCCCAAGAAGGTCCCAGTGATATCAGGTTGTATCAAGGCCTGAAAACCAGCACAGGATGGATGAAAGAGATCCATGTATATTTTGTTCCTTCCTCAACTGCCTGAAGAATGTTCCAAGGGTGTGTTCTGCCACTCCTACATCCAAGATGAAGCAGGAGGGAATGATTTTTTGCATTAAAAGGTATGAAATAGTGGAGACCACTCCAATATTTCAAGGAGCAGAGAAATATGGCCTGTGAGGGTTCCTCTGAAGTGCAATCAGCTGCAGCACGTAGCCACTTCCTGTGCACAAGTGTCCAAAATCCCTAGGACAATATTGACCTGGAGACCAGCTAGCAAGGCAGTGAGGACAGACCACATCCTCGGAGAGTGTGAATCAGCAGAGCAATGTGGACTTTCACAAGCTTTGCCTCAGCTGATGCTGTGGCTGCTTGCAGAGCAGAGAGAGGAAGGGGAGGAGGTGAAGGATGCTGCCATGGGCAGCTGCATGTGGGTCCCCTGTCCCCAGTGCTTTGTAACACCATGGGTGGGACCCCAGTGGTGCTGGGTGTCTTCTGGGTAGAAGCTCCTTAAAAAAGACCCTCAAGCCGAAGCGCTGCTTTGCTGTTTCCTCTGCTGTTTCTTTGGATGGGCACATTGCAGTCAGGTTTATGATGGGAAGCCTGTTGAGAAGCGTGCCTCAGATGAAAGGAAGCTTGTGAGCTTATACCTTGCTAACTTTGATGTGCACAGTTCACACAGACCTTGGTTTCCTTTTCTGTGCATTTTAACTGGTCTCTCCAGCTGTCTGGTTAACCTTCCCCTTCCCTCCAGCCTGCCTTGTAGGCAGAAACCAGGGAGAGATTTCTCATTCCCAGTGAGCCTGGATATTTCAGGTCCCACAGCAAAGACCTCGGCTTGTGCCTGCTCAACCTTTGTTTCCAGGGGAAAGAAGCAGCATTTTCCACCCCAAGAGCTTGCATTAGGGATCTTCTAAGATGAGCAAAGCAATCTGGAGCAGCCAGTTGTTTGCCCTAAGCTTGGGCCATTGCAGTGGGACCATGACACCTTGCATGGCTTGGAGAGGAAGGGGGCCATAAGAGGGGCCAAGGCCATACATTTATATAATGCCTGTTCCTTTAATTTGTGGATGGAAATTTGCCCGTAGAGGTATGTAAGTATGCAAGCAAGGCATGATGGCTGACAGTTTTTACCAACTGTTCAGACATTTAAGGCTTTTTTAAATCTATCATCTCCATCCCTTGAAGAGAAATACAAGCCTCTCTCTTTCTACTGTTTTCTATTCCACTCCTTCCCTAGGCACTCCCTTGAGGCCCTGTGTCTCAGATTTATTTCATCTATTTTTGAAGAAGAACAAGGGGCAGGTGGTGCCTGCAGAAGCTGAAAGAGAAAAGATGGACATATCTAGCACATGCCAAGAAAACAAACATGAAATCTCTGGAGCCACCCGATCCTCTGGAACACTGAGCAACTTGCCACTTTTTTCTTCTTGATGCGCTTATTTTTATGAGCTCAAAGAATAAATGGATGTTACACAGCAGCTGCCCCAGGAAATAATTCACTCATTCCATTGCTGCAGACTTCAAGGAAAAAAAAAGAGCAGTGAAGGGTGGGGGGAAAGCCAGTTCCTTTGCAAAATATCCAGTTTCCCAGCAGCTCTCACAGCGTAAATGAGAAGAATGTTTGGGTTTGGTGTCCCTCCAATTCTCATGGCTTCGCTGAGGATTTTGGAGAATGCATTTACTCCTTTGCTAACTGCAAGAACAGATTTATCCTGCAGCCATGTGCTGAATGAGTATACAGGCCTAAAAGGAGTCTGAAAGCATAAACATTTACTTCATAAAAGAGATTCTGCAGACAGGAGGCCAGAGACAGTTGACTCTGGGTAAGCATTTGTGCTCCATTGTAAAAAAAAGTCCAGCAGCCAGAAGGAGACGTGCACACATTTCACACACACCGGCCTTTGCCACAGTGGACAGTGATCCAAAGGGGCCCGGGAATAGGCTGTCTCTTGACTGTCTCTTGACTGGCTGTCTCCCACTGAAGTGCAGAGGTTCCAGCATTTCCATCTTTACTGCAGACAGGAAACCAGCCCCAGCTCCGCCTCTCTCTGTGCAGTGCTTCACCTGGACTTGTGTGGGGAAATTAAAAAATAGCTCCAGAACCAGGGAAAACCCTGGAGCTTTGTGTCTCCCATCCAGATGCTGTAAGGAGATACAAGCTCATGCTTTAGCCTTTCCCACAACAGGGATATCAATGACGACTTGTCTCCTCTTTATCTGGCTGTTTATTTTCACAAAACTTGTTAAGAGAGCATAAAGTTGCGGAGATCTCCACCCTCCTGATGAATTTGATTGAAATCTGCCAAATGTTGAAAGATGCTGTCAGGTACTTTCTTTCACACATATGTGAAGCAAGACCCCGTGAGCCTTGCTCTCTTGAGAAGCCAGGTTGCAAGTGCAGCAGAAGGGAAGCACTATTCCAAGGGGAATGTTGTCATACTGAGATAGGTTCACCAGCCACCCAGCAACCTGTAGGCATTCATGGAATTTTGGGAGTAACCTGTACCCCATTACCTTTGAGTGATCTGCGTTATTTTCCAATAAAGTGGCAGCACATTTTGATTTTTCATTTTAAATCCCAATGTGGAGCAAAGGACCAAAGTAAGAGTTGCACACAAAATGAAACATCCTGCACACTATTTATATTTTTCCTACAAAATGAATAGTTAGGAGATTCAGCCCTATCTGCCAGGAAAACTAAGCACAGATGAAATTTAAAGAGGATGTAGCAAACATTCCTGCAACATCCTCCCAGCCAGGAGCTTGCCCAGGATGGAGGGGTGTGAACCACAGCTGGGCAGCACACCACCAGAGGAGCTGCACCACACAGCTCCTCGGCCAATGACGATCCTAAAGCAGAGCATCATGCCTGCATATGAAAGCAAAATTCTGAGAAAGCTTCTGGCATTTTTTTTTCATGCCATGGTGTAGAATTGATGGAGTTGTGCTCAGTCTAGACAACTGTTTATGGTTTTGGTTTTCCCTATCTAACGTAAATGCTGATTGACTGTTCAGACTACAGCACCTGGCACTGAGGAAGAGAGCTTAGGAGCCCACCCACACAGAATGCTTTACCTCTGCTACCTGCCAGGCTCTGACTATATGGGGACTGGGGGCACAGAGTCTAAACGTGTGTGGATGTATTTGATGGGCTCTTTCGCGATCCTAACCACTAGCATCTAATGTATTTGTAGAGGAAAGCCACCAGACTGAAGACAGTAGATTTGGTTTGGGACTTGGACCACTAGATCCTTTATAAGACACAGGCTTTGCAGCTCCCATGTGATGGAAAACAGTGGTTGATCTTAAATGCTGCTCTAGCTCAACAAATTCCCAAGTCATTTGAAGGACAGTCACAACCTATGCACGGGATAAGGAGCTGAAGGGCAAATGAATCATCAACATTATCATTACTTGCATACCCAGCTTCAACCAAGCTGTTGAATCAGTGCCCTTCAGCAGCACCTCTCTCCCCTTTGCCTTTTCTGATCTCCTCAGTTTTCCATCCATGAAGATGAAGAAAAAAGAGTGCAAATTCCAGGCTTGATGGTAGAAAGGCTGCTGCATAGAGGATGTACGTAGGAAGCAAGGGGGAAACGAATCTTCCTACATGCCTGCAGTTATCAGTGAAGATAGGCCAGCACTTCTTGAGGGCATTTCAAAAGAGAAGCTTCACAGAGGTGCTCTGAACTATTCCCTGAAGGATCCTCTTTCTCTCTGCCAGGTAGCCTGAGGCTTGCCTTTGTGGAAACTTCTTTAGATCCAGTTTCTTGGGGCTGATACTGAGGTTTGCTGTCAAGCCAAGAAAATCTTCCTTCATCTGCTTCTACTCAAGCAGCCCAAACCCGCCCCAAAGGCAATGAATAGCAGCATCCTCTGTTGTAAGGCCTAAAACCTGGATCAGCACCAATCACTTAAAGTCATAAAGAAGGATCATCCTACTTGATGAAGCAGGCCTACAGCCCAAGGAAGTTGTGAAATCTCCATCCTTGGAGACATGCAGAATGTGCCTGAGCAAGGCCCTGAAAAACCTGATCTCCTGTGAAGCTCTGAGCAAGAGTTTGGACAGGAGACCTCCAGAGCTTCCATGTATTCCACGGTGCAGACTTAAGCAAGAAGCTTTAAGGAGGCAGAGCACCATATGGTACACCCTCCTCGCCGTGGAGAGAGGACTAGAACAGAACAGCACAGGACAGACAGTGGTGGTATATAACACACCTAAGGAAGGCATCAATCAGCTATTGCAGAGATGTGTGCAATGTGAAACCTGCCCAAAGCAGAGCCCTTCACCAAACAGCCCTCAGCACTTTTCTGCAGCCTTCATGGCTGCTGTTGAAATGAAGGCTGCTATCTCAGCTAACTACTGGTTCACAAGCTGTCATGTGGCCAGCAGTGAGTCTGGGGACTTAAAATAGGCAAGAATATGCAAGACCTGAAAAAGAAAATGGTCCTCATGGGGCTGTCACTCTCCAACAGTTAACTCTGAAAATTATTAATTTCAGGATTCCCAGGTTTACAAGTGCCAGGCTTCATGGTTATTTTCAGTCACTGCCAAAATAAAACTCAGTTTCCACATGCATACATTTTCCTCATACTCTCCCCCCTACTGGCCTCATCAACATTTTTTATCAGGAAACTCATTATTTATACTCTTCTGGCAAGGACATTATATTTCATCAGTGTTGCCAGCAATGCCAATTTCCCTCCTTACAGTTCTATCCTAAACTGTTTTCATTTCTCTCACCTTGTATTTCTCAGTAAACCAATAAAGCACAAATTCTAAGCCTTCCAGCTTCCCTCTTTTCCCTCCCACAATAGTCATTGATGTCTAACCACAGACGTCTGTGCTTCTTTTCAATAACTGCATGCAGTTGCCTATAAAATATGCACATGATAGCGCAGGGAAATTCCACACACGTTTTCTCCATCTGAAGATATACTGGTTCATACATTACATTTATATTGGGTCTGGATCATGTCCTGCCATCATTCTGCAGGGAGAAATCCCAAGGCAGTCAACAGAGGCTTTTCAAGCAGATAAATGACAGAACTTGGCCCTACAAGCGGAATATTGTATGATATATTTCCTTTTCTGTTTGCCAAATTGATGTTAAGAAGGGGTTATGCACTTAGACAGTCATCATAAGTTTCAGAAATAATCAGCAGACATTTTTACTGAAACCCCAGAAAACAGAGCAATTAATCAGAATATCACTGCTTTTTCTATGAAGTTGCAGTTGCTTTTATTTCACTGGCATTGCATCACATAACAGTTTTTCCATCATGGGAGCTTTGAGGTCACTATTAATTTATGGAGGAAAACCTTTTTTACTCTGTTTTTTCTGAAAATACACAAACAAGCACCACTCAGACATGACATAACTGAACCACAGATGCAAGCCCCTCTCAGGTTCCAGTGTCCCCTGTGGTCCCCGCCAGATGTGCTGCACCCATGGAGAATGACCAGGGACGATGCAAGAACATTGGACAAGCTGTTCCATGAGAGCAGGTGGGCTGAAACAAAAGGCAGATAAGATTGACACTTTGATGTATGCATGCTCTGTGGAGGAGCAAAGTCAAATTAACAGCCTGAGCTCCCCAACAACAGCAGCATTGAAGGGGAATATTAATGCAGTTACCACATCTGCATCTCATTTTCCTTCAGTGTTTCCTAGTCATACTGAGCTCACCCACTGGAGAGTGACATAACAGCATGAGCTGATGGGAAAGTGTCTTGAGATGTATTATGAGGAAAAAATATGCAGAATACACAAATACAGCAGGGACAGAGGGAGGTGAGCTGACCAAACCCTGCATTTTCCATTTATGAAAGAAGAGCGGAGGCATTTTTAGGACATCTCCTGTCTCACACAAGCCTAAAACAGCAGCATTGCCAGGGCCACTCCTTAGCCCTGCTCCTCTGTTACAGTCCAGCATTGTTTCTATGGGCTTGCTGTGGCACAGAGACACACACATACACCTCCTGCCACGGTGTTAAAGTGCCAAAGGACACCATTAGCCCCTGTGAAGGGTCCCAGAGTGGGCACTGCTCACATGTCTGCACAGCAGCCAGTGAGCGTCCCTGCACGGTCCTGCACCAGCACAGCACTTCCACCAGCTGCTTTGGGCATCTCCTGGAAGATATCCACATAGACAAATTCTGTGCCTTCAGGTAGGATTGAAATGGAGAGGATTGAAGCCACCTTATTCTAAATGACTGGAGTTCAGTGCTGGTTAGATTCACGGTGATAGGTGAATTGCCTTTACTTGCTTGAGGGCATCCGTGCTATCCGGCCCTAAGTCTGTGCGTGTCAAAAGTTCACAAGTGCTGACCCAATTACCTGTCTGTAGCAGTGGGGCTGTGGTATCTGGCAGGCAGATCATGCAATACCTTAGCACTTAGGTCAAGGCACTAAGCCTTCTTGAATTGCATGAGATGTATCTGGTTTCCTGGAGAAGTCACGGACAAAAAATTAACTGCAGCACTGGAGGTAATCCTGGGGAGTTTTAAAGATTTCTGTTCGATTTTATCACATTTAACATTGTGTCTGCTTGAGTTGCAATTACCAGCAAAGCTGCCACAGGGTTTGACAGGGCAGGTCCATGAAAATATGAAAAAAGCATCAAATCTTATTTCCTAGCCTACTTCCCCTCCCACTTAGAAGCACATCGAAAGAAATGCTGCTGGATCTGAGGAAATGACAAGCTTGTGATCCCAGTGCAAGTGAGAGGGGTATTGTCTTTTCTGTCCCCAGGGGAGCACCATAACAGCCCATCAGAGCTACCTATCCATGTTGGGAATGAGCCCCAACAGGAACCCTGAATCCTGCTCCACATCAGCAATACCCCTGAGCTGTGGGGAATCTCACAGTCAGATCTCATCGTTGCTTGAGCATGTTGGCATGGGTCCACCTACATTGGGAAGCAATGTCACTTTCAGAAAATGACACTTCACACCATCCTCCACTACTGGCATCCTTCATCTGGCAGCTCTGGCTCCCCCCAGAAAGGTAGACCATCAAGGACTTCTCCAAGAGCAGATATACCCAGTGCTGATTTGCTGCCTGCCTGTGTCACCAGCCTGCAAGTGCCACTGGTACATTTGTTCAAATTGTGGCTGCAGACCTGCCTGCCCCCAGCATTTTGCTCTCAAGAAGCAGGGTGCAGCTCTCACAGGTGGGTGAGGGCCTCACTCAGAAACGGTGCCTGGGGCTGCATCTGAATGTGAGGTCAGGTACAGTTTCCATCACAGCAGGAGTCAAAGATGATGCCAGTCTGAAACTCAGTCTAAAATTTCTTTGTTGGCAGTTAAACAAAATTGGTAGCTCTGCAGCATACTTTTTTTTTTCTCTTCATGCTTTTCTAGCTCAGTAGAGGGAGAGAGAGGTGCCATACAAAGATTATGAGTGACAGGTTGATACAATGACTAAACATCTTTGGCTTATTTTCATTGTTAGACCAACTAAGCATAACTAGCACATAATAAATCTGAGCTGCAATTAAAGGTCTGCAGCATTTTTACTAGATGGAAGTTTGAATTCCCAAACCTAATTCCTCTTCCTAGACTTTGGTATCATTTTATTCTTCCCTTTTTCATCACAGATGACAGGAACTGCACTGGAGGCAGTGATCAGATGGCTCTCCTGCCACACGACAGCATGAACCTCAATAGCAGCAGCAGCAGCAGCAGCAGCTCTGTCACTTAAGGGCTCTGTAGGTTTTGATCCTGGTGGCTCCAAACACAGACTTTATTCTAAGCCTGAAGGCTGGTCTAAGCTCTGTCTGGAGCTCAGAAAGTTGGTCTGTTAAATGACAAAGTACCCCTTAGCTTCATTCCTGGTGATTTATTCAAAGGTGCAAGAGTAGCTTTTTATAAGTTTTAAATCCTGATGTAAGGGAAATTAGCCGTTGTTTTCCTTCAGGGTCCCAGATTCACAACTATTAGCATTCAAAAATAAAATAAAGTTATGGCCAGCTGTAAAAATACTAGCTAAAGAAGTTGCAGATGTTCCTAGGGGAGCTACTGAAATATTTTGGCACCTTTGCTCTGTCTTTAAAAACAAAATGCGATCGTCAGTTAGGGCTGCAGTGAGAGTTCAAGTGGCCAGAGGAAAACAGGAAAGCATTTCACAGTGCTAATGGTGAATGTGGGTTCAGCCCTGCAAAACGTTCCCAAGAGCACTGGCAGGACTCCAGCTCCCAAACCCCACGCTTTGCCCCGACTGTGGCATTTAGGTCCTGGAGCATCAATGGGTGGCTGCAGAGAAGTCAGGAGTGCAGCTTTGGGCTAGAGACAGCTTAAAGCAGGGCTTGGCACAGGATAAGGGATCACAGCAGGCAGGTATGATGGTCTGACAAATACACTGCTGTGAGTAAACTACTTCTGTCAGCTGAACTTCTTCAACCTAGCTCAACTATCTCCACAAGGCACTACCCCACTTCAAGTTAGCTCCAATATTGACAATGGGGATATAGCCTGAAACTCAAAGGAGACTAAATACCTTATAAAAATACAAATAGGGGCCCCCTCAGGCACCCTTGAAATGTTTACTCCTAAGAGCACAGCCTAGGCCATCCTGCATTTTGCAGAAAAGCATAAATTGCTCTGCCTTAGGCCAGCCAGGAGGAAGCTTCATTCCAAGAGTGAATAGCTCCTGCCTCCAAATTCTTACATCTTTCTCCGCCTGACTCTTCCTGGCTCATCTCTGGTTTTCCTCTTCTTTCCAGATGCTGTGGGGAAACTCTAAGGATTGCAAGATTCTGCCCTAATTCACCCCGGGGGAAAGAAACAAGATACATAGCCAAGCTGTGAGGAAGATGCAATCAAAGCAAGTCATATGGCCCAGAGATAAGGAGGTGAGTGAATCAGTCACTGTGTGACACGGTAGCACTGGAAAAAAACGGGACTTACCCATTCATGAAAGTCTGCCTTGGAAAAGGAGGCAGAGCCACAACTGGTCCAGTGCACACTATCACCTTACTGGGAAAGGGGGACCTCATGCACTGCTTTGTGAAGAAGGTCTAGGTAGAAATACACACATGAACTGTGACCACAGAAATATCTGTAGGAGCTGTCTTGTTCTACCACTCACTGGTATTCCCCAAGTTAACAGCTTGGCTGGCATTAATTAGAAACATTTTCCCCCTTTTCTAATCTCTAATAGGTCATCTAATCCATGCCAACTGAATTGCAGGGTTTTTCAGAAAAACAGATTGTCAAAAGCTCTTTCGTCTGCTGGAGAGGTTTAAATAATTGGACATTTCTACTGGAAAATTAATCTCTGATCTAATAGACAGCACATAGCTGAGATTTTCCTCAGTGTTCATTTCTGCCCAGACAACTGAGCACCATGCTGTATTCTCCACAAACAAAATGTCCATCCAAGAAAAAGAGGTTACTGCACTCAGTACAGTACTCAGAATCTTGATATGCCACCAACTATGCATGACAAATGCTGGAGAGGAGCAAAACGTACAGGAAGAAAAGAGTGTGCATGCTCTGGAGAGGCAGAAGGGTCCCAGCCCACAAAATTTAAGCCCAGTTCCAAATTTTCTCAGCATTTCTGCCTTTTTGGATGGGAGTTTGTGTCTGTGTGCATTTCTGTGAAGGAGACAAGGAGGAAGGGAGGGAGCCTTTTCTTTGTTCCCAAACAACATCTCAGCCTGTCTCAGGTTCTCATACCAACATCTAACAAGCAAAGACAAACAACATCACAGCTCCACAATGCTTAAGCTTGATTGAATGACGACAATTCCACGTTAAAATAAAAAAAAGAACATCAGAGCTTTCCACAGCTGCATCAACATTATCTATTTAAAAAAGCATGACACTACATGAAGCTTTGGCTGTGCAAGCCAAAAACCTAAATCAGCCATGGTTTGGAACGAGGCCATGGCTGAATTCTCGTGTAAAGTGATGCTGCCATATTGCTTACTTTCCACTGAGGTTTTCCACAAATTAACAGCTGTAGCAGACTCCCAGAAAACAGCAACTCTTTCCAAGTCTTTCTTCTCTGAAATTGTTGTTTCTTCACTTTATTCTTCCCCATATGGAAGGGAAGAGGAGGGTAAAAAAAACTCAACAGCCCTATGAAACAAACCCAAAAAAACTCCAAGCAGACTGTGAGAAAAATTAATCACAAAGATTGCCTGGAAAGAGAGCGGTTATCTGTAAAATTAAACCAGTGGTGGGCCCAATTTTTCTTTTTATTATACCAGCATGGTGGGATTGAGAATCAAACCCAGGAAAAATATTTCTGGAGCAGCCCTTCTGATTTATGACCATCTCAGCCACACTGACAAGATCAGAAAACTGCTGGATTCTTTCCAGTTGAGCAGCACCAAAGGCCAAATCATTCCTATTTAGGGAAAAACAAAACTTCCCTCTGGTTCAGTGAGAATAGTGTTTGGCACCAAGCACAGAGAAAACCGCCTCGTTTCAGCTGGCTGGCTGAAGTGCAGCTGAGATGGAAAGGTGATACCAGGCTGGTGTGGGTGGCTTCAGATCATACTCTTTCCTCCTGATTGCATCTTGGACATCACTAGGTCCCACACAGGGCGATACAGAGGGATTCATTATAAGTGACAAAAAAACCTCTTAAAGGAAAAGTTATTTGATTTCTAGCATGCACAGATGGCTGTTGACTCACTTGTGAGAGGAGTGATGGAACTAACAGTCTGGCAGAAGCATTGGGCCTTGCAGCATTAGAAAATGTGGATTCACAGAGCTGGTCGACTTCTGAAGATCTGTGAGCTATGGTGTAAAGGCAATCCTTGTGCCTAGAGAAGGGGCTTTCCAGCTGGTGGAGTCCTGGGTTTTGCCTCCTTGTGTCTACCAGCATAATGCAAAGATGTGGGTTGCCATGGGTTCTTGGTGTGCCCGCTGACAGCAACACAGGATGCTTTGCATGAACGGCAATATAAGGTCATCCAGGGCACCTGGCACTGTGCCCTTCAGAGCCTCCTGACCCCAGGGTCACCTCCATGCAGCTATGCTACAGACAGACACTTCAAAACCTCTGCCAAAGGCAAGTCCTTCTTGGGGAGGGCTGGGAGGGTGATAGCACCGTGAGCTATCATGGAGAGAAGCTTAGAACCTTGGAAAACCGACTGAGATAAGCCAGGACCACTGGCTGATGCTATTACTGACCCCTAGGTGGCTTATCCTGTGTGTCAGAGGCAGTAGCAGCCCCAAGCCCAAGGGCCATCACGGGGCTGTGCTGGCTCCTCTTCCCCATCTGCTGCTGGCATGCTCTGCAGGTCGTAGGAGCCACTCATCGCAGTCAGGAAACAGCTACCGCAAAGCCAAACTTCCCAATTCCAGCCAGCGCAGGATGTGATGGCTTTGGGTCAAATGGCAAACTGCACCACATGGCGACTCTGCCAAGTGCACAGCTATCTGGGGAGGGACCTCATCTTGCTGCCAGTCCCCTGCCCTGAGAAGCCTTTCTTGTCCCTGTTTTGTCAGCTTGGCATCCGAAGGCTTGCATATTATACTTCTGATGCAGACCATGTACAAAAGGAGCTATCAACAGCTGGTTCTCTATTCAGGGAAATCTCTCTTTGAATAAATTTTTTCCGAAGTATGAAATTAATCAGCCCACTGGAGCACAAGATGCTGCTTCAGCTTCAAGTTCAGAAGCCTCTGCAGTCCAGGTTGCTACTGACACAGTTCCTCTGATTTTCATATCCATCTCACACCTCTGTGATCCCACTGTATTAGCCAGGTCTCATGTGATCAGCGTTCGTTTCACACAACAAGCTCAAAAAATATACCTATCTTATCTTTCAAGTATAGCCACTGCCTATGAGTTCCCAAAAACACCCCAAAACTGAAAACCGACACAAACCTACAAATAATGCTGGAGAACAAAGGACCTGATAATTTCTCCTGACCCAAATTAAAAAAAAAAAAAAACACCATTAAAATATCCATTTACTAGTGAGGGGTTCTGTCCTCAGTGCACTCCCAAGCCTCAAAGATGTTCTGTCATACTGTTCACTAATTGTTTTCAGTGTTTGATGTGAGTATTTTTGGCAGTCAGTTTGTCATGAATTGACACTTATTTTGTCAACCTATCTTCAGCAAAACTGCACACCCTCCCTCCTCGTAGACCTGTCAGAAACATAAAGATTACTCATTGCATATTTCTAAGAAGCTCCTGAAGCCAGCACTTGGAGTTTGCATAACAACCATTGTCGACAATCCACCTACAACAGCTTAAAAATACAGATTTGAATGGGTGAAGAGAGGCTGGGAGTTCTCAGAAGGACAAGTCAGATTCAGGATTTTATTAATAGAACTGGAGGTGTTCTCATGAAGGCAAAAAAAACCCCCTAAACCCACTCTCTTGTTATCTTAGCTGTCATCAGCAGTCACCTTTTCAAAAACAGGCAGGCAAGATGCAGAGTATTCCTGTAGATGAGCAAACAGAAAGCTGCTGCAGAAAAACATTGAGAGCAAGATGGAGAGCAGCAAGCACCACAGATCCTCTCTCTGGTCCTCCTTGGGAAGTGCTGGGTGGCCTTGCTGAAGGGACTTCATTTATTTATTTTTTTTTTAGTGCTCCTTGGGAAGTGCTGGGTGTCCACTGGCCTTGCTGAAGGGACTTCATTTATTTATTTTTTTTTTAGTCTGGTGCCACACATGGAGGGTTAAATGCCAAACAAAGGGAACCCACCAGAAAAACACTCACAAAGCTGTTTGTGACATGGGCTCCCACAAAATAAAGCAATTCTATTAATTGGAGTGCACAGTAGGCACTCACCAAACCAGCAGATGAATTGATGCAGATGAGCAGTGGCTGTTGGCGAGGGCAGGCAGGAGCAGGGCACAGGACAGAGAGGACAATGGGTGGCTGGCTGCCTTTGTGCCACGCTGCCACAGCAGCAGCACCCTGGCCAGCCCTGCCTGCAGAGCTCACTCAGCAAGGGACAGTGCAGAACCTGGCCACCTTCTGACCCGGGGCTTGCTCCTGGAGGATGACAAGCTGCAGCACAGCAGAGAAGGTGCTGCCCTTCTGAAGGGCTTCCCATGTGCTTCTGCCACCTTCCCTCAGGTCTTGGAGGAAAGAAGGGACATTTGGGGTGGCCGTGAGAGGGAGAGGCATGGGCAGGAGAGCCCAGGGAACAACAGCCACATCAGAGGCATCATCCAGCCGCGTTAAAAACCTCTGCTCCAAAAAAAGTCAACACTTACAGTCTTTTCTGAGCCAAATCCCCAGCCTGTTAGGTTCACCATTAACAATAATCCCTGCAACTTTCTCAGCCTTGCTGTTTACACAAGCTAGAGCTTTCATACATAAAACTCTTAAATGAAAACATTAAAGAGCAGCTGGCGCCTCTTGGAAAACTCATAAAAAGTCTGTTTCCAAACAGTGTCGCTTCTATACCATAAATTTCTATATTTCTCACTCCCCTCATTCCTTATTTCTAAAGACATTTGCATGAAAACAGGAACTTTGTTTATTAAAGAGTTCATCTGCTCCTGCTGTTAATTTTCCACCTGAAGCCAGAATCCCCCGGGTATGACATCATTAGCACAGCTCTGGAAATGATCATGAAGTCACAAACAGAGGGTTAGGGCTCCACTCGGAGAATAAACAGCAAGAAGACAGAACCTCTGCCACTGCCAAACCCCAGATCCTTATCCAGTTTTTCCTGGAGCAACATCCCATTGACTTCAGTGGGACATTGACCAAAATAAGGCTGTCAGCAATTCCGGTTTTCAACCTTTCCTCCCTTCCTGTTCCTGCCTCCAGGGCATGAGGGATTTGCCCTGTGCAGCAGGTCTGGGTCAGGAGAAGCCCTGCCCTGGCATGATGCTGGTCATCCCAGTACCACATCCTGACATTGCTCCCTGCAGGCAGGGGCAATCCGAGGGGGCACCACCTCATCCCTATATCAGTTTCTGTGAGTGTTCCCCTTTCCAGCTACGCACCATGACACTTGCATGAAGCCCATCATGTGGGGATCTCATGCAGAACAGGAGAGCAGCTGCTGGGATGCTGGAGACCAGAAGGGAGCCCTGCTGCAGCTGCACATGGGGCTGGCTGTGGGGGAGAGGGGTCTGCCCCATGCACATCCATAGACAGGAACAGCTGTCTAACAGTGCTAGAGTCTGCAGATGACTAAGGGCAACTGCAGATCCAGAATAAATATCTTTACAGGGAGACCTATAGGAGGGAGAGATATGGTTCCTGTGCAGAGGAAGAAAAAAGAAACACAGAAGCTAATATGTCTCCTTGTGTGAGGATGGGAAGACAAAGTAAGGATGTCTTTTATTAGAACAGATCCAGCAATACTAATCAAATCTTCATTTTCACCTCCTGCTCCATGAAAAGCACAAGAAAATGACTGTGAGCTGAGAGAGCTTCATTAAATCTCTTTTCACATACAAAATCTCCGACACTATTGAAGCCCTTCCCTCCCACCACCAGACAAGCACAGCTAGTATGTAATTGCTCAGGCCAAACACTGCTCGTTTTTAATCTGACACCTATGCAAGCAAGTGGTGTATTTGTCACGTGATGGCTCTCTGCATGAAGCATGATGTATCTGTGAAGGGTCTCTGCATGACTGCCACGGCGCTGGGTTGCTGCAGCAGCAAATAGAATCTGGCTCTACACGGCCAGCACTCTCCATCCAGCAGCCTGTGGTGAGCAGGCTGCTTGTCTCCCTGCCTCCCCACCCTGGGCCACGTCAGCAGCTAGTCTGGCTGCTCAATACTGCTGTTATGGAGCAGACACCTGAGCACAGAGGTCTGAAAATCTACATATCTGTGAGAATGGGATGTGGCTGAATGGGACAGAGACAGTCTGGTTTGAAACAAGGTTATTAATATTGCATGGGGAAGGTGGAAGCAGAATATCAGATTGATCAGATACAGTTCTTAAAGGATTTCTTCAGTTTATCCTTGTACTTTAAGCTTTAAAAACTTTGCATACATATTGCTACATCTTTATTCAGTGCTGGTGCTGGGATCCTGAACAGTGTTTCATAAATATTGACTATTTGTTGAATATGAGCAGGTAATACTTAGTATAGCAGAGGGGAAAGTAAAAAATAAAATATATATATATATTTACTCTTGCAAATAAAGCCCAAGTTTTTCCCTCAGTGAAATCACTGTGATTTGATTGATCACCACAAAACTGCTGCATGGTGGCAGTGCTCTGTTTTCATGACCTGATTTGGGCTTGGCTGCTGGGAGACGCTGTCTGAGGGAGAGCGAGCCAACGAGCGCTTCAGATGCGTGGCACAGCACGACCACCACGTGCCTCTCCTCCCTTGGCTCTGCCACCAGGTCCCACTCCCCCCAGCTCCCTCCAGAACAGCCCAGAGGCACCACAGCCTCCCATTTCCTTCAGTTTGGTCCATTGTTATAGCAAGTCCAAGTGTTTTCCTTGGCATGGGCCAGTAGTCCCATAGCACTGTACTTCCTCCACGCAGAATAAGTGTTATTTAACAGCTCTGATTATTTTGGAGAGTTGTTCACCCTCTTTTTTTTTGAAAAAAGGGGAATACATTGAAACTGATTGTATTGGCTGCTTGTGCCTATTTTTTCTGGATGATTCTCACTCTCTTTGTATAAAATGTGGGATGCAGACCCAGGCAACTTTTCAAGAAGGCACACTGCCACTGTCATGTGTGCCTTGTTTAAAGGAGTTGTCACCTCTGTCAAGATAAGCATGCAAAAAAAGGCAAACGCAAGCACACTGGGAAGAGGTGTCCAGTCTCTGCTTCTGGTCACCCCAGTACACACCCAACTGAGTCAATAAGAATTTGGTCCAAAGCAAGTAACAACAGGAAGAGCTGATAAAGCTCTTCTGGGTGCTGTTATTTATCCCCTTAGCACACCTCCTGATAGCATAACTCTAACCTGTCAAAGAAGGGTTGCCCTCATTTCTTGATGTGGATACAGGCAGACAAAGAGTAAATATTTCAGTGCAACTGAAAGTGTCTCTGACTCATCATATCATCATCATTTTTCTGGAAGCCACTGGCTTCATTCTCTTTCCCCAGCCCTTCCCTTAGGACAGTTTACTCCAGGACTTCTGCATTTTCTCAGAAACTCCCCAATGTTCTCTTTGAGAGTCAGTATTGTTAATTTGAAAGAGCAATCAGAAAACGAGCCCTCCCTTGCTCTGCCTTCCAACCCTTGTTTTACCATTTCCTTACTTTCAAGTCCCTGTGTAATAAATGTTCAAGGTCTTCCTCCCACCTGCTTCTCTAAGGCAGTTTTAAATTAGCCATGATTTCCTTCTCTCCTCAACTTCTCATTTTTTCCGAAGTCTGTACTATCAAATCCTAACGCCCTCCTTTCCTCTTTGTTATTTGAGGCAGCTCTGCTTTGTGCTGCTCATTCATGAGGACACTTCCACCCACTCCACTGAGCCAATATTCCCCACCTCTGCTCTGCATAAATGCTTTCATCCCCACATTAGTCTAGCTCTCACTTCCAGCAGCTGCTTTTTATTTCAGAGAGGGGGGTGTGGGTGGTTTTTTGTTGTTGTTCGTTGTTTGTGGCTTGTTGCTTTGTTGGGGTTTTTTTGTTTGCATGTGTGTGTGTCTGTGTGTCTGTTTTATGGGTAGCCCCTCACACTCTGCAGGGCTGCAGAGTCTTTCTGAAGTGAGTACTTTCTTGGGAGGAGGGCAGATCATGGCAACAGAAGTGAAGGTTGCTTGCTGGAAAGATAATTTCTTCTCTTGAGTATGAAAAAAACCCTATTGCTGCTAACTTCAAGTGGGCCCACCCTCTGCTCCAGGCATCTTTACGGCCATGAAAATTACAATGTCACTGGTATTAACAGCACTAAATGGCAACAGCTCACTCCACTACAACTCCCTGCTCCTGCAGGGATAACAACTGAAACTTCAAATTAAATTGAGAAGTTGCCCCTCCAGCCAATGCCTCCAGCAACCTTCCCCAGAGGAAAGTGGGGCCACAGGGCTTGAGTGGAGAGGTAGTGAACCTCCAGGCTGCTGGAGTCTATGGGGGAATTAGTCCCAGACCAGCATTGTATTTTTTACAATGAGGATGGTGAAACACTGCAATGTGCTGCCCAGAGTAGCTGTGGGTGCCCCATCCTTGGAAACATTCAAGGTCAGGTTAGACAGGATTCTGGACAGCCTGATCTAGTTGAAGATACCCTTGCTCATTGCAGAAGGCTGAACTAGATGACCTTTGAATGCCCTTTCTAACCCAAACTATTCCACAATTCTATGAAATCTGGCATGCATCCCCATGGGCAGAGCAGTCTGTGGCCCCAGTGTATAAGGAGAGTGACCCACGGAGAGCTGGCACAGGCCAAACAAACTCCTGTAAGCTGAGTGGAAGGGCTGCTCAGCCAGGCACACTCCACCACAGCTCTGCTGGTGTGACATGGCCAAAGCTGCCTCCAGAAAGCTGGAGTGGGATGGGTGCTGGGCTCACCCATGGCTTTTCTCCTCCTGGCGTGGAGGTGGTCTCATCAGTTTGACAATGTCATCTCACCCCAGCCTTTTGGCTTCCCTCCCACTTCCCTGAACTGCTCTGCACCACCACCACAGAGGCCCACAGATGTCTCCCACCTCCTGCTCCCTCTCACTTCTCTGGGCTTTCATTCTCCAGACTCTTCTCAAGTTCTCACTTCATTTCTTCTGTTCCCACACAAGGATCCAGGAGCCATAAATGGATTAAGCTGTGGCAAGATCTAAAACTGTCCCATCTTTAAAAAGCCAGAAATACCCTGCAATCTGTGAGAACTAGCCAGTCCAGCCACAGCAGTGACATATCTAGGCCTGGGATATAACAGTTAAACTTGCTTGGCTTCTAAAATCCCATAATACTTGTGTGCACAGAGCTGTTACACTGCAATTTACTCTAAATTGATACTCCATTTATCTGTCCATAGCTTTGGCATCTTGCTGCCCCTGCACTACTAAATCACCCTTCTTAGACTCTCCTTGTTTAATTTTCCAACTCTTCAAGCGAACCCTTCCGCTAACGGTCCCTGCATACCTCTGCATCCTCACCTTTGAAAATGCTGCCCCGTCTCACTTTCCATGGAAACATGTTAAGGCATGGAGCTGAAATGTCATGCCAGAAAAAGCAACCCAGGTTGTTTTGGTACATGCAGTGGTCAGCATGCCCTGCTGGAGAGCCTACCAACATGTAACTAATATCCTGAGTTTTGGAGCCAGACGAGTCCTATTCATTCTCCTGCCCAAACCACACAGACAAGAACATCCAGCCTCTCCAACATCTCACAAATCCTGGGATCGACGTGGACATACAGAGAGGGAAAAGCTGAAAAGCAGCCAAGCTGCCCAGTGATGATCTGGGACCTTCTCATGCTTGTAGAAGCAGTTGTGCCTCTTACTGAGTGGGAAGGCTGTGACATTTGACTGAAAGTATTTTATCTAGATGCAGTAGTTGAGACCTCCCTCTTGAACATACAGATGAGTTTGACCCACTTCTGCTGAGATAAAGAAATCAGAGGAAAGCCTGGGGAAAATGGAATCTGAACAGAGTAAAAAGATACATTTACATACAAGGAATAGCTGTAGCACCAGACACTTTTTTTTTTCCTGCTAGCTTGCCACACCACTTTGAAAAATCCTTCTCCTGCAGGCTTTAGTCCTGTGATCAGGGAAGCAAAGGTACACAGCACTGCATGTTAAATAACCTCTGATGCTCCAGTGGTGACAGTACATTTCAAACCTGTGGGGTGAAAGCCCCTCTCAGACACCAAGGCAACCCCTGCTTTGCTGTGCTTCTTCATGGGCACCAGAATCAGCACAGAAACCCATCTGCCTAGGGCTGGTATCTTTGATTTATTTTGAACACGTTGTTCCTCTTGCACATCTAACTCCCCCCTCCAAGGGCACAAGACCTTTGCACTTTTCTGATGACTTCATCCTTTGTACTCCTCTCCCACAAGCTATAGGTCAGGGATCGGATGACGGACTTGACCCAAACTGGCTGACAAAGGCTTCTCATCTGCTTGGCATGGCATTCAGAGAAATCGATTCACTGAGGTGTCAGTGCTGCATTGCATTCAGCAGCAGCAGTTTCTAGGCATGCCATGAAAGGCACCAGCACATCAGTGGGCTTATTGACCCCTTCAGTAGAAACTCCAGTGCTGGGCATCCTTCTCAGTTCCCCATGGTCTGAGGGCAAACCTTCCTCCAACCATGTGTGTTATACTGAGTACAAAGAATAAAATTTTGCAGAGTTGTCTTCCCAACACTTTTCACAGGCACTTCTGAAATTCCTTCTGAATGAGAGGAATGCCATGTCTTCCCAATATCAATGGATATGTCATGCTTTGTGCTGTGCAAGCTAGTGTTCAAGGAGGTACTGGCCATCATGGAGACAGGAGCAGGTAGAAATAGAAGAAATGTGCCACTGCTGTTCTTAAAAGACAAAGCACAAGGGAAAAGTATCTTCAGATTAAGTCACCTTTCCCTCCAGTTCATGTCATCTTCAAGCACACAGGTCACACCTGAACTTTCTTTCTAATCTTGCTCCATCTTGCCACTCAACCAGATTTTATCTCTCCACAAAGTCCATCCACATCATCTTCTCTCATTACCAATACTTCCCTGAGCATCTATGCTATCTATTTCCCTTTTCAAGTCCTTATGAACTCATTTAGCACTTTAGCTGGTTTGCCTTGTTAATAATTGTCAATTCCTCTATTCTCTCTCACTTTTTTTCCAGGCAGAAGGAGGGAACATGCCTTCCTAGAATTAGCAGCACTGTCCAGGAGTGTCTCATCAGTGGGCAAGTGTTAATGTCCTGCTGGTGTCCTTACCCCTCTGCCCTCAAACACCACCCACTGGGCAATGCGGCACTTCTTAATAAGACCACCTCACAGTGGAAACCAGGTGCCGTAACAGTAACAGAAATTTTCTCAATTCTAAAAATTTTCAAAGGATTATGCTCCAGCTTTTGGGGGGTTTTTCACTAGCTGCCCGGTGTGGTAAAATTAAAGATCCACTTATGATAGATGACAGTAGATAAAAGCGTTCAAATGGAAGTCTACAGATGTTTTTGTCAATGGTATCTGAATAAAACTCTAACAAGGCTATGGTTTGGCTAAGGATTGACCAAAGATATCAGAACTTCTTAAGTGCTTTGAATGTTTTAAGGTACATCCATCACTAACTGAAGACAGAGTTAGTTCATTCCTTGAGATATATTTGAAGTAATTTGCAAAAGCAAGCATGAAAACTGAAAGCACCATGGAAATGTGCTCTGAATGGTTACACTTCTCTGACTGTGGAAGGAATTCAGCACAGATGAGGGAATATATATATATATATTGTGTGTGTATATATGTATATATATATACACACACATACCCCTAAAATTCAGTTTGGAGCTGGCTGGCTGGCTCCAGCTCAGCTGTGGTTCCCCAAAATGCCCCATTCTGCAGCCTTCTGAAATGACAGGCTGTCTGTTATGAAAATCACTTTGAACTTTCATATTTCTGGTCCAGAGTCTCCCTCTAGAATTCTCCTATGTATTAACTGCTTTTGCATATGATAACTGTTTTCAAAGCCGAGTCACACACTCAGCATATCTTCACATCGTGGTTTCACTATGCAAAGTGTCTATGCTCCTCTCGTCTAGGTACTGTATTTGATGCATCCCCCTGCCTTTTTACCTCATGGGGGGCCCTGTCACGGCTTGCCTCCCAGCTCCAAGAGCATAACTGAACATCAGCTCACCCACCTAAACCAGCTGTTTGCATGGAGAAATGCCTCCCAGTTTGAGATGGAGCCCTGTCAGGTTACTGGATAAAAAAAGCCCTACATTCATTTCTCTCGCTCACAGGCTCGCTGCTTAGTCAGCTGTTACACCACCGCATAAAACCTTTGCTAAAAGAGCTGTGGTAGAAAATAGCTGATCAGTAAGTCTGAAGTGTCAGAGCTGTCTGGGTAGGTGGAAGCACTAACAGGAAGGCAGGAAACCCAGTCTGTAAGCTTAGGGCTGGGAGAGAGGAAACCATTTCCATTCAGTACAGAGATTGCAGGGCAACACTGATGGGAGGGCTCAGGCTTGGCCAAAAAAGCTATTTTTTTCTCCTCTGTTTTAATGATTCCTGGTTGCTGGAACTCAGCACCCCAGGGAGGAAGCGTGGGCCAGCCTATGCTGAATGCTGCTCCTTGCTCCTGCCCTTGCAGCCGTGGGGAGGGGAGGCAGAGGATCTATAAATGTATTTCACACAAGTGTGTGTGAAATAACCCACATAAATCACCCTGCGAGACTTTTTTAAATGCCTGCTACCTGTAACACCAGCCACAATTAGCACACCAACTTATTTACATGTCATAAATCCATGGCTCACAAAGACCTGTTGTACTGACTTTTAACCACAAACCTGTGAGCTTTGGTAAATTTGTTAAATCAGACTCACCCCTTTCTTATAAGGGGTTTCAAGCAGCTCAGAGCAGCATAAAGGTAAATCACAAAGGGCTGCCTTGTCCTCCCAGACTCCGATCACAGCTCTAGCATTCACCCCTTTGCAATTCCAAATCCTGATTAGATCTGGGAATAGATCCTGCACATGGATCTAAGTGTGGGGAAAACAATGCACCAAAGATCTGGAGTTCACTAAACCCTTTGGAGCCCCCACTGACATCTCCCAGCCTGGCAGCTGTTCCAAGGCAGCTTTCAGTTTTAATCACAAATTATTCTCCTGACAGCCCACAGTAAAATTAAAGCAAGCATCACAAGACTTTGGTTTACAAATTTCAGGCAGGACCCTTTGGGGGTTTTAGCTTGATTCCAGGAAGAACAAACCAGCCCCCCAGATGCAGCAGCTGTGCCCAGAGTGCTCCGAGGCAGCAGCACAGATGGGTCCTCGCACCCTGAGGTATCTGACAGCGGTTCCTGCACCTCTGGCCAGCCCCACCAGTGGGTTATACTTTGCTGTGCCCAAGTACACACTGCCACAGGTGTCACCACATGTGGTTCACTCCTTTTTCTTCTCACTGACCAAGCCCAGGAGGGAACCAGAATCTCTCACACCAGGTGTGTGTTGTGTGAGCAAAATCAAAAGCAAGTTATGTTTGAACCTGCAGTGCCCACACAGCTTGACCAAGCCATAAAAATGCAGCTGTGTCAGTACAGAGACACCCAGAAGTGTCCATTTGCTCCTGTGTGTGCAGGCATGTGCTTGCAGCGTGGTCTGAGCACTGCCTGGCACACTGAAGCCTCACTGCAAATTAGGGATGAGAGATTATTTTTCAGTTTCCCAATTGCAAGCTAAGGATTTACCCATCCCTCCCACAGAGGTCTTGTGAGGATAAACGGAGTTATTTGAACATTTTGAAGGCTGGAGGTGCTAAGAGCCAGACGGCAGGGAGTGGTCCAGAGAAGCAAGGAAGCAGAGCGTACGTTCAGTGGAGGAGTTGTTCCAGCTAAGGCACAGAGAGCTCCCTTGCTGCCTGCAAAGTCACTGGAGACAATGCCTAGCAGAGTGCACATCTAGAGCTTTACGTGTCCCATTTTCCTGCACAGAGCAGCGGTGGTTTCGGCTCTGCCTGGGCTCTGACTGCTCAGAGCACCACGCCACCTCCAACGTGCGCTCATTAGCAGAATTCAGGTCCCACTTTGCTCATTCCTTTTCCTGCTCCATTCTTGGTGGTTTCCAAGGGCAGATGTTTTCACATCTCTCTTCCCCAAAATAAGGCAAAATTGTTCCTTGTCCTTCATGGGACTTAATGTACATCACAATTTATCATCTTTAGTCAATGGGGCACCCAACCCAAATGACACCATCATACCAGCAGGCAAAAGAAGTGCAGTAATTAATTTATCTCACCAGCACCACACTGCCAATAGGGATGGTAGGAAGAAAATGATCTGTGGGCTCTCAAGAGCACCCACCAAACCCAACAGCATGTGGAGATACAAATACAGAGCACCCCTGAACTCAGCATGGCAGGCCAGTGGCTGGGAGCAGCGAAAGGGATGGATTTTCACCCCCCTAATCCCTGCTGGCTTGAATGATCCCCTGTCACACATGACCACAATCTCCACACAAGCAAGAGAAGGGAAAAATCTATGTGCTGCAGCCAGAAAATACTCTGCAGTTGAAATCATGCTACCTTCAAGCTGAGGAAGGTGCTAATAACAAGAAGGATTGAATGGAAGAAGCAAAAAAGGAGTGTTCTGGGCACTCCGTAAGATTTCCATCTCTTCCCTAAGCACAGCAGGGCAGGCTGCAGAGTGGACCACCAATATATTGGCATTTTTCCTACTAATTGAAGTTTCCACTCACATAAAACTACCCTGTGCTAATACATTGCACTTTCATTAAAATCACGTCACTTCAATTCTTTATATTTTTATTGTGGCATACAAATTGCACTGTCCAAACAAAAAAAAAAAAAAAAAAAGAAAAGCCATTATAAAATGAAATTCTGAAATTAAGTGCTCCATTCTAACCAGAGAAAAAAGGAACGTTTTGAACAAAATAATTTGGCCTGTATATTTTTCTAAACAAAACTGTATCACAACAAATGCAATCCTACAAAGACCATTTGTATTAATAAAATGGTATTTTTGCAATAAAAAAAATTGCTGGCAAAGTGTTCAGCTGGGTTTATTAGTGTCATTAAGAATCCTCCCACATTCTCTTATTTTTCAGCAGCTAGCAAAGAGGTACGTTCAGAATTTCATTATTTGAGAATGAGGCAATAGATAAAATAAAAAATAAAGAGCAATTTGTACTCCTATAATGGCTTCCTCTCCAAAGCTTCACAGCAGTTTACAAAAAAAACTCCGTGATTTAACTTCCTCTCTTGCAATGTAGCTATTCCCCCTTTTTATGGCTGAGAAAAATATCTCTTGAGAGAGCCTCTGTTCATTTCAAACATCTGTATTCTGAGTGCCAAGAGTGTGATTTACCACAGTTTATTGTGCTCCAAATCGGTGTCCAGGATAGGTACTCAGTATTTCTAGCAAAAAAGACCACAGGCATCTCACATCAGCTATCCCAGACTCCTGGAATCTGCTACAGAGCTGGAGTGAATTTGGGACAGCAGGAAACTCAACCTCTGTTCCTTAGCTCTGGGCTTCTTCTCAATTTCCATGCTCCAGGGCACAAGAGGCAAAGCCTTTCACCTTGTTCTAGCCTTCTCCAAAAACACACGGGATATTTCAAATGTTTTGTTAGGCAGGAATAAGCTCTCTGCAGAAACACTGACTGACTCAATTCTCTTTTGTCCGTTTTACAGCCTCTGCATTCCTGTTGGGCGACACTTAAAGACGCGAAAGAATTCCCAGTATTTAAAAAACTTCTTATTTTTAATGTTTTCTGGTGCCAAGACTGACAGACGTCTGTGCACCTATGGAAAAGGCAGGAAAGCAGGGCTGTTTCTGGGGAAGAAATGCTTCTTTCATTTCCTTCCTTCTTCAACATTGGTTGATATTAATTTTAAACCTGGCTGGCACTCCACAGCAAGGAGACTGAAAGATTTTGTTATTTCATCCAAAAAAGTATCAAATAGGTGTAGCTGCAATTTTAAAGCAACCCTGCCAAGCCATAAAGTTCCCAAAAGGACGATGGCTTTCCTGGCAGCACGGGGTTTGCCGTATCAGATGCAGCAGACTACCAGATCACAAGGCCTTACTGCTTCATTCTAGCCATGACCCATATTTCATCCTGTGCTTCAGAAGAAGATGAAAGGCCTTCATAATGCATCCTAAACATTACCACATGGAAAAATCTTGCAGCATTTAAAAAGGATAAGCAAGTAGGGTCCTATAGAAATACTTGGACACTATGGCATTCATTTCTAAAAACCCAGTGGGACAATTATAAGTTCTCTAATTTTCTGTGGAGGGGAAGTATGTTCCTGATATATTCTGTAGGCAATGGTGATGAGAGATTTTCATCACAATAAGCACAGGACAGAATGCAAAAATATCCAGATGACCAAACCTGTGAAAAATTGAATTTCTGAACTCTAACATTTTTAATGCAGGTAGGCCAGGATTCAATCTCTACCTTAAAAGTTGTATAATGACAGTAACTATAAAGACTCAGAACCAGAACAAGGACCAATGAGGCCATTATTAATAGTAATAAATGTGGCTCTGCCTGAGGAAAACAGCCAAGGAATAAAACACCCCGTCATTTTAGAATATGTTATGTCCTCTGTAAAATTCCCACTGCATTTGTACAATGCAGTAGCAATTAAGGAGCAATTCCCTGTCTCGGAAAAGAGGCTGCAATCCACCCTGTGCTATCAGATGTTGCCTAGGAGGTCAGGAATGCTGCAAATGGCGCTGCTTCTCCCGGGCTCTCCTTGCCCTTGGGGCACAGGCACCAGCCGGGCGCCGGGAGCCGCTCTGAGCCTCGCAGCCGCGGGGCAGGGGCTGCCCGAGCATCCCTTGCTCCAGGAAGGATAAGGAAAGTCCACGTCTCTGCCAGGCTGCGCGGGGAGAACAGGAGGAATGAAAGCAGGACCTGTCCTGCGGGATTGCGCCCCATGGCGTTATCTGCAGCATCACAGCTTTCCCTGGAGAAATGGTCTGCGTGGGAATGGGGGATATGCAGCTGGCACAGGGCCCCTCTTCCAGGCTTCAGTGCCATGAGTCCTGCCTCACTGAGCACCACTGAGAGCCAGCAACCTTCCAGTCTCCCTCCTTCCCATGGCACCTCCAGCTGCCACAGGTCTGCAGACATACAGCTGCATTTTGAACAAATACACCAGACGTTTCCTTTTCTTGTACAATTTTTTCTTGGGCAACTCTGGAGAGCAAATTTTTTGCACATTTTGGTCCTTGGTTGCACAGCTTCAATGCCCAAATCTTCCCCTCCTCAGGCAGTAAATGCAGCTATTGTTTTGCCAGTTGGTCGGGTTACTCTTTTTTTCACTCGTGTTGCTGCCAAGGTAAAGCACAATGTTACACACTTTAGAAATCAGCCCGGGTTGTGTAATGCTACCCTACCACCACCAAACAGCTTAGGACTGTCAGCCCAGGGAAAAAACAAGCCTGGAAGCTAGAGGAGAGAAGATTAAAGCAAAGCAGCAGCATGGTTTTTAATTGTGCCTTAGAATTTCTAATCTGGTTAATGGTCCTTCCAGCCCATCCTGTGTAAAGACACGAGCATGTGGCATGTACTGAAGGAGGATCAACACTGACACACTGACAGATGCGCTTATTGGCACAAGAGACTAGACTAGGTTTTGGACTGGATTTTTTAACTTGTTAGCTAGCCAGCAGCAACTTGCTTTTTTGGAGGGGAAGGGAGGGATCAAACAATTGCTGCAGAGGGATATTAGTTCCCTGGTACTTCATCTTCTTCCATTACAGATTCTCTGCTTGAACATGAGACAATGCTGCCATTCCTTCCCCCTGACTCACTGGCAATTCTTTATCCATCTCTGGTTTGCTGCTTTGGAGATTTTTTTGGCTGGAATTTGATCACCCCCACCTGCCCTTTTATTCTCTCTCCATATTTTTCAACACTTCTGTCTCTTTCATCACATCCCAAAGCTCTGCTGTGTAGTGAAGGCCTGTAAGTTAACCAGAAGATCAGCACATTCACCTTGATATCATGCAATTTTGCTTGCCCATTTGAGGAAGATGAGGAGCGAGTGCCTTGCACTGCAGGCACGCTGGCATGCGTGGCAAAGAGCACAGCACAGAAGGTGGGAAGTGGCTGCCTGCCGAGAGGGACGCAGCTAATGTTTAACAGCACACGTATGAAAGCTAGCTCTGTTCACATTCCTCTGTCCCATGGGTTGACAGAGGGCTGTTCACAGAAGAGGGCAGGAGTAATTAAGGAGAACCAAATTCTAGCTGGTGGGAGAGGTGGGGGATTGCAATAGTGCTTGGAGCCCGGCCAGGACACAGGTTAGAGGTCAGAAGTGCCATGGGTGCTCTTGTTTTGGCAGAAGAGTGCTGCCAGAGGTGTCATGCCCTCCTGACAGACTCACAGCTTCTCGGAATCTGAGCAGCAGCTGAGCAGCTGGGTACACAAACATCTCCCATTCAGCCCATGAGTTCCCACACCAGCCCCCTTTGCCATCTCACCATATTCCAACAACACAGGCAAGTGCAAGGGGGTAGACGTTTGGACAATGGATTGTAACTGGACTGCACTTTTTGATAAACCTTCTGTGTTCTTTCACTCTTCCCTACTTTCCCTTCTGCTGAGTCCTGCATTCCATGCACATGGTCCCCAGCCCATGGGACCCTTGGTCCCACAGGGAGAAGCCACTGCTTGGACACCCAGTGCTTTGAGGGTGGTGGGAGCAGGGACTGTGACTTTCAAGCAGCACAGCAGAGACACCACAGCCAGGGCTGCTTGCAGAGGGGTGCTTGTGCCTGGCTGCGTCTGTGGCTCTCCTGCAGCCACCCAGCCCCAAGGCTGAGCCTCTCAGGGAAGCTATTCAAGGAGCAAAGGGTCGGGCTGGGACACCCCCCTGCTTGTGGCAGCGATGCCAAGGGACATGCTTCCAGAAGCCAGCAGCACTCTGAGGAGCCCATGCAAACACCTGGCTCCAAAATAGGCACACTGGCTGCCGAGCCTGCACCCTCCTGTGAAAGGTGAATGCACAGCACTTCCCTAGAGCAAACAAACAGAAGAACACCAGCCAACTCCCTCCTAGCCCAGAGGAGTACTGCCAGGTGAGGAAGAGAACAATTCACCCACCTACAGATCAGACTGCAGCACAAACAACCACATAGGAAAGAGGTGAGCCACTTGAAGGGGCCAGTTATGCAGGCTATAACAAGGTCTGCCCTGCTTTCACCCTCCAGAGAGCCACCAGCCCTCAGCCTGGGGGACTGTGTGTCCCAGGAAGGAGCCAGAGTAGCTGCCAGGAGCTTCACCATTCCCTCTGAGGGCTTAAATAGCTAGCACACCTCCTGCATGTCCACAGAGAGGGGTCCTGCTGCTTCACATGGCCAAGCTGCTCCTTCAGTGGTTTTCCAAACACAGTGTATTTACATTTTAATTGGGTGAGCAGAAACAACTGACCCCAAATCTAGTGAAGAGCAGGAAGGGCCTCATCAAGTTCTATGGCCCCCTTGGGCCAGCGTTAGCACTGCTGCACCCAGCTGTGCTCTGGCTCCACATTCCATGGGAGGATTCAGGGTCCCAGCCTGCCCCCAGGGCACAGCAGGCATGTCATGGAAATCTGGCCTGTGCCCATGGAAACCAGAGCCTACAGTCAGCTTTGTGCTGCAGGCTTTTGCTGGCTGAAGAACACCATTGAGGAGTGTGCAGGGATGCAGCCCTGCATGCCAATGCAGGACACACCTGCAGCCCTGGGAGCATTGCAGCTCCCCGAGGAAGGTCGGCAGGCATTTCTCAGTCTGATGTCCCAAATGTCATCACATGGGTTTTGCTGAGCAGAGAGGGCTGAGCAGAGAGCTGGCTGGCCCCTGGAATAGGTGGCTGGTGGTAAATCCTCTATCCAAAACTGCAGGTGGTTGGCCCAGGGCACAAAGGGCAGCAAGTGCATTTATCTTTCTGCAGTGAGAGCAGAGGGATGCCAGCTCTCAACCTGACCTGCAGTTCTGAACCGTGGGTTCAGCTCCCTGTTCAGAGGCAGGACAACCTGTCCTCAGTCACAGCCCTGCTCGAATCCGTGCTCTTCAGATCCAAAACAAACAACTATGAGTTCCTGGTAGGGCTGAGGAGCAAACAGCAGGGCCATCAGCAAGAGCCAGGTGGGAGCTTCTGGCTCTAAGCCTGAGAGAGCTGGGGAGGAGGAGGAGAAAGCAACACAGTGATGGGAACATTGCTCTCCAGAGAAGGGGGGCAGCAGGGGTGGCAGAGAGTGCACAAGTGAGTTCATAAGTGCCTGTCAGGGAACCAGCTCTGCACTTAGGAGAAGTTTTCTTGTGCCAGCTATAGCTCAGCACCTACAGGATCACTAGCATGACAGCAGGAGCAGTAGGCTGCCACTTTCTCCTGATGACCCAGGGTGTTCACCCATCAGTACACTTGCACTCACACAGATGTAAAAGCCCCGGGCCATCTGCTCTTCTTCAGACTGCAAAATTATGTAGTTTGAAAAGCCCTAAAATGCTGATTCCTCCCTCAGCAGGGACACAGTTCTCCAGAAATACAAAAGCATGAGTCCACTGGGGAAAAAGGATATACTGGAGAGTAAAACACTGTAACCATCTATCAATGCCATGTGGGATGCTGCTGAAAGAATTTTGGAACAACTATGAGACTTTCTGGATGTTCAAACACTGAATGAGTCAAAAAATCATCTGTGTCCTACAGAGAAACATTTTAGAAAACAAAGCAATTGGCTTCTAGCAACATGATGTAACCTTGGTTTTTCCTCCCCTTATTGTAAGTGCATCTCTGGGTGTTTGCTTTTAAAGCTGTATCCATTAATAATGTGCCTCTATATTTATTTAGAGATATGTCAAACAAGGAGCGCTTATCCGTAGCTCCAGGCAACCCAACAATTTTAATACATAAACAGCTATATAAATGAGTCTCATAATCGTCCAACAAAAGCTTCTGCAGCAAAGAACCCCATAAGCACACCATCTCTGCTCAGGATGCTCAAAATTCGGCATCCACTTCAGCAGCCAAGGGGAATAAATAAGCTTTCCAAGGGAACCAGCTTGGGTTATTACAGATCAAACGGAGGAACAAGTTGTTTGCCTTTCCTTACCTTAAAAAAAAACCAACCCACAAATGGAAAAACATGGGCCAGTTTTTCAAGCAAGCTCGGCACGTTGCCTGCCTAAATTACACTTACATGCAAGCGCATGCAAATGCGTTGTTTCCCTGGTCATACGCCTGAACTGCATCCACATTTTCCTCAAATGCCTTCTGGAACGTGACAGGACACGCAAGAGCAACCTCCCCAGTCCTTCAGAAACCAGAGCATGGGCATGCTGGTGGGAACAGAGGAAACACCTGCATTCCTCCACAGCACAAATGCAGCCAAAATAATGATGAGTCTGAAAAAAGCCTGACTGAAGGCAAAGGTCAGGTTGCTGGGACTTTGTGGAGTGGAGGGGGCTCGGCTGGGTGCTTGGCAGGAGGGAGTCTTATGCTCTTGTGCTTTTAAATGTATTTCTCTGCAGGAGATGGGGGGAAAAAGCCAAATAGAAATAAGCAAACATTTTCAGTTTCTGCTGCAGTTCTGTAGAGGGGTGACTAAACACTGCTGGCGATAGCTCAGCCCCTACCAGAGCCTGTTGCTGCTGGCTGTATCCCTTCCAGAGAGATGGAATCTGCCTGCCACTGTGGCAAAGGAGGTGCACAGTGGGGCATAACGTGGCACCTCTGTGTCAAAGGCAAGCAACTGTGCCCCTGTGCAGTGCTAGCCACTGCTTTGGACCAAGCCCTGCTCCAGTGAAAACCCAACCAATGCACTTGCTGAAACCTTGCAAGACCTATTGTGCACATCCCCCGAAATGAAATACCAATGGTGATGTTTTGGCTGGCCTCGTGGGGAGATCCTGCTTTTGCCCCAGGGAGGTCCTGCTGGGCATCACCCATCACACACAGGACCTAGGGAAGACACCAAAGGCACTATGGAGGTTCAGCCTCCAAACTTGCTTTTCTCTTCCTGGATGGGAGTTACATGCAAAATGTATGAGAAGGCCACAATAGAGAAGGGTAAGAAAACCCTCAGTAGTTCAGCTTAGACATCTGTGGTTTTTAATCCTCCTCCCTCTGCCTGTCTGATGCCCAAAGGAAAAAATAAAGTGCTTGGACTGGCCAGTTTGGTGTGAGTCCCTCCCTTCCTGCTCCCCCTCACTGCAGCACAAAAGGAAAAACACTTGAAAGACTAGGGGGTGGCCTCAAGGATGTCTGCTTTGCCTCCACTCATGCCACTCTTCCTTTTGTATCTTTTCTAACATCCAAAGAGGAAAAGGGCAGGACCATCTCCTGTACCCAGGTGCCTTTCTCACATACACACAGACAAGCACATTCCCATTCAAAACAAGACTGCAGTGCATTGAACTTGTCCCTGAATGTAACCCTTCTGGCTTGAACAGCCCTGCTGGCTCCTGCCTTGGGCAAGGTTTCAGTTTCCCTGTGGCTTGATGACGTGATTTGGGCAGGATTTATGAGGCTTACAAAAAAACACAATTAAATCTAAGGGGCAATGAAGGGGATTTTTTTTCTTTCTTTTTTTCCCCCCTGCCTTTTCATTGCTTGCTTCTAGGACTAAGGCAAAAGTTGAATTGGCAGAAGTCTGCTGTGTTGGCTGGAGCCTGAATTTCTAGCCAAAGATGTTTTCTCCAAGTCTAGTTAAATTAATTTCCTTGAATTTTTCAAACATTTTCTTTGCTGTGACTGAGAAGCCATTGACATTTCAGTTGAGGAGCAATCAAAATACAGGACCCGAAGGGCCAAAGCCATCTCTGCTGTAACTGCTGTGGCTGGCACTGCAGCTGCCACCACTGAGGGAAACAGCTGAGGTGGGCATCCTGGAATATAAGGCAGGTTAGAAGGAGAAGCTGGGTTGGGACTGAAATATGCCATATGCTTCCAGCAGAAGAGCCATTGCTTTGAGAAGAGACCCAGACAGATCCCTGTCTGACCCTGAAGGCTTGAAGAATGGATGTACCCAAAGCCAACAGAAAGGAGCTTGCTTCCAGCAGAAGAAGAGCCATTGCTTTGAGAAGAGACCCAGACAGATCCCTGTCTGACCCTGAAGGCTTGAAGAATGGATGTACCCAAAGCCAACAGAAAGGAGCATGACCTCCAATAGAAACCACACATGCTGGGAAAAAAAAAAAAAAGCCTGAGTCCCAACTTTGTGCTTTGATGCCTGTTCAATAAACAGTAACAGAGTATGCTGGAACTGTGTCAGCCATGTCATTCCAGGTGAGGAAGGCTTGTGTTTTCTAGGTACCAGCTCTGTAAACCCCTGAGGAGTAGGGTGCCAGGGCAAGCAAGGGTCACACGCTGCTCAGTGAGGCACGTGCACACCCACAGCCACGTGTGCCCAAGCAAATGCATTTCTCTTTCCTGCAGAAACTAAACTTCAGATCTTGTGGGCTGATTTTCTTAATCCAAAAGCAAAGGTTAAACAGAAAGTACGTGGCTTTGGTTTATTTATGGAGAACCTTAGCCATCAGACTTTCCAAAAGCATCAGCAAATTCTGCACATCCATGTTTAAACCCCTCAGAAAGGTGTTGTGCCCTGCCCTTCCAAAGGCCCCCCTGTTCAGGCGCCGTGCTGGTGGTGTCAGGAGCCAGGAGTCTGGCACAGCACCAGCCAGCCTGGCACATCCCACAGCAGGGCCACGTCCACTGGGAGAGGGGACACGGGGAACTCAGACACAGTGCATCCTCTGAGGATGTCAGCTCTCTTGAATTATTTACTTATTTCTTATTACATTACTGAAAAGGAGAGTGAGAAAAAGAAGCCTCCCAACTTGCCTGAAAAGGAAACGAATAGGGAAACTTTGAGATTTCTCATCCCTCCAAAAAGCCCCTCGGTGAGCGTGGCTGCCTTGCACTACCTCAGTCCCGATACCAACAAGGAAGTACCAACAAGGCACTTAACCACACAGCCAGCTCCTTCTCTAAGCCTTCGGGCTGCCTCAGAAGTTTTTTAAACAAGACGCTTTCCTGTTTTTGAAACCTGTGCATCCGTATGGTTTGCAGGTTACTCAAATAACCTTATCACTTGGAGCAACGCTGGCATGAATTTCAAAACTGCTTACTGTGGTGCTCCCCTCCCCTCTCCACACATATCTATTTACTCATAGGGAGCCTTATTTACAGTATCTTCCTGCCAACTGCTGACACAGAAGAAAAAAAAGCCCTGGGTTACACATTAAGCTTTATCGTTGAAGTATTCATGCCAGACGGTGTCCAAACAGAGTTAACTGACTGACCTTAGCTCAGGGTAAGCCACACAAGGGGGAAATTTCTATCGCAATCTGCTTGCACGGGCAGAGTCGTTTCGCACCACCAGCTTTTTCATCTCCTCCCCCCCTTCATCTGGGCTGAAAAGGCTTTTCAAAGAAAACATGGTTTTGTTTTCAGAAAGCCAAGTAGAGCTGGTTCCTTGTAAGTTCATTAGAGGAGGAATTATGAGAAGGAGACGTTTGCAGGTAAATGTTAAGGCATGGCAAGGGCAGCCTGTACAATAAATCCTGATCTAAAATCCACACAGCCCACGAGTCAAATTCAATTCTTCTGTCAAAATCGGGAAAACGAAGAGGACTACCATGCAAAAATATGCTGTCCAGAGGGTCTGGAAAATCCAGAAAACAACTTCACTACGCCTGTTTTTGCACAGCAGCTTTGGAAAGATCTGCCAAACGTAACAGTTTCATTTGACAGTCATCTTTTGGCTTAACTTCTGAGCTGGCTGGTGGCCATCTCCCATTGCACAATGAATGCCTGCAAAATTAATCATAAACTCCCTGCCTGGAACTCCCAGTGCTGCTCTCCTGAAGGGTACCTGCAGCCTGCTCCAAAACCCTGACAGTACCTCAAACCCTGTTCATTAATGGCCCAGCCAGTGAGGGAGGACAAACCATCACAAAAACAATCCATGAACTTTATTCTTCCACTCCCTCTTCTGCAATCTGCTGGCTGAGCCATTTACCTCTGTGTACACTTTATGACAGCCACACCACAGCCAGGCACAAAGGCGCTTATCTCGACCTCACACTTCACATCCTTTCTTCTCACAGCTACCACTTGGCTGGTGAAGAAAGCTGTATGACCTGTCTTGGGAGAAAGAAGAACCAAGAGCTGCTCTCAGATTAACCGATCCTAATCTCTCTCCAGTAGCTTCTCTACCACCAATTTGGCAGGGGTGCGGTAAGGTTCCCTTGCTGGTCCTGATCCTCTCTCCAGCAGCTTCTCTACCACCAATTTGGCAGGGGTGCGGTAAGGTTCCCTTGCTGCAACACTGTCTGCATGTGTTGGTTTTGTCAGCAGGGACTCATGGGAATGCAGAGTGGGCTTCTTGTTTGTGGGAAGTGCTGGCTGGCCAGCCCTGCCACGGGAGTGTGGGGCATGGGGCGTGGGTGGGACATCACTGCACTAGCTCCCTGAATAAACCACACCCCACGTTACTGCTCCCATGTCCCCTTCTGCAAAACGACTTTCTCCTGCCAAGCAAGCTGCTCTGCACTGGGGAGGGAAAGCCTCTGCTCCCCACCTCCTACCCTCAGCATGCAGTGCAAGCACTTGGGGAATGCCTTTCCCCAGAGTGCCTGTCCCACCACAGGGGTGCAGCCCTGGCTCTGACAACCTCCTTAATGCCTTTGCAAGACAGGTCTCTCCCTCCATGTACTCACCAGAGCACTCAGGCTCACGCAGCCCCCAGGCCCTCTGAGCACACTTGGCTCTTGCCCAGATTGCACCGAGCAGCTGCTGTCACACTCCCAGCCCTGGGCTTTCCAACAAGGATGTGGCCATCAAATCCAGGGTGCCATCTTCTCTTTTCCATGCAACTCTAATTAAATTGTTCATTTCAAAAAGTAAGTGAATTGCATTCCTGCTAAGTTAATTAGTTCCTCCTATGTAGTTTGCTTCTTCCAATAGACTAAATTGAATTGAGCATACAAACACCACAGGAAAATAACAAAAAAAAACCCCAAAAAAACAGACAAAAAAAAAACCCAAAAAAAACCCATCCCAAAAACACACACCAAAAAACCAAACCAAACCAAAACAAAAAACCAAGCAGGATTTAAACAGCTCCAGAAAGAAGCAAGAATGTATTTCCTAACATGTCTAATAACAAAACATAAAGGTATAAAACAAATGTGATTAAAACCAGAGGAGCAAGCAGCACACATTTTATTGCTGTTTTCACTTTTTATTTCTTTATAACAAGGATAAAAAATAACTTGTGCAACCTCCGCCAGGAAGTGAGTGGATCTTTGAACTCTGCCATCTGGCTAGTGGAATCTGTATTTTTGTTGCCTCAGGTTACAGGTTAATCCTGCCAGTTTTTATTATTTGTAGAAGTAGTTGGCCTCTTGGAAGCTTTTATGGTCTCTGTCACAAAGATTGCTGCTGAGCAAAATACACACACAAAATACTGGGGTCAGTGTGGTGAGGACATTGAGCAGGGAGGGAAAGGGGGTGGGGGGGGAAGGCAGTTCTGGCTAATCTAAAATTATCCTTTTTATTACAAGAGAAGACGTGTCAGCATGTGCTGGCAAATTTGCCGCACACTGCAAGTCAGCGCAGACGGGAAGGCTGAGCCTCCCTGCTCGTGGTGGAAGTCAAGCCCGAGCATGCCCAGCAGCTGGGGAGACCCATGTGATGACAACAGCATCCAGCTCCATCTGGTGATGTGCTCCCAGCCCCCCCGGGCACTTTTCCATCTAGTCTTGCAAGCAGCTGGATCAATTTACTCTAGCCTACGGTGCACTGCACAGGCACAGGCTGAAGTTATTACTCATGGAAATCCCCTCTGTCCCAGTGCTTTGAACAAGGAATCAGGTAGCTTTCAACCTCCTGACAATTAATAGCCTTTGGTCGAGGGTAGAATAGTGCAAAAACGCTGGAAGGGATGGGTTTCAAAACAGCTTGCTTAGTTTCTAGTAAATTAAAGGGAGTGGGCGGTTGAGGTACACAGTAATATTATCCAGCCCAGTGTGGTCTTCACTGACGTCAGCAGGACATTTTTTTCTCTTCTTTTTCCCTCTGTCTGGCTGCCTCCTGAAAAGAGCCACATGGAGGCTAACTCTGTGACAGAAGCATGGCTCACATACCCGGAGAACCTCCAGCTTTCCATCCACAAAGCCAGAGTGCAGATGCTACTATGTTGCAAATGAGCAGCACCAAAATATATGCAAGTCATTTCAGAGGAGGAAAAAAGCTGTTGGAAACAGAAATCATGAGGACTTGCAATATGTATTTCTCTTCGTGTTGCATGATTAACTGTTCTGACTAAGACAACGCTCTTCCTGTGGCTAAGAACACATCCTCATCTCAGATTTTGCTTGAAATAGCACATTTGACCGTGACCCCTCCCCACAACTGCTGTGCCCATCCCAGCAGAGCTCTCTGGTGTTTGCAACTGTGTTTTCTCAGCCTCACTGAACACCTCGTTTTCTCTGAGGCCCCTGTACTGTAGGCTGGAGGCATTATACAAGAGCTGCCAGCTTTGCATTGAAAATATGCCAATAAGTTCAGCAGAAAAATTCCACTATGCTTTCAGCAAACATGATTTCTGTGCATCATCATGCACTTGCAGCCTTTTCATGCACTTCTACTTGCATATGGAATAAAAGGTCGTTGGACAGCAAATAAAAAGATGTACAACACTGAGATGCTGCAGGTAGGAAAAATGGACCCTAGGCTCGTAGGCATCACCTTCCAGGTGAAACACAACACTACAGTGCCCGCATTTACTGTATCAAAAACGTGAAACACAGAAAGCGTCCAGGCCAGGATTTTTTAGGGTTGCAAGAGACAAAGGGGACTTTTTTATAACAAAAATGTGTACTGAAGCTGCTGTGCCAGGTTCTGACTCAACACAGACACATGCATACTGCTCAAAGTGGAAGATTTTTCCAGTAATTGAGTGGACTGAATGAGCTCATCATGACCCACTGAGCAAGTTTTCTTAGTATTCTTTTTGGGCAAAAGAACAGCTTTGATCAGTGTTTGCACTCATTTGACTTTTCCCCTGTTCCCAAACTTTTGTTCCTTTCATTAAACACCCGTTCCACTCGGCTCCTCTTGGTGAAAGGAGCAATTTTTTCCTAAGTGTAGCCACGGGACTTAAGTAAATATCACTGAAGCATTAAAAATCCAATGTATTAGTGAAATGATACTGCAGGCATTGTCAAGTTGCAGGATCACCAGAGCAAGAGCAGGAGAAGTGTACTGTCCATGAAAGCCAAAAGACAACGTTCCAGAGAACTCTGCAGATCCAGAGAGGGCATCCTTCTGCAAGAGGCTGAAGGGGATGTGTGAAAGTGGAAGACCATGAATCACTGCAAACAAATTATGTGATCACCAGCTAGCACATTCTTCTTCTCCTTCCATACCCTGATCTCCTGGTTTAATGATGGCATTCTGCCTGCTGTTCTGAAGAGCATTTTTGCTGCTTGTTATTAAGGTATGAAACTTTACATGATGTGAAGGTTGAGGAAAAGGTCTTGAACCAAGTCATTTTTGGCAGGAGTAAGCTACAATTCCCTCAGGGCCACAGCTGTAGACTGGGGTTTGCTGGAAACACCCCGCATCTTTGTGTGCCTGCCTTCGGAGAACAAGTCAGAGATTTTTACAAGGAAGAATCACCCGTTTGCCTTTTCTGCAAGTGGCCTGCTGAGGTCCCTTTGACAACAGTGTCTTTCAGGATTTATTTGCAACTTTCATTAGGGCATTTTGGAGAAAAAATAAAGAAGGAATTAATAGCTATCCGTAATTACAACTCAGCGTGGCAGTGCCTCTGGGTTAATGGAGCTCATATCTCCAAGTTGCCACTCCTGAGTTTTAGCCACCAACCTCTGCTCCCTTCTTCCTGCAAATGGAAAGTCCCTATTGCTTTACACAGTAGGCAAAGACAATTACCCTCTGGACTTTGAAAGAAAAGGAGCTTTGATGAATATATAACTCAGCTAAGCAGCACTTTTCATTTAAAAGAAAACACTCTTCCATTTTCACACCCAACAGGTGCAGCCCAGGTGGTAGCCTGCTTTCTTCCAAGGTCTCACCAAAAAGCAGGAACGGCACCCTACTCAGCTTCAGGCTCCCTGACTGTGCATTCAGCAACTCAGCTGTGGCCACAACAGCCTGCAGCACAGGGTGCCTGGCCATGGCAGGTGAGGTTGAAAGGAAATCCACAGGCTTCTCCAGTTCTCTTTTTCAGCTATTTTTAGAGATGTAGTTGAGTCTAGGCCACACTGATCTCATAGCTATCTTCAGACAACCCTGCCATGTGAGAGCAGAGCTTGAGCCCGGGTTTTAAGTTCCAAGCAAGGTGGCCCTGATGGTGAGAAACAGCACAGATTGCTCAGCTTGAACTGTGGCTGTCAATGTACACTGGTTTTGCAGCAGAGGATCGATGGCAGCTGTGTCACCCTGGCCACCAAACAGCCATGGGCTGGTCATGGGTCTGAGCCACTCATGCTGCAAGCAAGGCTGAGGATGGACCTGAAGGTGGAAACAAGACCACCAGGCAGAGCAATGTCCCATCACCCCCAAACAAATGCAAACAAAAATGTTAGCCATCCCTTGAGATAGGCCCCTGGAAAATATCTATGTGTTTGCTTCTCACTAGCCCTGGTGAAAAGCATCCAAAGAGGGCTGCACATCTCAGCTGGCAGGCAGAGTCCCTTACAGGGACGCCCCTGAATTATTATTACCACCACTCTCCTTTACAAAGCCTTCAGAAATCTTTCCAAGATGGTATTTTTGTGACCAGACAAAGGTCAGAGTCCCTGCTAGGATAAATCAGGCCTGATTCAGAGGCAGGTTCAGCTGACAGAGTCATCTGACCAGGGCAGCTGTGCACAGGCCCTGAACCAGTTCCCTTCTTGTGTCTCTGTCAGGCTGGGCATGAAGCTCAGACATCTGCTAGTTCCTGAATTACAGCGTGCACGCAATAACGGACGTGCCCTGCTCGGGGAAGCTTGTGTTTATTATTTTCCAAGCTTTGCATCAACTACACACACAACCAGACCGCAGCGTCCGGTCACCAAATCTGATGCGTGCAGCTGCGTTGGCTGCTAAAATGAATGGTGACTTCGTAAGGCTGTGGCTTCCCTAGGAAAAAAAAAAAAAAAAAAAAAAAACAAAACTAAAGGAAAAAAATTGCATTTCCCCTTTTCTGTCTTGCCAAATCCTTCTCTTCGAGAAACTATGCGAAGTCCTCCTGGGTAGCGGCCTACTTGTAATGAGGGCAGCAGGCCCAGCCATATTGCCCACAGCTTTGTTCATGTCCAGCAAAAATATTTGGGGACAGTTCACAGCCACCTGGTGGGGGCCAGGGCATCCATGCATTCCCTGGGGTTTGGGGAGGATAGATGTCAACCCTGAGCCAGCGCAAGGACAAGTGGCCCCACAGGACTCCCCAGCATGTCCCGGGTGTCCTGCTGAGCACCACCACAATCAACTCTTGCTATCATGCCAGCCTGGGCCCCAGTGCATCCCCTGCGCTGTTCCCACTCCGTGCCTGCCTTCTGAGGTGCTGTTTGTGCTTCCCCATGAAAAAATGCTGCCCCGCCGAGTGGCCCTGGGTCATTCCCTGTGCCACCGCCTGCCCCAGCAGGAAACTGCAGCTGCCAGGTCCCCAGCAACCTGTGTGGAATGCTGGGGCACCCCTTCAGACCCAAAAATGCCCACATTGGGGTAGATGGCAGCTGGGGTCCCCCCATAGCCATCACCAGTGTTCAGGGTGAGCTCTCAGCCCACAGCTGTTGCCCACAAAGGACGCTGAAATCCCCTTCTGCCATTCCTCTGCCAGCACCACTGAGCTGCACTGCTTTGACCTTTTCAGGGAAATCTGCCTGGATGTTTTGGCTCTGACCCCTGGCAGCTGCATCAGAGGGGGAGCTGAGCCCACTGTAAAGGTCAGAGAGGCACAGCCTGCCCCTCAGGGGCCTGCTGGGCCTGCCAACTCAGCTGTTGTCTTCCTGTGCCTACGGCTGCCATCGCTGCTTGGAAAGGGCATGAGCGCGATCCTGTTCTTACAGTCTGGAAATCGTAAGGCCGTGGTCTCAGATGGGCTCTCAGAAACAGGAGAGGCAGGGTGCTCTGCGCTGGCTCCTTGTCAGGGAAAACTGAGAATGGTCCTTACAAGAAGCTGCTTTTAGGGTTGATCAGTTCTCAGAGCTACTTAGTTGTGCACTCAAAGGGCCAAACCTTGTGCTTCACATAAGGCATTTGTATCTGCTTGAAAAAACTGTAAAAAGCCCCTGAGGCTGAGAAATTTTAAAGACACAGCAAAAAACCCCAAAGCTTCAAGCCTGCAAGCACCTCTTCTAACCATACACAAATCGCTTCCATATTTTACAAGTTTTGAAGTGTGTCTATGTGCTTTGTAAATCAGCAAGCCTGACCCTGAAGCCATCCAAAACTCATGATCAAAAACTTCTGAGTATTTGAGGTGCAGGTGACATCATTCTCCAAAGGGTTCCTTCATCTAAGTAAGAAAAAAAGGAATTTTTGAAGCAGAACAACAGAAGCTCTGAAAACTTGCTTTCTGTGCCAGGAACCATGATGCATAATGGGGACACACACAGTCCCACCGGTACAAGCGAGAAGCAAACAGGACCTGTTTTCTGTACTTATGGGACTAAAATGATCTCCAGACAAATACCCCACCACATGTGACATTTGAGTGTTCAGAAACAAAAATCTGTCCTGTGGCCTCGGCACCTTTTGTCTACCCTCCTGCATCTCTGCATCCAGTCTGGGGAGCACAGGTAGGGTCTGGAGACATGGCTGAGGGGTGCTGCCACCCACATGCTTCTGTAGTGCCCCTGGGTTTCTGCTAACACTGTTGAACGGCTGCAGTTCACACATTGCTGTGTCAAAGTTTCTTGGTACCAATTTCAGGGCAGCACAACATCCCAGAAGGCTGGGCTGTGGCCACTACCAAAATAGCTCAGGTTTGCTCCCTTACCCCAGCAGCAGTCCCAAGGGCTGTGACTGTGAGACCAAGTCATGCAGTCCAATAGGAGCATAGCATATCTGTAGGGCAAAGCTCTGGGGATTAAGGATATTACATCCATGTTGTGCACATTTTAGAAGGGTTGCATCAGACTAGCTGCAGTCTCGCTCTATGAACTCAGCTAGGAAGCAGACGGGGAGTTCCCAGAGAGCACTTTCCAGTTTAGTTTCTTCCACCAGAAACCCAGCCTATGTAGTGCAAGGTCACCCCACAGGGTGGAAAGTTGTGTGGGAGTAACAAGGGCGTTTGCCCAAAAGTCATCCCCAGCCTGAACTGAGCCAGTAATGCAGGCACTTCCAGCTCAACTGCCTGCCCTGGGCGCAGAAATAGAAGAGCCCCAGTGCCACTGTTCAGCAGACCCTAAGTGGTTTGTATGAGCAACGTAGGTAGACCCATGCAACCTGACACAAGGCACAAGCACAAAGGACATTGGCTGAGAAGGTGAAAGAGAGGAGATAGGTTTAGGAAAACAATGATGCAGAGTAGGATGGATACAGTTACAGCCCCTGCCTGTGTACACTGGGATCTGATGGGACAGGACAAGGTTTTTTGGGCCATCCCATCTCATCTCCATTTCCATCCTCAGCCCACACTGTGCTCCTGCAGGTTGTGGTGAGAGAGAGGAAGATGCTCCTCACTGTCCTCAATGCACATCTGAGTGGAGGCCTGGGTGGAGGCAGAGGGGCAGGGGCATCCAGCTCAGCCCAGCCTCCTCCAGGAAAAGGCAGTTGGGCAGGCTGGCCTGCAGCCCAGGCATTCAGAAAGGATACGAAACTTCATCATTGTGAAAGCAGGAGGTGATAGTTCGGGCTAAGGCAAGGGGCTCCAGGGTGATTTCACTGCCAGCATGAGGTGCAGCTTGCTGTGTGCCACCACTCTGCAGCTTCTCAGAGCTCCCCTCCAGCACAGCAGCCAGAGCAAGCCTCCAGGAGCATTGTCCCTCATTCACCAGCCAGGGCAGCTCACAGCGTGGCCAAGGACAACTCTTCTGCTTTGAGATACCTACAGGACTTGTCGTATCTTTGTCTTTATGAGGAAGAACAAAGACAGGAAGATAAAGGCAAACATTTGTGACAAAAAAGAGGTGTCAAATCACAAAGGTGCCAGGTAATTTGGAGTTCCACAGCAAGGCAGGGCCATCTCAAACAGCCAGATGCCCATGAAATGTTATTTCTGGGCACCACTTCAGAGCTGACTTGGAGGGAAGTGTGACATTTACTGAGTCACCTCCACCACTTCCTGCAGCACCTGGCGCTTACTTCAAGGGCTCTCATTTAGATACTGAGAACTTGGTTGCTGTTCAGGCTGAAAATAACACCATTTACTTTCATTTTTTTTTCTGAAAAGCTTTGCTAAAATCATGATCTGTAATGCAACAGCCTGCAGTGCAGCCCCATATGCAGTTCACAAGCAGGATGAAAGAGCAGATTAAAAGCTGTCAGTCACCTGCTACTTCTCCCAGGAGGCAATCAGCAACACATAGTTGCTTTCTCCTTGAATCCAGTAACCAGCAACAAGACTTCCGTTTTCCAAGCCACCCAAACCATGCAGCATCCTGAGCACTCATGGAGGTTTTTGCCACTTCCCCTGACTGCCCCAGTAAATGTGGCCTCCTCAGCCTCAAACATGGGCTGCAGCGGCCGCACCATGAACAGAAATAATTTTGAAGGACAGCTCTGAATCTCTGCCTTTATGAAGAGTCATTCAGGGCTCCCGTG
Source organism: Passer montanus (assembly GCF_014805655.1). Classification (NCBI taxonomy): domain Eukaryota; kingdom Metazoa; phylum Chordata; class Aves; order Passeriformes; family Passeridae; genus Passer; species Passer montanus. The sequence continues at coordinate 9,457,930 of NW_024366591.1, forward strand.
TCCCTGCTTGTTCCTGTCAAAGCCCTCCAGGGCTCAGGATGCACAGCCTCAAAGTGCAAGCAATTTCTGAGAAGAGGAATTGAAAAGAAAAGCTAAATCTAATTTTTAAAAAAAAACAAACCACAAAACCAACAACCAAACACAGACAACTATTTCTTTAGTTTCATATCTAAATTATTTTTACACATTTCTTCTGCTTTTAAGTACTCCTCTTGCTGAGGATCTAAAACTCCAATAAATTAATTGTGTATACGCATTAAGCCTCCCTGTTTTGATATCCAGTTTGTTAATAAGGAAAGGACAGATTTTCCACCTTGGTATTACAGAATTTACACAACATTTTGCATTCAATCCAAAAACATTTGTGGTGTTTCTTTCAAAAGTTGAAGCTGGATGAAGAACATTTTGTCCTTATGAAGACAAAACCTTTCATTAAAGGCCATTACAATCACAAAGGATCAGCCACCTAAACCCAAGTGTCTTTGTTGGCAGCACATCCATTAAAACAACTACTCGAACAGGATATGACATGTGAATGTTTAGTCTGTGGAAGAAAAAGAAAAAAGCATAAAAAAAGTATCAAATGTAGAAATGTAGAAATGTCAAGGGTGAAAGAGGAACTGGGGTTGTTTGCTGTTAGAAATGTCGCCACTTGCATCACACTGGCCTGTGAGAGCCATGCATGCAGAAGCACCATGGAAGTTCTAGGAAAGGATGAAAAACCTCACTTTCTTGTGAAATACACTGTTTTCCCAGAGACCATTCCAATTCAGAGTCAGACAGGAGTAAATGTGCACAGCTGTCTGAGAAGAGCTGCAAACCCACATTGCTCTGCCCATGCCTTTGGATGTCGTGGCCCCCGGGATGCGCTGTGCAGTGGCTCTGCAGCGCCAGGGAGAACAGTGCTCGCCCAGCAAAGAGCAAACCCAGCCCTGCACACACTCTGCTGATGCTCTGCTTGCTCCCTTGCTTTGGGCAGACTCTAAGGGAATAGTTCATTTGTTTTCAGCCTCTCCTTGGTTTCTCTGGTCTGGGATATCAACCAAAAGGCACAAAAAATGTCATGTGGACAATAAACTGCCTATTTAAAAGAATTAATATTGTTGCATTAAGCTTCCAGGGTCTGGGAGGATTCATACAGGTACACAACTGGACATTCAGCTCTGACAAATGAGGCTGGACAGAGTAAAACAAAATTACATTCTCTCCAGCTGGACACATTTTATAGCCTGTCAGTCTGCCACATTAAACAGAAGAGAGGAAAGACCAGTTGGGACGTGTACCCAAGCTGAGATCTTCTGATCATTCCTCTTTTTTCCCTCTTTCTACTCATATACCCAGAGACTTTGAAAACTAGGTGCAGGCTGGGGCTGGCTATGAACCAAAACAAGGAGAGGGCTGTTGTGGACATCTGTGCTTGCTTTCTTGTTGGACTTGTCAGAAAAAGAGGCAGGCTGCATTTTTACTGGAAGGGGAGATTAATCATCTAGGAGATGCAAAAACAAGAAAAAAGAAATAGAGGCGGTTGAGACACTTCCAGCTACATTGTGCCCCTTGCCCAGCATGTTCCTGGCCTTGAGGGCAGGCTCAGCACCCAAAAGTCTCCAGGGCTCTGAAAGAGTACAGCTGCAGGGGAGTGGCTGTGTGCCAGAGACAAGCACCTCCCATGCCACTGCCAAGGCAGCAAGATCCTGCACACAGCCACATTCTTCATAAAATTACAGAAAATGTTAATTTATGGCAAATCCTTCCCAATTAAAGACCATAAAGCTCAACAGTTAATCAAGCTGATTAAATGAATTAAACTTGTTAAGAACAGTTTTATCAAAACATTTACATTTCTGCTGAGCAGAGATTCATGTGACTTTGAGCTGCAAAGTACACAGTGGCCATGAGAGGACTGAAAAGAGGATTTGGAACATTAACCATGTAAAAAGCAAGCCTACCACTGCTTCTACTAGTGTTCACTTAAACAAAGGAGTTCTCTGCTCCATTAATTTCATAACCATGTCAGGTACCTCCTACTTTCTGGAAAGAGGAGGTACCTGACATGGAAAGAGAAGCATTGCTTACCCACAGTGGTAGAAAACATACAGGCCCAAAGGTGGGAAATTCATCCCCACCTTAAGAAACATCTCCAAGCCAAAGTGCTGCCAGAGGTCCTGGGAGAGCAGCATCCCTCACCCAACCCATGGTGTACACTCATGGCACTTGTCCAGGTAAAATGATGGCCTGGGTCCGAGAGCATCTATAAAGAAACATGTCCATAAGAGTACACAACACACATGTCCACTTTAATCTGAAAGATTAAAGTAACTGAGCAGGGGATTTTTTCCTTGTATATAAGTCTGCCCCACTCCAGGCTCCACAGACATGGATCCAATAAAGGCCTTAGATGTCTAACTTCTTAAGTTAGACACTCAACTTCAGTGTCACCCATCCGAGAACAGGTGTACTGCTGAGAGCAACTGGACATTCAACCAGCATCCTACATCCTTTAGAAGAGAGCAGAGCAGGTTGGTGGTGACATCCCATTTACCTGCGCCACACCATGACCCACCAGCCCCAAGTCTTTCCAGAGCCTCACTTGATGGGGTTGAGCTGGGAGCAGACAGACCTGTAAGGGCTGGACACAGACTGAGCTGGTATTGAGTGTTTTCTCTGCTTATGCAGAGAGAGAGGCACCCTCTCACAACGCTGCACGCCTCTTTTAGGATAAATAACATGTGGGGTTTGCTGTCTATCTGCTCACTGTAAAGCAAGTCATGATGATAGGACTTACACTGAATGCCTCAGTCCTGCACAGCTCAAATACAAAAACCATGGCCAGGAACAGGTTATCTAACCACAGAGCAGCATGCATGCCTGTCACAAATGGGTAGCCCATGTGCATGCAGAAGGCAGCTTAGTGTGGGCTTCAGATCCTCCTCAAATATTTAGCCCACCTCATCGATGGGTTTTCTTTGCTGCTGTAACATGCACTGCTCTCCACAGCAGGCAGTTTGAATGTAGCACTGTGTATCTGCCCAGCGCTGCATCCACAATAATGTCCTGAGGATTTAAACAGTGAGACTGCACAATTCCAGCTAAGGAGGCAGTGAAGTGGGAACAAGCATGTTTAGAAGATCTGCAAGTTCAGCATTTTGCAGTGAGTTCTACTAAGGCAAACTTGGCATTGGTACTTCATCTTCTGTGCCATATGCTTTATTCATCTGAGAGTTGTTTTTTCCTGCAGGGCAGGGTGGATTGGCAGGTATGGAAAGAAATTCATTAAAATTACTTTGGTTGGTTCTTTGTGCTGGCCACCATCTCCATTTTGTTTTTTATTTCTCATGCCAGAACAATCCTGAAACAAAGACATCCTCTCCCAGAGCACAATAAATACTCTCAAAAGGAGTGCCTGAAAGGCCATGCTCCCTGGATGAGCCTGTAAAGGCTACAAGTTGTGGCTGGAGTATTTATAAAGAGTGGTAGAAACCAAGAGACTGATAATAAAAGTAACACATATTAAGAACCCAAATATACTTACATTCATTCCTGCAACAACTGGGTATTGGCAAAGGTACCACCTGCTTATGTGCAAGCCACTTGCCTGGCTTTGCAACAACAGGTTTCTCAGATGATGCTTGAAATGAGCTACCTATTCAGTTTTGCACTACTTGTCTGATAAATGGCAGCCTTTTTAGTGGAAAGACAGACATTTGATTATTTTAGGTTCAGGGATTCTAGCCAATTCCTTCCCAAAAGTGGCTGGGGTTGAATATCCAAAGAATATTTATGCATTTAAACTTGATGTGCTTAAACACTGCAAGTAAGAACATAGAAATGGACAGAAGCCTGAGGGGTACCAGAAATCTCCAGGAAAATAACTTTTCTGTTCAGAGAAACTGCCAGCAGCTCCTGATAGTGGCCATTACAAATGTATTTCCATGTTCTACCCTTTCAAAGTATATATTTTCAGTTAAAAAGAAGTCTGCATTCATTCTTGAAGTCCTGTGACGTTTCTGCACCTAATAGTTTCCAGGTTTGTCCATAGGCTGTAGCAAGTTTTTGTTTATTCATATAGACAAAGCTCTGAAGGGTTCAGACCACAAAAGCAGAAATCAACTAACTAATGAGCCACAGGCAAACAGGGTGGGACATTTGGCTCCTGGCTTTGGAGAAGCTTTCAGTTCACTGCCAGTTTGACGCAATGATACTGGGCAGTCACACAGACAAAGCCCTTTGCCTCTCTTCTTTCCTTGATTATGAGGTTAGGTACAAACCCCTTCCTATTTCCACCTCTAATGCCTACAGGGAAGAAATAGTCAAAAAAAGTTTATTAAGAAGTGCATAGACATTCTAGTAAATGCTCTTCAGGTAGTGCATGTTTCACAGGTTGGGCTTAGGTGTCATTTACAGATTCAGTTGAAATTTAGTCCTTTCATATTCTAATCCATATTGAATATAAAAGTGAAGTGTCTCCTGAACATACAAAGTGCATATACCATTCCAAAGCTTTTACATGTCCAAACAATCAGCTCTTAAAACCTCTGCCTGAGTTTCAGCAGAATGCATTAGTGCTGAGAATAGGACTGGATTTCTCCAGAAGGGCTTTGCTCACCACTTTAATGTCCTTCCCTTTCCATATATCCAAACTGTCAGCCTGCCCAGACCCCAGGGAGTGCCCAGTGTGACTATCAATGGAGACAAATCGTTTCCCAAGCTGGGGACTTATGAACCTGTAAAGCATTTCTTTCTGTTAAAGGATCGTTTTGGATGTAGTAATGAGGAGGAATGTGACAGGTTTGGTTTCTAGTTATGATTTCACAAAAAAAAAGTTTCTGAAATGAGGGATTGGGAAGGAAAACAGCATCTAACAGCTCCTGCTGGGACAGGGGCAATGCAAAGAAACATTTGGAAAAATAATCCATAGCAGTTGCTGAAAAGGGCTTAACAAATGGAAAAGAAAAAGTATCAAACTAAAGGCTGGTTTATAAAATAACAGGGCCTCATTTGGACCTGTAGAGAGGTGAAGAACATTGTGTCATGGAGCAGAAGAGAGATGGCTTTTCTCTGCAGCGTGCTGTAGGGTCTGAGCCATCCTCAAAGCAGATAAAGCAACTGCAGGCACTTGTGTGTCAAAGAGATGTTGGTATATTGGAAAGAATTCAACAATGAACAACCATCAAATAACTAAAGAAAAGATTAAATAACTAAATAGTGCAGTTTGGATAAGTAAATGCCTGAGAGGAAGATAAAATCATTTGAAGGTATCAACAACATCAAGGATAGAGAGCTCTTTACAGAGCTCCAGATGAGGTGTAACAAAAAAGGAAAATACCTCTTCCTGCAGAAAGAGAAAATGCAGACTGGAAGTTTGAGCTGCTAACCCCCTACTGGTGACCCTCACAGACTACTCAATACCCTGCCAGAACCTCAGATGGTGCAGGGGTTGCCAAGTGAGTCCCTCGGCCACTCACAGGCACGATGGCAACACCCTTCTGCAAAGCAGCCTGCCACACACGCCACATGTGCTGCACACCAGCAGGCTCCTGTGCCCCTGTGCCTGCACCTCCCACATGGAAAGAGAAAGCCAAAGTTTCCAAAGCCATTTTCCCATCACTAAAATACCACTTCTCCCCAGCATTTGATTCAACAGAAAAGCACAAAGCACCTGGTAGGTCTGCAAAACAGCAAGTCCACCTCTAGAGCCTGCAAATGCCACATTACAAGCACAGGTCAGTACTTGCCTGCAGCAATTGGATAACCGGATGCATAGCAGCAGGATTTCACACACACCCCTACATGTTTTCTGGTGGGGCCATCCACAGAGCCAGTTTCTAATTTCCCCCTGTGAGCTCTGTCTGGAGTTAAAGTTGCTTAACTCTTCCCATTAGTGATGGCTTGCTCGACCTCAAATATACCATGCTGGATATCTGCCTCAGGCAGACTCTTCTGGTAATTTTTAGCTAAAATAATTCAACTGTCTCCTAGAATGAGATTAGAAAGATGTATGTTAGCTTGCTCTGTTCAAATCAAGAGATCAAGCGTCTGGCTTCAGAGGCTGGTACTGATACTCAGCCAGGGAAGGGGGATGTGCCTTTGCAAGGGTCCTAAGTTCCTCCACCTGTAGTGAAGTTACAAGTTATACAAAGCCTCACTCTGCATCTGCCTCATGGGGGCTTGTTTGAGTTTGGTAGATTATTTATCTGAGGACCCCATCTGTTTTGGTCTTGCTGCAGGCCAGGGATACAGGTGCTGCCTACCATCACCAATGCTGAAGGCTGCCATCAGCTGTGGCCTTGAAGGTGAAGCAGGGATCCTCTCATCCTGCACAGCTGCAAGTAAGTAGGACAAGGACCCTTCCCCACACAACCTCAGCTCCCCTGAGAACTATCTGCCCAGGGCATCAAAAGATATAGAGTGGTTGTTGGGGAAAAAAAATAAGTATTTACATATGGATTTTAATTCTGTAGCTAAAAGCAACACTATCATGGCATCTGTGCAGATGGGGCTCAGACAGCAAGTCATTTCTAACTGCCGAGTGTTTGACCCTACAAGCTTCCCATACTTTCAGTTTACGTTGGGTTTGTGTAATTTCCTTGATTTACACATGGCAAACTGAAACAGAAATGCAGGAATCCCATCATGTGACATCACACTGGCTACCACATGACTCAACCGGCAAGGCTGGCTCTATTCTCAGATGTTAATTCCATCATGCTTGACAGGCAGAATAACTGGGAATACTGATAGCCCAACAATCTCTGCTGAGGGAGCAGGCAGAAATGACTCACAGCCTGTGCCAACCACTTCCCCATGTGTTTGCTGACAACAGACAATTACTGCACAGCAGAAATCCCTGGGTTTGCTGTACCCCAGGTTCTGCAGAAGGCATGATCTGGTGAGGATACTCCCAAATCTGACTTCTCCTCCTCCTGGTACTTCTAGCCTGTCTTCTGCCTTGGTCCTGCTCCCATATCCACCTCCACATCTGACATCAGTTCCCCCCTCTGGGCAGGGGACCCTCAGCCTTTGCACTGCAGTAGGGTTCCCTCCCTCCTTCCCCCAGCCAGGTCCTAGCCCTAGTCAGCATCAGCCTTCCTGCATGTTCACCTCAGCATCAGCAAAGGAGCACATCTGGGAGCACCTCCAGGCTCCGGTGCACAGCACTTCAGTGACCCTGTCAGCACAGAAAAACAACATCTAGAGCTGCTGCTTGGCACTTGCAATAGGAGGCTGCAGTTCCTGTTGAATGGCTGAGATCTGAGGCCCTCTTTTCCCTATGGTTTCTTAGTTCAAATTGTATCCTTTTTCCCCTATGAAAAACAACCAAAGGTGCATTCCTGATATGGGCCAAATTTCAAGCCTCTCCTCTAGGGGGAAAAATTGCTAGAGTTCATCAACAGATCACTTTAAGAACATGCCTGAATATGAAGGAAAAAATATTGTTTCTGTCATCTCTTTCTTGTAAGCAAACAAAACCATTTTTTTGCTGAAGCTTCCCGTATGCATTCAGCATGGGACAGATACCCAGAACAGCTAAGTGGTAGATAGAAAAAGTTTTCAGGGGTTTACCAGCAACTGAACACTTGGTCTTATAAGAATCGTTAGACAGTCTTAAAAACAGACAGAGTCTGCATCGAAGTGATCAAGCACATGTAATTTAAACTGAGCTTCTGCTGAGTCAGGAGTAGAGATGAACAGAAAATGCATGAATTTGATGGTACATTCTCCAGATTTGTAACTGCTTTTGTACTTTCTAAGAGGACCATGGTGAAGAGACTTGTTTCCTTCAGAAGTGCCTGTATTCTGCCACAAGCTGCCTAAGCAGAGACTGTCTGGGATCTAAATGAACTTGATGAGTGATTCTCTCCAGGATCTCCACTGGCTCTCCAGGAGCCCACTCTAGGACGTGGAGCTCTATCTTCCCACTTTCCCAGCACTCACAGACCTCCAGGGCAGGCTGTTCATTCTGGGGGGGGCATCACGAGGAAGCAGATGCCAAACACATGTGTTGCATTGCTCAGTGCTCAACTGGGAGCTAGATACAGAGAGATGCTGAGCTGGGTAGGGGAACAAGGGTCCAAACTTTTTGGATTTAGTGTGACACCTCTCCCCTGTTTCAGGAATGGTTTCACCTGTGACCAACAAGCTGGTGCTGGTGTTTCACAGTGCTGCTCTTCAAGCCTCTCTTTCATAGCCAAAACACAATTCCTCATCCTTGTAACTGGGAAATGACTTATTTATTAATCTTTGCTGACAGGAGTGAAGGTGAGGTACAGGGGGCAAGAGTGTTTTAATTTCTGTGCTTTTGATTTAGTCTGGGCAATACAGAAGAGCTGCCCTTTCACCAATGGTGTGGCCACTGCTGGGGCAGCAAGGGCGTGAACAAGATGGCCCATGAGCCCTGCAGTGCTACACGAGGTGTAGTGGTAATGCTCTGTAAAGGGAAACCCATGCACAAGTTTTCATGTGAATAATGAAAACCCAAGCCTCCTCACTTTTCTCCATGTTCCAATCCCTCCTCCTGTTTTCTCTATAATTCCATTTTCATCTCTCTCATTTCTTTGTACCCCAGTTCTACAGATATTGCTCCTTTGGCAAAGACCATCCCAGTGTTGAGATGATGAGTTTTTAAGGCAGAGAGCTGCAACAAACGCCTTGTGAAGCCCAGCCAGCAGCCCCCAGCCCCCTTCTTCCCCTCCTCAAAGTTCACACGGTTTAGTATGCAAGCTTCCTGCTGCCTGCCCAGCCAGCTCACTATTCACAGGCGAACTGCGCTCCTCCGCTTGGCTCCCGAAGAAGAATAAGTATAAAAAGCCCTGAAAGTCTTGCTGCTGAGCCAGCAGGAAACTCAAACTGCTCTGAGCATGGGAACCAAGAGAAATGCTGTGGCCAGCACAACAGGTATTGTTTGGGAGGAAATCCCAGCAGCAGACACGACTGCCTATGCACACACAGATATATATATGTATATGTTTAGCGAGGGTTTGGCAAAAGGGAGGGTTGGGGAAGTGTACGAGGAGAGAAGAATAGATTAGCAGATATATCCAAGAAAGAATAAGAAAACTGCTCAGCCAAGATAAACAGCTATATCATTAGCCAAAGAACCAAACCATTTGCCATGCATTTGAACCATGTGGGACCTCAAGGTAAAGTGATGAGTCTTGGCCTTGGTCTCTTGACCTTGGGTTTTTGACAAGTCTTTCTGTGATCTGAATTTTGTTCACGTCATGAGTGAGTTTATGAGGCAAATAGCATGTTTCTCCCACTTGCTGTGTTTTGATTTATGTCAGGGAACATTTTTTTTTATCTGGATTCCCTTTGAGTGAAAGGAAATGAGGAGATGGACTCCAGGAGCACAACTCCTGCACTCCAACCTCTAATGAGCATCCAGTCCCTGGGAACCAGAGCTGAGGCAGTCTGATGTAAATCCCCTGACACAGCAAGTGCTCAGCACCAAACAGCCACCTCTGTGAATCTGCTTCCTGATGCACCAGACCAGCTGCTAACAATTGGCACAGTCTATCTGCAAATACAGTAAATTTAAGTGCAAAAGGAGAAGGGAAAAGGAAAAACTTGAATTACATAACTTCTTTTTTCAGTGAATAAAAAAAAGTGAATAAAAGCTGTGGTAAATGATCCCACAAATGTCACATTCACAATAAGAAGTTTGACAAGATTATGGTGATCTAAAAGTATTTTAATTATTATGTCCTACAGTCTTTCTTAACAGAGATGCTCCAAAGAAATAAACCTGAGAGCAATAGGTCATACCACCCAACTCAGCACCCCTTGCAATCACTTCAAGGAGAAGCAGCTGTGAAAAGCCCCCATAAGAGAATGTGTGGCCCCAAGTCTTTGGATAAACACCAAAAAGCAGTTTGGAAACCTGGCTGAAACAAGCTGATTCTCCAGAGTCTGTAACACCAGTGGAAAATGTGGCTAAGACCTTACTTCTGCTATTAGCAGCTTTCCCATAATAGGTTTTTCCTGTGCTATCTGGGAGTTCCAGGCTCCTCAGGACTTCTGCAGTGCTCCTACCCTGAAAGTCCACTGCAGAGTCATGGCTGAAGGAGGTAGATCTGAACTCTTACCTCCTGGGCTCCCAATTAAAAAGTCCTCTGAAAACAGAGGTATCTTAAAACTCAGCCTAAAACTAACTGCCTTAGTGACCCTGGCATGGGCGCTGAGCAGAGATGAAGGCCTGGTGAGCCAAGCAGTAGGAAAGGCAGCTGCTTGGTGCAGAGATAATCTGGGATGTTCAGAGCAGCCACATGGAGCCAAGAATGGAAAACATGACCGGTCCTTTGTGGTAGAAGGGACAAGAGTCAGATGCAGATTTTAGTCAGCATTGCAAAGCTCAGAGATTCCGACCAGAGCTTCTCCCTGCTACGGCCACCTGGAAGAAAACAAAGCAGTTCCTGGGGAGCAGCAGCCCCTCAGTCCCTGGAGCTGCCCGCTTTCCATCCTGCAGAGTGGGGACATGAAGCAGAGGCACTCACTCCTCTCCTCACCTGTCTCCACTCAAAGAGTACTTTGAGGAAAAGGAATTAAACTGCAGTACAGCATTCCTGTGCAGCAGATGGGCTGCACTGTGGATCACTCCTGCCCCAGGGAGTGTTGTATGTACACTGCACCCACAGGCACAGCTGCATGGCTTCCCCATGCCCTTGCATATTTTTAAATGCTGTTCATGGGAGAAAACAAGGAGCCCAGAGCCTGCCAGGTCTCTGCGAGCAGAGAACAGCTCGTGCCACTGCAAGTGCAAAGGTCACTGAGTCATCCATGTCCTCCCCCATGAAGCACAGGGAATGAGGGTGCAGGATAAGATAGAAAGATAACCCACCCCCCCCAGGGTTCAGGAGCAGAGGCAAAGAGGTGAAACCCTCCCGGCAGCAGGCTCTCACACACAGCCTTGGCACTGCACCTCCCTGCCGACCAGGAAAATTGGCTGCCATCACGCAGAGCCCATTCAGCCTCATGGGCCCATTGAGCGCAGTGCTGGGGTGGGCTGCCAGCGAGGGGGACACCCATTGACAGACTTGGTGAGCAGTCTCTGCCCACCAGGTGGGACATCCGCCAGTGGCTCCATGGAGAAAGGCCCTGTGTGTTTGCCCGTGTTTGTTATGGGAGTCCAAAGAGGAGAACAAAACTGTAAAGCAAGACAATACTTCTAAGTTGAAGGGGAACATTTCTTCCCGCATTAATTATTTCCCATGCTATTCCTGGCAGTGACCTTCACCAGGAAGGAAAAAAAATCAGATTTGTTTTTATATCTTTTATCCGACTTCCTATACTAAAGCCTCTGGCTAGAATGACTCACATTTATATCAGCCATCACATTATATTATGCTGTATCAGTGCTGCGACCTGTCTTGTCTTCCTCAGCATTAGGGTTTGTTAGCACTAAACCCAGCAATCTGCAGCTATATTTAAAGACTACCTGCCTCAGTGGCAGTGTCCATAATACCCTTGTTTCTTCTTTGGAAGAAATTCCATGAGGATTAAGTTTGAGACTGCTGGCAATCCCAGACTGAAGGGAAATTTTTCTGGTTCTGTGCAGAGAAGTGTTTGCCTGTTGCAGAGCAGGCACCCCTTCTCCAACCACTTATGACGAAATCACTTTTGTGCATCACTGGCCTGTTACGTACTACTTGCCCTGTTAGAGATTCCTAACATTATTCCTGCTCCCTGTGTGCAACAGAGCTGCATGCTGAAAGCACAGCCCTGTGGGGTGAATGACCCTCCTGGTTCCTCATCAGTCATTGGCCCAGCTTCCCCTGTGCACAATTTGAAGGGTTGAGTAGAAACTCCACTAGAGGAGTTTCAGAGACTTGTGGGCCTTGCACAGAACCTCCCAAGACAGCAGTGGCTAGTCCTTGTTCTCTCATTCCATTCACACTTGGTTTCTTCCTCTGCTTTACAAACCCTGCGCTCACAAAGCATCACCTTTGTCATGAAAGGTGCATATGCAAGCAGGTTACCTTCCAGACTTTGCATATTTTTTTTAAAGGCATTTAGATTGTAGCAATGGCCTGTCTCCTGCCAGAACTGAAGCTGTGCTGTGCCAGGAGCTCTGTGAGTGCCCATGGAGCATCCTAGCCTTCAGCTGCTTCCAGCCTAAAAGTGAAGCAGTCTAAAGGTTAAAAGAAAAATGTCATACTGGAGGTTTTAACATAATAATATACCTGCAAAGGAGTTTGATCTTCATCCTACAGAATCCCAAGAAAACCTAGTGAAAATGTGACCATCCCAAAGAGTCTGGACACTTTTCCCTGCCACAGAAACACTGTTACATGTCCATGATTGCAAAAAGACCCGTCACCTGCAGTGTGAGGATGGAACAACTGCTGGCTGCTGGCTGTGCTGGGGCCCTGCTCCATCTCTGAGCTGTGCCTCATGGAGTGTCAGCAGGGCCAGCGCAGAATGTACCAACCTCTTTTGTAAACAAAACAGCACCATGAACTTTGGTGTGAAATCAACTAATTTAAGGCAAATTGCAGCAAGTGTGACAAACAGCAGGAGGTAAGGAAGGCTTAAGGGTACTTCTAAAAGTGTTTATTTCACTGACAACTCCAGAAGAGGTCATAGTCTGGACCTGGCAGGATGGTTTCAGCAGCCATTGTTCTTTCTAGTGCAGGTCTATCTGATTTTCCATGACACAAGATCTAACCACTGGGCTTGAGGCTGTACCACAGAATTTTAGTTTAAAAAACCCAAGAGAGAGACTTAAAAAATATATATATTCAGGTCACTAAATAAATAAATAAATAAACCTGACACATGAAAATAAATACTGTTTTTCTATTTTTCTTTAAATTTACTGCTACTTTCATTCATTTACTGCTGCATGGAATATATTCAATGTCTTATTGTCATCCTGAAATAATAGGTATGCATTAATATCCATTGCAAAACTATCTCTTCATTTTTGTAGGGTTTGTCAAAAGAGGAGAGGAAGCATATGGGCCCTCCTAGGCAAGCTCTTATTCACAGGTACAAACTTTTTTCAGTGATGAATGAATCCTTTCAGAAATGCTAATATCAGCCTTTATACGAGGTGGCCAATGTAAACAGTAACTGCTGGTTCATTATTCTTGTTGTATCCTTTGCCAATTTACAAATATTCAGAGTTAGTTGAAACAGGCACTGTTTTTTGTTGGAAAAGAGCAAAAATGCATTTAGTAACCAAAATCTACTGATGGGAACAGATGACATAACCTCAAGGAAGGGCTTTCCTGTGACCCCCACCCATGTGAGAGAGGAGGACAGAGAATAAGGAGATGGGGATTTTGATACTTGGATCATATCTCACTGCTTGCATTCCCCCAGGAGATTTAGTACTACTTCTGAAAGCAGCAGCCAAAAATATGCTTTGATGTATCTTTCATCTAAGGCTATCTATATTGATAAACTATGTTTGTGCGGATGAAGCACTGAATCAGACAGGACTTTGTTCCCACTTCTATCTACCACAAGTTCTTGGTATGTCCTTAGAAAAGCAAAGAGAAGTTGTGTGCCTGACCCCAGCCTCTCTCAGCCAAGCAGAGGGACCACTTTCCCACACGGCAGCATGGCGAAAAGTTCTGTGCATCATGAGATGGTCAGCTCCCACCATACTGAGTCCTCCTGAAAGAGGAGAAAACAAATGGACACTGGTCTGATTCAGGCTGCTCTAAAATTAATCATACGATTCATTAGGAAACAAATTCTTCAGAAATTACCAATAACATTTTTTTCTTCTGGCATTATTGTTCACACAGATGAGCCAAATAAAGGACCATTTCAAAGGTTGTCATTAATTTCAGTGCAAAGACACTGGCTTTGTTTTGATTGCAGGGGAATGTGACTTAAATTAGGCCGGCTGACTTTGTCCTGAAGAGGACCACAGTTTCTCACATGATCTGTAGCATAGCCCCCAGCTGTGGATGGTGACCTGGCCAAAGCCACAGGGCATTCAAATCTGCTGTAGGACATTTGCCCCATAAAAGAGAAAATAGAGTGGATGGAAATGGAGTTGTCAGAAACTGTTAAGGGCAGCTATAGGATTCCAGAAAAAAAAGCATTTCCTCAGATCACAGGGGTTGACCATTTCTCCTACTTGCACTCTGCTCTCCCAAGTAACTGTGCACTGCTGGATTAAGCTGTGGAGACAAGGGGATGGAGGAGCAAGAAGCAATCTTTTTTGGTAAGGGAACATGTGTAGTAAATAACAGCTGCAAGGGCTCCCTCATGTATTGAAGTCATTATGATTCAGTGTTTTCCTTCCCAAAATCAGGCCTTAATGGGAAGCAAGTTTCAACCTTTCTAAAGGAGTACTCTACAATAAGCTTGTTAAGCTTGGAAAGTACTTTGGGAGCCCCTGGGATGAAAGGCGCTCTAGGAATGAAAGCTGATATTTATGATTATTGCTTGAAAGGAACAGACAGGAACAGTAATGTAAAATATGAATGGCTGCTGGTGCTAAAAAACATATAATTGACTTGATGCCAAAGAAGATAGTCCTAGCTCTCAAACCTGGATGACAAGGATTTAAGAGATGCAAAAAGTGGAAGAGACTTCTGCAAATAACAGCAAAAGCCAACTTGATGGCAGGGCAAATAGGTGTCTTGTGGGTTTTTCTTTTCTTCCTCCTAAATTGCAGGCCATATGATCTGATCTCTCTCATCCCAGCTCTGCCAGGCAAAACAGATGCCTGTTAACCACAGCAAGTACTGCTGGTTTGTGCTCATCTTAACAGAAGAACCTACAGATCCCTTTGGACATCAGGGGAGAAAAATATCCTTGGTAAGTGATCATATGTTATGGAGTGGCCTAAGTAGATTCATATCTTATCTCACTCAAAGGACTAAGAGCAGAAGCACTTCAGGCTAATGCAAATTAAACTTCCCTATTTTAGAAAGCTATAAGAGAAGAGAATCAGGCTAACAGGCTCTGCTCCTGCAAACACCTACCTGGATACTTTCTGCTTGTAAAATGCCTGCTATTGATTTTACACTGGGCATCTGGCCCCCTAATGTGGCACTCACAGCTGCTAGAGAAGATGTTTCTCTATCCAGACCTGCTACTGAGACATCTTTATGCTGGTGTTCTGCTCTTCCACTACTCTCTGAGAAGAGCTAAAAGAAAATCCTTTGAGAGAAAGAATTATGAATCTTGACTTCTTCAAAAACAAGCTTGAAAGTAACTCTAGTGCATAAGAAATCTTCCCTACAAAATCCCACAGGATCTCAGGATGTGATTTTTTTTTAATATAGCAGAGAATATCACAGCATGTAGCACAGGCTGAATGCTAATATCATACACATTTAAATTAGATATAAGGTTATTATTTTTTTAATGAGCTACTGCAATGAATTAACAAAAAAGGCTATGCACTTCAATTCACAGGCTCCAAATGAAGACAGGATACCTTTCACAGGAGTGCATCAAGCAGATGTGGGTTAGTGGGCTAGAAGAACTGGAGTGGCTCTAGGGACACGGATTTCAAACAATGAACATCCCACCGAAGTTAGCAGCCCTCTGTGTCCCTCGGGGCAAGCCTTACAACCTCCCTGCAGGCCAGTCCCCCACATTTAAAATGCTGCTGTGCCCCACATCAGCCAGGAGGGCAGTATGATTGTGCTCTCTGGGTCGCTGAAGGCCGAGCAGAGCCCTGGCCTCACCTCAGACTCTGGACAAGCATCATTTCATTGAATCAGCACTGGCAGGGCTGCTTGGCACTGCAGCTGCAGCACTGGCATGCCGTAAGGGGAAGAAGGACCCCTGGCAGCTTGTGCTGCTGGGGCTGGGGTGTGGAGTGTGCTCCTGCAAGGTCCCTTCCATCAGCCCTGCTTCCTCTTCCTAGCACAGTCTAATGCTGATGGATCTGTATTGGAAATAACAGAAAGTCCTTGGCCTTTTTTTCCCCCTTTCTTTCTTTCTTGCTTCCCTTTAGCTATTTAGGCCAACTCTGGCTAATCACGCTCTCTAACTTATGCTCAGTCACTGCCATGGCAACCATTTCAACATGCAGTTCATAGACTGCCTCTGAATCACACACACCTTGATGCTTCGGGAGAGGCATTAGGAGAGGAGAACTATCATCTGCTACACTGACACATTTTTCTACAGTATTACCTCTGGCAGCATGAATCTCTTCTTTTAGCTCTGAATAGCTCATCACTTGTTCTGTCCCCTTTTCCTCCCACCAAAATAGGTTCTTTAAAAACTGACACAGATTTATGGAGATGAAAAAGAAATGGTGTAGGAAGAGAAATGCATTTAGAAATTCCACTCTCTGGCATCTGAATTCACTCTTGTAAGAATCCTGAAAGCCTGTGCTATTACTTCTGCATAGGAAATCCTGAGACCTGGTTATAACACGGTGCTAATAATGCCAAGGTTGTGGGTTCAGTCCTCTATATGGGCTGAAAATCATTGAGTTTAACACTTAGGAGTTAAACTCAATGATTCCTGTGGGTCCCTTCCAACTCAGAAATTCTGTTTTGTTCTGTTGTGCCTCAGTGGAAAAGGAAAAAGCTTTGGGGGCTTGCTTTCTGGTTTTCTCTGACCCCAGGAGAGAGGCAGCAGCTCAGGAATAGAGCTCTCCTTTCTCCTTTGCAAAATGGCAAAGAAGTGCAGCTGCCCTGCAATGTGCAAAACCAGGTCTGCCTCTGTCCAAGCACAGAGAGCAAGATTTGAACAGCAGTGAAAAAAGATCTACCTGGAACATGGAGGTGCATTTTTCCAACAGTCACCTCTGAAGATCTTGCTCAAGGTCTGCTGTAATTAGGTCTGCTTTTGTCTAGTCATGATGCCTGGCACCCGGGCAGCAGTGAGGTGCTGCACAGGTGTCTGCCATGCTGCCTACAAAAGGACCATTTATTCTGCTCACACTTAACACAGTCTGCTCCCAGACAGTCAGAGGGGAGGCTCTGACTGCCAGCACCACAGTATTAAAAAAATGCTTTTTAGTTTCTTTATGTAATTATAGCTGCTGTGTGGAAGAACCTGATCCATGTCTTGAATGTTTTATGTGTTTATGTGTGTAGGTTTCTAATGAGTATATATCACATGTAGTGTCATGTTGATCCTTATCAGGTATAATTACACTATCCATTCCTTTCTTCCCATCTTCTTCTGTGTTTTTATCATTGTCAGCTGGCCACTAGCCACAAACAAGGCCTACCACTACCACCTACTTGACATCAATAAGAAAAATGTTTCTGCTGCTGACCAAGAGAGAAGAGAAATTCAGATGCACCCACGAGCAAACAAATATTGGCACACCTAAAGTAACCTGTATGGAACATTTGATTTCAGTTCAAATTATTTCAGTTTAAACTCAGCCCCCCTAGCCATAGTAGAGCACCCTCAAACACAGTTCTTCAAACCAAAATGTTTCCTAGGAACAAAATCTGAGACAAGAGGCAGGAGTCCCTCAGGAAGGCAGATATATCTCAGCCAGCAGGTAAATATCACACAGCAGTCACCTTTGCCCTGTGATTTTAGTACAGGCACATGCAGACATGCACACTGCTTTATAAGAACTGCATATGTACTTTCCAGCAAGCATCATTCATGCAAATTATCTTCCACTGAAATCAAGACTTTGAGACTGCTGAAGCCAGGAAACGTTGTGTGTTTAGAAAGAAACATCATGCACAGTCTATCAAACCTCTAGGACTCCTTGACTATGTATAGCATGCTTGGGGGGACCCAGATCCTCAGCTGTCCTTTCTAATCTGCAACCTAAAGTCAAGACAAAGGCTGGCAGGAGAATTTAGGACACAGCTGACTGCTTTTAGACCAGATACTTTAATGCTAATGCATTTCTGTAACCATATACTAATCATGGACAAAATTACAATACATCTGTGAATGGGGAATACCATCTTCATGGCATGCACACACTAAACTCTTCGGTGAATCAAATTTCTATAAACCACTGTCCTGAATTTAGACTTTCACCACACGTCCCTTTCCCAATGTATCCAAATGTGTCAGTCTCCCTCGGCCTGTAGGTAAGGATGCACTCTTACCCCCATGTGAGAGGAGGCATGGAGTGACAAAGGCTAGAAATTAAGCTGGAAGTATTTTCCTTCTTATGTCATGCATTAGGTAACTTGCCTGACACCAGCCAGACTGGCAGCATCTAGAGCAGAAAATCAAGCCAGTGAATCAGGGCACAAGTAGGGGAGCTCAACCATCCACCCCCAAGCTCTTGGTGTGGTCCTGGGTACAGTTTTGGCCCAGGCCAAACAGTGCTCTACCAAACTGTTCCCAAGCATAGTCCAGGAATTAGCATGGCCCAGGATTGTTCCCAATAGGTAGTCTGTATGTTGGCTTTGGAGGACAAGAAGGTTTAAACATCTGTCACACCAGGGCCAGACTGTTACCCAGCCACAAAGGAAAACACAGCTGCTGCCTGGTTTATCAGCACAGACATGGCCCACGCCACACAAGGCTGTGCCTCGGGCTTTTGCCAGAGACAGTGTCCCTGCCTTTGCTGATCAGGACACACCTCTGAGCCAGCTGTGCTGGTCCTCTTCTCCATTTTTTTTCAGTGCAGTGTCAAACTAACTTTGGCTACAGCTGCTTTAAACCATCACATCTGACACTGAAGAGGCTGAGCAGAGCAGAGTTGATGCAGCCAGTGCCACGTCCCAGCTGGGAGCTGAGCCTGTCTCCAGGAGCATCTCACCCTGCTACATTCCACTCTACCAAATTCCACTAGGTGAACACCTGGGCATGCCTGACTTGTAATCAGGGGGAAAGGTGATGCCATGGTTGCCTGTTTCTCCACTGGAATGGCTTAATTTTGACTTCACACCACAGGCAAGCAGAAAAGGTCCCTCACTGTCTGGCATCATAATGGCAGCAGCAGCAGCCCAAACCCTGGCATGTGGCCTCTGCAAGGCTCTCCTGCCCCAGTCCCAGCCCCAGCCCCAGCCTGATGTGCCTTCCCTCCCTGCTCCAGCCAAGGAAGGCCTTGGACTTGACCAAGGGGGTGCTACAGACCAGACCAGCCAAGGACTTTAATTGCCCAAACAGGCAGTGCATGAACTTAGAGTGGGCTCAAACCTGGGCTAAGCATTTGCTACAGACATACCCTCAGCAAGTCTGGCACAACCATGGAATGAAGCTGGATGTCCTGAGGCCACCAATCTTCCCTTCCTTAGCACTGTATTCCTGGGAATATAAACCAAACCTTGCAGGGGCAGGAGAGCAGCAGCAGTCAGTGATTCTGTCTTCATTTGATAAAAATGAAAATATGAAGGTGTCTGCATAGCTATCTCCTGCATTTTCTCTCCTGCATTTTTCATCAGAGAAACATGACCTCTTGGAAAGTTGCATTAGCAAGCACCTCTCATTCCTCCACCCCTGCCTGGGTGGCACAACATCTCTTAATAGAATGAGCTGAGGAAAGCTGACAGTTTACAGGCAGTGCAGAAACCTGTACTGTGCACTCTCATCTCCTTTTGAATCCAGCGTTAAGCACTGTCTTGCTTTCCAAAGAGATGTGAAAGAGATTAGGAAGGAAGTAAAAATATGTTTTTTATATTTTCTTAAGAAACATCCAGGTCTTGTTGTGTTCCAAGGGAGGGCACTGGCATAGGACAGAGATCAGGACTGCCCTAATTTGTATGTTCCCAAGCAGGTCAGGAGAGATTGCATAGAAAAGAAAACATTGCAAAAACCTTTTGCAATGCAAAACTCTACAAACAATTGCAAATTGTTTGAGTTAAAGCAGAGAAATTGCCTGAATGGGTTTTGAACCCTTTTCCTTCTTCCTAATAATGAGTGTTTCCTTTTTTGCAAGCATGATCCTGGAATGAGAAGTCTCATAGTTTGGGGATATGTTCACACTGGGAACATTCACGTGACCTTTCAGATCACATTCCTCCTATTTATAAGAGTATTAGTCATCCACTTAGAGAGCAGAACTAATACCATGTTTGTTAAATGACTAAATGCGTGCTATGAATAACCAGCGGAGGGTACTTAAAACCACAGTCACATTCAAGAACACACAGAGAAGCCCTGGCCAGCTAACACTTAGATGGGACACAAATAATACTATTGCATGTAACATTTGAAAACATACGTTTGAAAAACAACTTGAAGACAGTTCATTCACAGGAAGAAAGGACTAAATTAAATGTATAGATTCTTTTCCAGAGAGAGTTCACCTGGTTATTTAGACATATAGGAGAGCTGGCAAGAACGCATGACTGCTGAAGACTAAAATTTGACAAAAGTCCAGGCAGAACTAACTGTAAGACTGAGAGGGTGCATCACAACTGCTGGACCTTGGCCTTTACACTACAGAGAAAACGTCAGGGTTGTCGTACTGTTTGCAACTTTGTCACTGGCAAAACACGAGGTTTAGGAGCTCTGAGTAATGCCTCATTATGTTGCTTAACTTAGCTTCAGGGAAAGCACAATACAAACCATGCACGTTGTTAGCCCCAACACGTTTGTGAGTCTCAGCCCACATGAGCAAACTTTCTGTGCCTCAGATCTTACCAGTGGCCAGCAAACTGTCACAAGCAGTATCAGTTCCTGGGTTAGGAAAAAATGGTGCTTCCCAGGCTCTGAGGACTTCCCTGCTGTGCATGCAGTAGTATCAGCACTTTTGGAAGCATTTAGCAGAACGAGATAGATGTAGTGAGTACACTCAGACCATTTTTGTAAAACCGTATGAGTGCATGCATCTGTCAGGAAAGGATCTGGAGGAGAGGAGAGGAAGAGTGAAAGACAAAAAGGTGGGTGGAACAGGAAGAAGGAAAGTGTAGACAGCAGACTATGTGCCCTTCTATAAAAGAAATACAGAAGCAGTCTGGGCTGTGTGAGGTGCACATTTCTGACAGCAGGGAAAATGGAAATGGGAACAGCTCTGCAAAGAATTTACGAGAGTTTTGAATAATGATGTGCAAATTATGGGCTGGAATGCAGAGTATTAAAGGGCTTTGAGTTCCCACCTGGCCCTCAGTTTAGCATTAAAGTCCAGTGACGTGCTTTCACACTGCAGAGGATGGTGTTGGGGGGACACTGGGATGCCTGGCTGCACTACACTTTGGCCAAACCTTCTGAGGGTGAGGTTGGACATTACTGGCAGGAAATGCCCAGCTGCAGTCACCTGGCACATCAGGGAGCTGCCCCTGCCAGCACATTTTCCTAGTACCAGCCTGCCCAGAGGGAGACCAGCGCCACACCGCAGGCAGCTGCTGAAAGGTTCAGTGAGAAGGTGGCAGCTAAAGGTGCAAACATCACTTCCTCATTGCAGCCTCTGTGAATGGCCCTGCCTGTGCAACACAGAGGATGTTTTGAATGGCAGAGCACAGGCAATGAATCATCATATAATCACTGCTGGTGTGTCCCAGCCTCAGTGTATCATCAAGCCTTCCTTTGGGTCAAGTAACCATCTGAGTCTGACTCACCGCCACAGCACAGGTTTCTCCTGGTGCAGGCTGGCGTGGTCAGTGAACAGAGCTAATTGAATGTGCTCTCACTGTTTCACCCGTGGCCCAGGAGGGCCGGCAAGGCTGGGTGCAGCTTTGCATGCAGACCCTGCTAGCACACAGGGTTCCCACAGATCACGTAGTCTGTTGGGCACAAAAGTCACGTAGCTAATCGTTAACCATGTAAGTTATCACTGTTTCCTTAAAAACTCCTCATAGGACAAAGGGTTAGTACTTTCACGGGCTAGAGCTATGTCAACAGCAAGACAAGTCCTCCAAAACACAGAATTATTGAAGCTGACAGGGACCTCAGGAGGTCATCTGGTCTGACGTCTCTACAAAGCCAGGCTTGAACACCCCCCTTCCTAGTTCTCAAAGTCTGAGCTGCCAACATAGAGTCAGGAGAAACCCCATACAAGCCAAGGAGCACTTGTGATGCTGAAGCCCCTCCCAGATCACACAGTAAAAAAATAAAAATTATGGGAAAATCCAGCAATAACAGGTAGTAGCAGAGGACCACTGCAAAGACAGAGTAAACTGAGGGAAAGACCAGCAAAACTAGTGTAGGAGAGAGAAGGCATGTTTGTTTCCTTTGCTGACAAGATGGAGGCAAGAAGGGTGGTATGGAGACATATTTCCTTTCTCTCAGTTTGCTGCACATGGAAGAAGCCACCTCCTGACACCATGAAGGCAAAGTAAGAGTCAGGTTGCTGCAGCTGGAAGAGGAGCAGAGTCCTGTCTCCACCCTGCCTGCACAGTTCTTCTATTGCAGGCCTTGAGAGCAGTGGAGGGAAGGGGCAACCCTCATTCCTCTCTAGGCCAGATGAGAGCAGGGTTCACCGGATCTCACCTCCACCCTGTCACTAATATCAAATAATAATAGTATTTAGCACTTCCATAATTACCTTTGCACTCTGATATCACACACACAGCTGAATTGGAAGTCATTAAGATCATTATAATGAGCTTCAGTGGATCCTTTCAGTCAGAGGCATTATTTAGCCAGCCCTCATTTTCGTGGTTACATCTGAATAAGCACTCTGCATTGAGGTGAGGTTTGCCGATGAGACACTTTGGCTTAAAGGCAGTCTCCTACTTGCAAAGGCAGAATAAGTGTCATTATGCATTATGTTTCACCAGACTTCAAAATGCCAAGGAAGGTAAGTCAGGTTACAGCTGACTCCACCTTCAACTTGTATGAGCTGCGAAACTCTTCCCACAGACTGGCACGTGGGGAAGGTCTGCCATGACCCCCAGTTATGGAAGCTGCCATTCTGGAGGCCTTCAATGCTCAATAAAAGCAGCTACTACAACCTCTTGCTGCAGGGGTCAATTCAGCAAGAATTGTTACTAAAGCAGAGAGGGCAGAAGGCCAGAAGCTCTGGGAGCACCTTGCACTGGGAACAGGAGCACCGTGCTGACCTAGTGAAGGGCTGGGCTGCCAGCCAGAGCTCAGGCGGGCGGGCACGTGGACATATGGCTGTTGCTTGACTGAGCATTGCTGGGGCCTGTGAGCAGAACTGAGTCCAGAGCCATCTGCAGAACAGAGATCTGCTGGTCCTGGGTCTTCTTACAGCCCCACTGAAGATTTCTTCCTTTGGCCTTTCACTAAGAAAGAATTAAGTGCCTCTTTAATTGTGGTTACTTTCAGTTCCCTATTCATAAATGCAAATAAAGACACTTATTTCTCCCATTTCTATTCTCCCTTTGTGTTTGAGCTGTGAATCCCTTGGGAATCCACAGCCCAAATATCAAGGCCTTCTAGGTGTACCTGTCTTATTAACAACAAAAGTAATGTGCTGATTTTGTTACTGAAGTAGGAGGAAATGTAGGCACACGGAACAAACCCTTGTAATGCTATTTCTTATGTTTAAAAAAAAGAACAAAAAGGTAATAGAGTGTATACTTTGACCAAGAGCAAAGGTAAAATCACAGCAGCTGACTCAGTGTAACAGAAAGAACTTAATAGAGCTGGCAACATTTCAGCCTGCCTTCTCGGGAACATGAACATGGGAATGTGTTAAGAGTAGCATAACATACCCAGAACAGTGTCTGAAGGAAAGAAAAGAGTCAGTGTTGGGCAAAAGTATTATTTTCAGCAGGAAGAAAGTTATGCTGGCAAAGCGTGAGCACAAACATGTGTTTATTTCTTGGTGCTCAGTTACTGTCAACATTACAAATGAACCCCACCAAGGCAGAGAATCTAAGCCTGCACTACTGGCCCCAAATACAGCTGAAACGCTCTCCTAAAGTGTTTGCGACCTAACCACTCAATCCATCCTCCAGAAGCAGGTTAAAACAGAAGACTTGGGTAAGAACCAAACAAGCTTCATTGCAGCTTAGAAATACAGTTAAGATACAAAGCTGTTTCTCTACTTCAAGACAAACTGGCTGTTACAAAAAATATTGAGGAGCAAGGACACTTCCTGAGCTCTGGCTGTATCTGCAGTGGAAAGGAGTTTCCCATGCCGTTTCCTTAATTAGCACAAATATGCTGACAACCTTCTCCATGCTGAAATCAAGCCATAGGTCACTAAAAAGTTGATCTATCTACTCATCCAAATTCACCACATGCTGAGCCAACATGTTGCAAAGCCATAATCAGTACCCAGATTATAACATGGCTTTGTCATGCATCCAGCTGCAGAAACAAACTTGGATGTCCCAATATGAAACCTATTTGTCCTGCAGTCAGCAAACAAGAAAAGTGCCAATATATACATTCAGTGTTTGGCAGGTGGTAGAATTGTGTGCTGGCATTTATTGGATCATTTTGACCATTACATGAATTTATAAATATGACCAGTTGAATTAGAGAAATAACCTGATCTGAAGATCAGATTCTAAGCTTGCTTAAATTGAAATAAACAGGGAATAACTCATTCAGCATCCAGTAATTTACTCTGGTTTCATCATGGAGAGATCAAGGCCACAGTTACCTCTTTACACAGCTTGATCTGAGCTTTAGTCCTTGTCAACAGCACGTGCTATAGTACAATCATGCAGCAGTTGAACAGAAAAGACAGCATGCCAATACAATAAATAGTGTAGTACCAGCCCTAGGGAAAAGTTTAGCAACCTTATGACAGGTATGGTTTAAGTGTATGAACCTGAGCCTTGTTCTTCAGACAGTTTTTGCCTTGCTGGTAACGCAGCTGGCAGAACAAACCCCAAATACAATTTATGCCTGGCCAGCTTCTGGCCAGCTCACAGCTAATTCTGAATGAAAGCTCTGATGTCTAAGCTGTTTCCTCCTGGCCAAGCAGCCCATTTTCCGTGACCGGTTCACAAAGGTTGCTGCCTGCTGTGCGGACAGGACACTACAGCATGCCAGTGTGACTGTGTGACCCCTTCTCCCACATTTCAGTTGTCCCTAAAGTAGTGCATCCTGCAGCGTGCTGCACCAGGGGCTGCTGCTCTCAGAAGGCTTCTTCCAGGAAACCACCTCCACTGTTGCTGGTCTATGGCGTCACTGCCCACATTTTCCCAGAATCACTTGGCACCAATGTGGCTGGACAGCATGGCAGGTAGCCCTGCCAGCATAGCTGCTGCTTGGAAAATCTGCCCTGGATGTAAGCTGAGCACCTCACTGGTTACCCGCTATAACTCTTTCAGCTGGATACAAGGTCACAGTTGTGAGTAACAAGAATGTCTCTTTGATGACATTGACATAAATTACCTGTACTTTCTTGCCAAATAAAAATAATATAAAAAGAACACCAGAAAGTGATGCCCCGTGAAGAACAAATTAGATCCCATTTTGTGTCCCTTCACCTGTAGAGACAGGTTTGAATGTCACTGAATTTTGAACTTGTGATTGTCACCCAGCCAAAAATGAATGAAACCAGGCTGATGGCTAAGTCTGTAACTTTCCTATTGAGCTGTTTTCTTTCCTGATTTTTTTTCCTATATTTATTTATTAATTTCAGTAATTGTCCTTCATCTTTAAGACACAAATGCACTGTCATCTGCCACAACAAATCTTCCTTAGGCACTGTCAGTAAAAGCACATCCTTCAAATTTATCATGACTCAATGGGACTCCTCCTGATTGGTGAGGCCAGAGGGAAAACTATGCCAAGGGCCAGACCTGGGAGATTGCAAGCACTCACAACTGGCCTTGGCTTCCATTTGAGGTACATGCAGCTGAGCCCTCATAGGGGCAGCTGGACACTTCAGTGGTTACATGGGGACAGGAGACAATGTCCCTGAATGCTTGCAGAAAGACAAGAAACTGACAGGAAGCAAAAATGCTTCCTACTGCTCAGACTGCGCCCTGAACCCTTGTTGCTGTTAGACAGCCCTAGTCTCCCAGGGAGAAGGGGAGGGATGGATTGAAAATAATTCTGACCTTCCTGGAAGAATGGACTTACTGATGCTGTGCTGGGCTGAAATGTGAAACCACTGAAACTCTGGGCCTAGAGAGTGGGAATTACCAAACCAAGCCCAGCACGATTCAATAAAGCAAACTAAGTCTCACGCAGCAGCTTCCTCTTCTAACCCCATTCCTTCTTTCTGAAACATTCTGCACATTTTAACTACCTGGCAGCAGTGATCTACATGCCAAGAAAGCTGACAATGTCTGGCTGTGCATCAGCACAAGCCAGAGAGATATAAATCAGGCAAGGTGCAGGTAGTCAACTCACTCATAAATGCTTCCCCAAGGATCTCCATTGTGCTCAAGCAGTGGCAAAAACCCCCATCCACACAAAGGATGACACACCTTTGCCTCCCACTGACCTCAGTATAAGATTCATATTTGGAGAACAGAACCCCATCATCCTGGCCTCATTTACACCAGTTTCACACAGTTACGTCCTTGGGAGTACCCCATCTTTGCACAGGTGTTCCCAAGACCAAACCTGTCTCATTTAGCATCTCTGAGAACCACTGAGTCTTCCTTCACCGCAGGAAAAAAAAAAAAAAAGGCAGCTTGACATGGCTGGAAAGCTGTTTTTCCTCTCCCCCAGTTACCATTGAAGACAGATTAAGGAGCTCACAAACAGGAGGGCAGCTTGGAGCCTGTAGATCCTTCACTGAACACATGAGCAAGCACCACACAAGCCTTCCCTGCAGTCCCACAGCTGCTGGGCCCTGACCAGGAGGTACCACCAGCACAAGGCAAATTTCCACAGTAATCTTTCTCTGGAGAGTTTCTGCTGCACTACCATGGCTGAACTGCTGGTTTAGAATGTCAAAGTCCTCCCTGCTGGAAATGAGAGCACCACTCACAGCATATACTTCACTTGAGCTGGCATTGGTTTCTTCCCATTTTCTAGCCTTTGCCATGGGAGCTTAAAAGTTTGGGTCTATGCCTTGTTTACAAACTCAACTCAGGACAAAACCCCCAGGTTTTAGTTTGCTGACCAAAGGCCAACAGGCCTGACCTCAGTCATTAGCTGATCAGGGGACTTACTGAAGAATTAGGAAGTGCTAAACCAGAAAATGCCCAATATCAATGTCCCAACAGGAGTCTTGCCCCTTTTCTCACCTCATAGACAGCACTGTGCCCAACAAACATACCACAGCACACTACACAGAAGAAATTATCTCTATCCCAGACATTGTAAAATACCGTACTGAGTTACAAGCTGGAGCGAGGATGTGGTGCAGAAGTCCCAGACAGCCTTGGAGGCAGAATTACTCATGTATCACAAAACTGAGATGAAGTTATGCTCCTTACATTTCTATAGGGCAAGGAGAGGGGAGAGACAGACTTTAGCATTTCCAGAAGACTTGTTTTAACAACTGATGACATATGGGGACAGGATTCACCAAACTTCCCTTGGCTCAAGAATACAAAATCCTATTTCCCCATGTACCATCAGTTTGCTAGCCACCTAGTCAAGTGCTGTTTTAAAGCCCTAGGCTTTACATTCTTCTTGGCTAATTCATTGTATTGACCTCTGCCCTGCCATAGGGGCCAAGACCCTTGCTTTGGGAAACCATTTTCCCTCCAACTTGTCTGAGCTGGCTCTGCCCTTCCCCCAGAGCTAAGGTGTGTTTACAACCAGCATCTTGAATTGATGAGATCCCAAAGAAATAAGTGGCTTACACAGGTGGAATTTGGTAGAGATAACGGAAGTAAACACCAGCTTGATATTTGAGGAGTTTCTGTGCAAAGTTTCACTTGTGCCTACTAGCCTACAGGTGTCCTACAAGCTTAGGATGCTTCAGCTGACTCGGTTTTTCACACCACCCTCGCCTGTTTCTAAAAGCATCTCTCGTTTTGATCACATGGCAGCAGGTACTCACTTGCTTACACACACAGCAGTGTTACAAGTGACTGCTGAACACATGCTACACTGGTGAGCTCTGCAATATTATCTGTAGCTGTAGGGCCACCACCCCTCCCACACTGTCTCATTTTTCTCAGTGTAACCCCAGGTTTGGCCCTACTCAATCCCTGGCCACTTTTCAGAGGGAAGCTTGCTCTTCCTCTCCACCACCCCTCTGAGCTCAACAATCAGGAATACAGAGGAAAACTTCTGCTCATTTGCACCTGGGATGAGCAAACAGCCAGCCCACACTCTGTCCAGCAGCGTGAATGCCAGGTTATGTGAGGACATGCCAGCAGGGCCCACATACCACTGCTGGGCTATGAGCACTTCAGATATGACTCTGCTCAGGAGACTGAAATATAAACAGCAATTTCTGGGAGGAGTGGCTCCATACAAATACTCCCCCATCTTAGTCACAGGCTGAAATAAATAAATAAATAATCAAAGCCATATAATCTCCCAGTTGGCATGCTCAGAGTCATGTGACCAGTGCCAGCCCTCACCCCAAGGTGAAACATGGATCCAAAGACTGGGCCCTGGCTTTGCGGTGCTCCAATGGCACAAATGGGGACAGGGACAGGCAGCAGCCCCTAACTGGGAAGGCACAGACTTCACCCACCTGGCAGACAGCAGAGCCCAGCTGTATGCCACCTGCTCCCAGCTCCATCATGCTTACATAAGGGAAATACTGAGGGGGCCAGGAGACATTAACCCAGAAATCCCCATGTGACCAAGTGGATCCCAAGTGAATCCATCCCACCCAAAACCACATCTGGGTAGCAAAACCAACAAGGGCCACTGCACAGCATGGACCCGAAGAGGCTGGGGAACAGGCCTAAGGAAGTAGTTTCCTCTTTCCCTGTGCTTTGGTGAATGGGAATAGCTATGCAGGGAGCCAAGAGGGCACACTGGGGCAGAATCAGTCTAGACTTGCTCTGCTTCTTGTCCTCCTTCCCGCAGCATCTGCTGCTGGCCCGTCAGAGGCAGGATAAAGAGCTAAGCAGACCTCGCATCCGGCACAGCACAGCCATTTGTACTCCCCTGCCTGCTGAGTCTGGCCAAAGCTCCTGCGTGTGCATGAAAGATGATCCCAGCATTAAACATACTCCTCCTCTTTGTCCAAACTAGAAATGGCTCCTCAGCCTACAACATCACCAGGCTATGTTAAAACATCTAAGTATAATCAGGAATGCAGCTGGAGGTACAAGCATGGGTAAGCAACAATGAGACTGTATTTTAACAGGAACTATCCCGATGGGCTCTGAAAGCTACCTAAAGTGTATCTGCATGTTGCTAATTATATTTACTGGTGGTGGATGGCATTTTTTTTTCAAGCTGAAGATGAGTCAGAAAAAGAAAAAAAGGTCCTTTATTGTTGTGGTAGCAGAAGGATGTCTCCTGAGGGTGTATGTAATGCACTACTGTCACGGCATGACAATGGAAAAACTGACTGCTGAGCCAACCAAACCCCCATAAATACCTAATGATATCTCTCTTGGCCCAGATTTTCTACAAGTCGGTGCCTGAACTGCATACAAAATGACAATCGATATGAACGGATCTCTTTTCTCAACAGAGCCAGAATTTAAGAGCCCAGCTGAGCATTATATTCCAGTTCATACAAAGACATCCTTTTAAAGGACTGTCACAATAACTTAAAGGTGGTGATCCAGCAGAAAAACTGCTAGGCCTCTCCTCACGATCTCCCCCACGTTCCAGCCATGAGTACAAAGAACAGCTGGCCTCAGTGAACAGACAGTGTTATTAATTACAACACGGTGACACAAACAGTGAGTGCCTAGGTATGTTATTGGGTCTGCATTCATGTGGGAAAAGAACAACATTTTCTTCCTTTTCTCCTTCTTCTCCTCCTCCCGGCTTGAGTAGCTCTGCCACCTCGTGTACTCGGCCGGGGAGGCAGCCGTGCCAAGCACCTGGCCCAGTTACAGGTATGTGCACAGACACAGGGAGCCCGTTGTGAGAAAACCCAGCCTTAGCAAATTTCTCTGGCCATCGTCCAGCCTCTGCACATTGGGCAAGAGACTCTCCCTGGCCGCGGTTACATCAG
The DNA here is from genome assembly GCF_014805655.1 of Passer montanus. Taxonomy (NCBI): domain Eukaryota; kingdom Metazoa; phylum Chordata; class Aves; order Passeriformes; family Passeridae; genus Passer; species Passer montanus. The sequence goes on from NW_024366591.1 coordinate 9,487,712, forward strand.
TCACCACCACCTCCCTCAATGTCATGGCACGGGAAGCGGCTGCCAGGGGAGGGGGGGGGGGGCGGGGGGGGGGGGGGGGGGGGGGGCGGTGTGGAGAGAGTGAGAGTGAGAGAGAGGCAGTCGCTGTTTTTTGAAACAGGCTGTCCAAAAAACATTACAACACCCTTGCCGGTTTCCAGTGGGTTTGCTCAGTTCCTCCCTTCCCGTGAAGACCACACAGGCTTCGCGAGGGCGTTCCGCCCTGCCGCAGAAAGGCGGTCTCGGGGGCCCACCGCTCCCGGCAGCCGCTGCGCAGCAGCGTGATTCCCCCTGCTTCCTCCCGACACTCTCCCACTTTCCATCGAGGGCCACAGCCAAGCTCAAAAGCTGATATTCTGATGGTTAAGGGGGTAAGCATTTTCTTTTCTTTTCTTTTCTTTTTTCCCAGAGGGAGATTTTTCACGCTGCTCCGCCCCCAGCAGAAGGGGGAGGCAGGGCTGGAAGCCGGAGCATTGGAAGCCCCTCACAGTTCCGCTCGCTCCTCTCACCTGCCTCTGTGCCTGCTCCAGTCCCTCGCACCCTGCCGGCCATGCACGCTCCAGGCACAGGGGCTGCCCAAGGCAGCCCTGGGGACACCGGGACTCCCTGCCTTCCCAAGCCGGCAGCAGGTCACAGCGGCCCAGGCTGGGACTGCCAGCACAGGCAGGCTGGAGCACCACGGCCATCAGCCAGATCCCACTCTTGGCTACTGCCAAGGGTAAATTTAGAATGATCCTCCCAGCAGTGACTGGGAACCTGGTCTTTGTAAGGGCTCAGAGCAGACCCTGGACAAGGGATGGCACTTCAAAACAGTCATCTGGGGCGTGGTGTAAGCAAAATCACCCTATAAAATAGAGCAAAACTGGCAAACGTATTGCTCCTGGCATGAATGTACTTCCATATTGATTCAACACTTAAAAAGGCAGTGAATGAGAATGAGGATGTCCTTTCTTCAAACCCTCCAGCAAATTCACTTTCGCTTTTGGCAACCTGCTGTTTTCTCACCCCTCAGCTCCTTCACCCTGACCGCAGCAGCACCTTCCTCCACCACCAAACCCTCTGCGCTGCCTCCCCTCGCTGCCTCCCCTGCTCAGCCTCTTGCCTGAAGTCCTCCTAGAGGAGGAGCTGAAATTTTCGCCTGACCGCACCGGCAAAAGCAGGGAGACATTGCTGAAGTCCACTGGGAAGCCATCGCCCATGCGGGCTGCACAGCTGAGCCCCGGGCTGCGAACCTGCCCCTCAGCCCTGCCTCTCCTGGGACAGGAGCCCGGTGGGTTGGCGAGCCGGCCAGATCGGGGTAGCTTTTCTCCAGTCAGAGGCTCTGGAAGGATTATTTGACTGCAACATATCATATGACTTTGTTCTTAGAGTTACATTTTAACTGAGAAAGTTTAACAAGTATGACTTATGGGCTTCTAAAATTGGCAGCAGAAAAATGAGCTGAGGAAGTCATGGAAAAAAACCACAAGCGAGGCCATTCCATGTTATGCACAATTTCTGGGCTCTTTTTCCAATCTTCTGGTTTTTTTGGATGGTGGAAAATATTTTCCAGCTACACAGGCCTGGCTTCACTGAGTATGTATTTATGCCAAGTTTATAAAAAGCAGCTGCAGACATGGTTGAATGAAAGGATTACACTGCTGTCTGTCTTCCAGAAGGTGCTTCAGTTCACACCCTGTCCCATAGAGCAAGGCTCGCTTCTCAAATCTCCATGAATTTATGTAAGGAAGGACAGAATTTGAACCGCACAATACAAACAGCTATGGGTGTGCATGCCAGTGGGCACACATGTGTGTACACACAGCTCTCTGGATAGCTGCTAGCAGTTCCTAGCCACTGCTAATGCTGGCTTGTAGCACTTCAAGTTTACCACCATTCCTCCAGCCTCTGCCCAGCCTACAGCTTGGTCATCTTCCATGAATACAAAAATGGGGAGAGGGCTTTCAGGGTCAAGACCCTGGTCTCAGTGTATTTCTGGTGCCTTCTTCATGCATACCTGCTCTCCAGCTGCTCCCAGCTAAATTCAGGCTTCACCAACCTCACGTATTTTCAGGCTGCCAGGCTTTAAGGCTAGGAGGGGTCACTGTAGGCATGCAGCCTGATCCCAACCACAGCACACAACACTGAATTTCAATCAGGAACCCAGGCAGCAGAGGCATAACCTTAATTTTCAGCCATGCCTTGTCACAGTCTTGGCCTGATACACTAGTCACAAGAGGAGAGTCACAAATAATTCTTCACTCTCCAAAACAGAATAGCTCCAGGGGGTGGGGGGAGGATACAAACTGAAAGCAGTTTGTACCTATAAAAAGGTAAGGTAGGTGGTAAGCTGCAGATCATGCATTACAGATCTGTATCCTGCTGTTTTTTCAGTCGAGTATGTTAGAATAACAGTACCAAGAACGACAGTGTTACATCAGGAATATCGGTCAAGACAATATTTCCTGGCAATTGTTTGAGAAATGCTTTTCTCACAGCTAATTTCTCCCAAGAGGCTGTGTTTTCTCTGTTTTTAGAAGGAGAGTGATTAAGAAAGAAGGTTTTTAAACCTCTGCACCCTGCTGTGGGACAAAGAACTGTGGGGGAAAGAAAGGAAAAAAGAAAGAAAAGAAAAAGGCACAACAGCTGTAATGTTCTATGAAATGATTTTGTTCTGTTCTGTTGCCAGGGTGGTGGGTGCAATCATCAGTTTGGCAGAGATAAATACAGGGAAAGCAAGCCCTTTTTCAGGAGCCGCAGCTGCAGGAGTGCCACATTGCCATCTAGCGACACGGGCCCTGAAGCCGAAGCAGCGGCGCTCCGGAGCCTCCTGCACCCGTGCCCCCGCTGGCCAGCACACCTGCACATGGGACCCCCTTTCCTTCTCGTGGCTTACAGCCAAGCTTGAAACCTGCAAAACTGCTTGATCTATAAAAGACAGGTGTAGGAAGGCAAGGGAAAAAGGGAAAAATCCACCATAAAGAAGTTTAAGATGAACTTGGCTTTGCTAGGAAAAGCTGGTTTTTACACTGAGATCCAAACAGATTCTCTGCCCTTCCATTGCTGCTGCTACTGCTGCTGCACACAAAGCTACCACAGCTTCACCATCTTCTGCAGTTATCATATGGATGTCTGTGGCAAAGTGATGGGCTGGCAGAAACAGTCAGCACTACCATGTCCCATGGAGACAGGTCTGATTCTGGACCTGATACCCTGCTCCCAGTCATGTTGGACCAAACAGCTGTGTGCCCTGATGCTGTCTGCAGTGCCAACCCTGAAAATTTGACTCCGCTATGTACATCTGCATTTGTATTCTGAAAAGAATACAAATGTTAACCTTTCAACCCTTTAAAAAAGAAAAGCCCAAGTGCTAAGCCCTTTAGACAGCAAAAGGCAGGCACTCGGTCTTCAGAAATGCCCAGCAAAGGGCAGTGTACAAATTCTTTTGTACGATCTTCACACGGCAAGTTAAAAAATAAAAAGAGCTTTGCTGTATGAGAATTATGACATTCACTAAAAGCTGTTAAATTGAAAGATACTGGCTACAGCAGACTTACATTTACCCAGAAAACAAAAACAGTCCCAGTGCCTAAACTCTGCCAGAAGACACCATCATTTTGGGAAGCAATGAAAGAAGTCTTGCATCAGGTATCCAAGACTGCCCACAAAGCTCTGCTTCATGGCATCTGTTCTTCCCACTGAAATAAATGTGCAGTCTCACACCTTACAGGCATTGAAAGGTGATTAGCAGCAGACTGTATTGGCTCTGGGGCAAAGGATGATGTGTCTAGCTAATAATTAACTCTGTGTCTTTGGGCCCTGATTCCAGTGAAGCTTCACAAGAGCACAGCTACACTGCATCTGCAGGCATGTCACAAAGGATGATATTCTTTGATATTAGCAAAAAATAATGCGGTCTTCCAAGAAAAAAGGAAAATGCACTTAAGTTCCCCCGAATGAAGATAATCAATACTGCTCCAGAGAACTACTCTTTCAGCAGCATGTTTTCAAAAACCCAGTGATAGTCTCTACAAGTTCTTTGGTGACATATATACATATATATATGTATATATACATATACTATGAGGACCTACAAATACTTTGAATTTACAAAACCACTTCTGCAACAATTAATTACAAAGTTTGTTCTGTCACTCCCTGAGACCCACAGCGCCTGCAACATCATCAGGAGCTGGGCAGGCAGAATTTGAACACTCAGATTTTTAAAAAGGAAAGGCCAGGAAGATTCCTGAGTCTGAGCCATTGCTGGTTCTGTCAGACTGCAATCTATTTCTTTTTTCTTTAAAATCAGGGTGAGATCACTGGGTTTTTTTGCTGCCCAAGGCAGGAGATACCTATCTTTGAAAAGATCTAAAGTATAATGACAAATATTGTCAGGCCTGCTGAAGATCTTCAAGGGCAATGCAGCAGAGAAAACACTGCTCCCAACTGGTCCTAACACCATTCTGGAAACAACCAAAATAAGGAAGGATTCTACAAAAGAGTCAACTGTTTTTTCCTTGCTTCCCATTTTATGATCAAAACCATGGGGAGAACACTGCCCCAGTATCAATACATTCCATCTCAGGGGATGTATTCCCTTTAGAAAATCAATATAACTTATGAGCACTTACTTTCATAGTTGCCCAGAGAAGCCAAGGTGCCCAAGTGGTGCTCAAGCTTAGTGCTCAAGCTCCCACTAAGAACCAGACAGTCCATTGGTTCTTGAGGGTGGCAGGGCACACCAGTCTCATCATCTGACCTCCTGAACATATGGCTACCACATAACCTGCCAAGCATGTCTTCCTCTGCTTTCTGGAAACCAGCTCTAAATTAGAAAAAGGAGGATAGAGCCAACAGAACTGCTCTAGCCACCAAGACCTGGAGGGTCAAAAGCATGTTTTAGAAGGCTGCATTGTTTTAAAGGATGGGGCAGCTGTCCAAAACTGGGCTACAGCTTTCTCTCTGTGAAGTACCTCTCCAGTTTGCAACTGTTTTATCAGGCTGTCAAGCATTCACAGTTTGCAATCCAACATCTAAGATGGACACTGATGCAACTGCATTGCCTTCTAGGCTGCTTCATTTATTTATGCCTTCTTTAATACCTATGACCCACCTTTCCTATTTGCATCATGGTATCACTGAATTTTGGGCACTACAGTTTGGGCTGATTACAGTGTTTTGACAGAACAGAGTTCCCTTTAAAATTGCTGTCCAACAGCAAGCTAGATTTCTGAAAGATTGCTTCTTACATTTTCAATGCAGAAGGTATTTAAACTGCAGAACTGCCAGCAGAGCAATTAACCCAGTGCTTGATACCTCATGTTATTGCTTTCAGTTGTGGGGGAAGTTGTGTCTCAAATCTATTCCGTTATAGAGCCTTTAATACTGCTTTCTTTTGGTAGGTTAAATTATTTATAAGCAGATCTGTGGTTGGTTGAAGTCTGGTTTTTCCTGATTACACTAGTAACTAGCAGTGATTAGCCAACTAGTCTAAAATTAATGTGATGTAGAAAAGAAGCAAGCTTCAAAGCTTCAAACAAAATTCAGATAAAACACCTGCCCAATTACTACCAGAACAATCATACTATCCTAAACCTTACCTCTCCCTTCCTGTGTCACTGTCCCAATGTCCTGCTCTTGACTGCTTAGGTTTCCATGAGGAAAGGACCATGCAGAGTAAATTACAGGATCAGGACCGCAGGCTGTGAGTTTGGAGAAGCAGAGACTTCATCTTGACAGATTCTTCAGAGTGCCACACACATCTCTGCTGATACAGAAGTAATAATAATTTCATGCTAAGAATTCTGCCAGTGTCAATGGCCAGTAAATAACATCCCTACAAAGAAGTAAAAAAGGGCTCTTAGTTGTTTCAGACAACTTCTGACAAGCCAAGGAACCTGATGTTAAAGCTCAAACCTTTAAATGGAGAGATAAAAACAAGTGAAACATAAACCAAATAGCAACCCCTCATGATTATGCAAATTCAGGTGTCATTATAGTAAACACTCTGAAGTCAATAAATATGGAGGCTGTAACCTGGGGTCAGATGGGGCTTCCCTTCTTTATATAGGCAAAAACTTCCACATCCTCAGTGCTAGAAGCTGGCAGTCTTCCTCATGGTAACCTACAGGACCAGGCTGTGTTATATCAGTGGTGAAAGTAAATCTTCATCATAACCAGACTCTTCCCACCAGTAATGAAATACTGCTATGAACTGATTAGGTGTGTACTATCAATTAAAAACAACAAGGGAGAGTTTCTCCAAGAACATGCTTGCTCAAGAATCCCTTTTCTTCATTTCTCCATTTAATTAGTCACTGCATTATAATTCACAAATTCATGCAATAATCATTGTAATTTTAATCATCAAAGCTGAATGTACATTATTTCTCGTTAAATAATATTAAATACAACAAGAGATGCTAACCAGCTAATGTTTCAGAGCTCCAGGGAAATGTTCTTTTACACACATGCCAAAACAGGCAAATACTGTTTTTTTACAGCAAATTTCTGTATCTTCCAAGCTATGTTACAGGGTGTAACATGGCCATAGTGAGCTATGGAAAGAGAAGAAGCATGGTTTTCACACAATATCTTTTATTAAACAGCTTTCTCTAGATGTTGTCATGTGTTGAGCAGACTTTGAAGAATTTCTTACTAACACGTTGAATGTTTGGAAAAATGCTGATTGACAGCTGCAAGGGTGGAAAATTTCCATTTACTTGTATAGCATACATACACTTTACCCTCCCACAAACAAAGACCAGGAAGCAGAGAAAAAACACTTTTGAGATGTAGGAGCAAAGATTCAGTTTTGAGCCAGGGTGCCACTACAAGGCAAACAGCTGCCTCCAAGGCATGAGAGAGACAAAGTATGAGATCAGCTCACTTCATGTCAGCTGCAGGATCACTATGGGGTGAATATATTTGGTCAACATCAGCTGAAATTCAACCAGCATTGAAAATGTATCCTGTCACCAACTATAATATCTTGCATCTTTATTTTTTTGTCTGTCTCTCCTCACATGGCCCATCACAGGCAGAGTCCAACTCCAGGTGAAGTCTCAAGATGCAGATTTCACTTCTACCCCTCCTGCAGTTAACCGTGAAAGATGCATTCCTTTCACTCCAGGCAGCAAAGCTCACCCAGAATAATCACAGCTGGGCAGGGGAAAACTTCTCTTGCATGCCTGGCAATCAGATGTGGTTGCATTTTGTTGCAGAGTTTAAGGTGTACAATGCAGCTGGCTTATCTATTTACCTAGTTTGTATTGAGGGATGGAGAGAAAGAGGGAAATCCTCCTAATCATGACATCACAATTTAAACACACAGGATTTTAAAAAGCCAAAATCAGGTATTATCAGTAGAAACACATTCCACTGCTGCTCCACTGAGCCTGTCTTACACAGTGTACCAAATCTGTCTGGACAAAAAGCTGCATTGCATCACCTCACCAGACAGGAAGATTCTGAAAATTAGGATTTTGCAGCGTGAGCTTGCACAAAATGTGTGTGCAAAACTGCCCTCTGCTGTTTAGATTAAGACCTGCTCAAGTAAATGACTGTGACCAAATGCGTTTTTAGCTGTAAGGGTCCAACATGCAAAGAGGCAGAACCATCTGACTTCATCTGTCTTCTACCTCCATGCACACTAGAAATTTCATACACAAAAGCCACTCACAGCTGCCTTGCAGCATGGAGCATCGCAAGAGATCCATAGGCTGCAGCAACACTGTGCCAGCTGCAACACTCACTCTGTTAAGCAACTTTCCCACCATGGGCATCTACCCTCTCATCCCAAAGATGAGTTGAGAATATCTGAAGGTGCAAGGGAAATAATGAAATTGTGAGTGAGCACTGCAGAACATCCATCTGGGAACCTGCTAAAGGCAGACCTGACCTTTCTGCAGCAGGAAGAGGAAATGTGTGCCTGGAGTCAAAAGCTTATAGCTCAGAGGCCTTTAAGAGTTAAGGACTATGTTACCGGAATGATTGGAAAGCAGGGCAGTGAGCTCATCAAAAGATGTCCAGTAAATATTCTTTAAAACTAGCCCCTACTGCAGGGAAAGAAGAGAGAACCTGGATTTTCTTTTCATGAACACATGGAAGCCATTGTACTTGGAAGAAGCGGCCCATTATCTAGTGCCAGCATGTTGGACAGTTTGGTACAAAAAATAACACTGAAGGGCCACTTGTTTTCTACAGCTTCATTCTTACACCGGATCTGGCGAACTCTGCCCTGTGAGAACAGCATTAGACATCCCCATTTTCTTTGGGAAGTTTGAGTTTGGTACAAATGCACAGAACAAGTCCTGTTACCCAGACTAGTTCAGTTTCCAGAGGGCCTCTGATGAAAGCTAGCCCAGTCCTCATGAATTAAGCACAAGTTTCAGCTCATTGCAACAGGCTTACGGAATACTGTAAGCTATGCTGGTCAGTGTAAACACACAAACTAAAAACCAAATCAAAACTTGGGTACAACAGAAACCTTGAAGAATTTTTTTTGTACTTTTTACATCAGCCCTTTTTATGTCCATACATTTAAAAACACAGAAGCATGGGTGTGCAGCACAACATGCCTTTGAAACAATCACTAAAAGCACTTAGTGACCACTTCAAAGATTCCCTTGATGTTTAACTCATGTTAACTGTAACACAACAGTCATGTAGGGCCACTGTTCAGCCTAAGGGACTTTAAACACACCATCAACAGATGTACAAATGAAACTTTAGAAAGATTCTTCTGAGTGCATAAATAGCTGGAGCTTTACTTTGATGATGGCTGGCTGGCCTCCTACACAGCAGGGCTGGGACTTCTCCATTTTTCATGTTAAGGGCAACAATAATATTGTGTCAGCCCCCAGGGAAAGGAAATTAGTGCCAGATGATTCAGTGTGTGCCTGACCACTCTGGTTTTGGATTTGATTCCATTATCTAGAAAACTTAAATGTGAGACATCAAAGGTAGTCCTGCATGATAATGAAACTTGCTGGGTGGGGTTTTTCTATAAAAGCTGCCTAAGAAACTCATAACCGAGGACAGAAGACTTCCCAACATAAAACTAACAGACCTCTCAGTTTCTTTATAAGAAATCCTTTTAGTGCTGAAAACAAGTGCCTTTTTCTTGGAGAAGCACAGAAGGGAAGATGGTTCTTTCTGGGAGAAGGACCAGTAGTTTAACCTGCAGTAAAGTAAGATTATCGATTTATTCTCCAGCAGCTGTGAGCCCCATAGCAGCAAATCCACAACTGGAGCTGTGGATTACTTCCACACTTTTTTATTGGCATAAGTGAAAAGAAACGTACAGCACTATGCACAGCTAATGCAATGGCATTACTACTGCTGATGCAGAAACATCCATCATTACCACCATGTTTCTGATAACGTGCACTTTGCTGGTGTGTGAAAGCAGTGTCTTTGCTTGAGTCTGAAACGTGTGTGGACTGTGTGTGCTTAGCTACACCTCTGTCAGCCTGCTGCTCTTGGAGCAACAGGAAATTTGCATTCTAGACAATATCTTCCAAGTCTTCACAATTACAATGTTAGCTTCACTGGGACATTTGGGGAGAAGAAAAAAATTCAAGTCTTGTTAAAAGGATTCAGCATTCCACTCTATTAGTCCAAGGCATTCAAAACAGGTATCAGAGCTTGCTCTGGCTCTTACTAACTAGGTACTTCTGTGTTATTAGATATGAGAACAAATTTGCATTTAAGGCTACATTTAAACCTATGCTGTCTTCAATTTTGTTTGCATCTAATTTTGCAGGCTCAAGAAAATGAAAAATGTTAGAGCAATATGTGTGTCTATAATGCTTATTACAGCAAATACCATTTATAGATATAATCAGACTGTCACCAAGCCTTCCATCAAAATCAGAATTGACACCCAGGTTTGCTGAAACACTGTTCAGGAGAGCTTTGCTGTAAGCTAAAATGTGAATTCAAATTGTCATCGTTATACCAAAGAGTGGAGAAAAATGCTCAGGTTTGACAGAAGGCTGCTACTTTTGTCTTGTGCTGTTTGGGTTTGTTTTTCAAGACAGAACAGAAGATTTATTCACCTTAGAACAATGTTAAAAGCTGAACTAAAAAGACAGGCTGAAGTTACCAGCAAAACAGAAGGTAAATATGCTAACAGTTCTGTCTTACAAATTCCTACTTTGTACTTTTAAGGGTTAGAAGAGAAAAGAACTCCTTCAAAAAGCCTCATTAAAATCAGAACCTTCTGTATTTTTATTAAGTGCAAAATAACTTTGTCCCTGTAAAATAAATTAAAAGGAAAAGAGCACGCTGGCCATTGTCCCCTGAAGAATATGGCTGCTACGTTTTACTTTTACCTTATGCTGCCTGAACAATTCAAGCACAAGGATTAAACTACATGCAGTAGTTTAAGACATGTTTGTTGATACCAGCCACTAAGTTCAGTATTTATCACATTACAGAAAATTTCAACAGCACTTCAAATCTTTGGAAATAATGTTTTCAAGGGTTTAAGAGGAAAATACCTATTCCATAGCAAACCATCTCAGCAGAATGACTCAGTAAGAGCCACTTCTATTCCCAAACCCAGGTATTGACTGCTAGATCATCATCAACTATCTACATCAACTACTCCAAAAATCCTGTGAGGCAATTCCTGAACCACTGAAGAGAATCTGCCTTTGAAGAAACTTGTACCAGGCTGAAATGAGACAGAGTTGGCTAGAGTGCTCTTAATGTATCTTACTTCTACAAGATTATGCCACCTAATACCTTACTCTAGCAGTATCATTAGTACTGTCAGCTGGTCTGAAAGATACCTCAAAGCATTCTCCTCAAGTTAAAAATCAGTCACTGTGCCAAAAGATAAAGCGATGTTTTTAATTTGTTTCTTCTGCCACCTGGGTGCTGATAGCACAAACCCAGAGAACAGCAGAAGCCAGTCTGTTTTGACATTTAGAAAATCCTACCCATTAAAAACTTCCTTTTGTAAGTACCCTTCTCCTTCTCACTTGAGCCTGCTGTATAGTATCTGTCTTCCTTTCATTGGCAAAGGAAAATTCACCACACCATATTGAAATTGTACAACACCTAATTCCATTAGCTTTTGCTATTTACCCATGGGATATAATTGTTTTACCTTATCAGTGTAATTTTTTTTAAGGCAAATGCCTTTAGAAGACTGTTGAGATTTGCCATGGTCTTGAAGACTACAGACTGAAATGCCAATTGTCTATCCTGCAACATTTTAAGCTTTCCAAAAAACCCCAACCTTAGTGCTCTTAAAATGTGCCCAGGTTCTATTCTAAACAGCTTTGTTTCAGACATCTGTGTTAATAGAGCTTTCAAGTTTGCCAGCAATTTTGAATTGATCACTTTACATATTTTTGTTCCTGACAGAAATGGATTCGCCATTCTGCAGCCAGTCACCTCTTACCACTGTGATCTGCATCTCCTTTTAAGGTGATATGTTACTGTTCGATCAATCATATATTTATTTTCTCAGGAAATTACACAAAGATTTAAAATTCATTAAAAGTATTGGAAGACCAGCCGTAACATTAAAAATATATTTTAATGTTGTCATTTTTAGATTGTTTGCTCTGACACCCAAATATTCTGAATTTTAAAGTAGTGCTATAGGGACACACAAGTGCAGATAAATCTTTATTGCCATAACTTCGTCTTTTCAAAAATGAGCATTGGGCTTTTAATAGGTCGTAGTTTTATGTCTGCATATGTACAACATTACAACTGCGTATTTTAATAATAATGAAGTTAGTGATACTTTGATAACTCAACACAGTGTATTTATAAAATGAATTCTTATCAAAATACACTTTTCACTGGGATAATAAATAAAATCCTGCGAAACCCACCTACACAAAGTTAATTTTAACTCTGGTAGAACCCGATGTGGTACACAGTCCATTAACTACTATGTTTGCCCCTTTATCCCCCTACTGATGCTCATCTTCTGGGGTAAGAAAACTTTTTTCCCCCCGTTGTGGTGTGACCTCATTCAACATCATCTTCAGCCAAGCACTGTGCATTTACAATTCTCTGTAAGAAGGAGAAAAACTCATTCACAATTACATAAAATTGACAGTAGGCAATTGATTATCAAGCAATGTAATTTTACACTGAACATTAAGCAGTGTAATTACTGAACAAACTGATTAAAGTTAAAAATGGCAATCTATTTGAATAAAGTTTTGAAGTCAGTTCCACAGAAATTACAAACAGTAATGAAGCTAAAGTCAGATAAACAATATTCTATCAACCTCAAGTCATGACCTCTGTGTGATTTCTGGCACTGTTCTCTTAGGAAACATTTTTGTTCAATCATTTCCCCAACTCTTACATCTTGCATACCTGACACTTTCCAGTGTTACCACTGACTACATGGACCTTTACCTGAAATGTAACCATGTCTGAGCTGCAAGAAGAGCCAACTGATGCCCAGCACTGAGTCTCTGCTTTATGTCAGGGGCACTGTTAGGGAGTGCCCTTGTACTTTCAAGAACATAAAACATATCATTTATGTCACAGACTCACCTGCAGGCACATTAACCTCACCCACTCTGTACTCAGACTGAAACAGGAGGGCATTTTATACAGAGCTGGAAATGCTTTTATCATCAGGGACACTCCCAAGCTTCCAAAATTGTCAGGGGTTCTGGTGCTAGTTAACATCTTGTGTCTAAAGCTGTCCCCAGAAGCAATAGGGTAGCAAAAGCAACAGATTCATTTTTATGAGCTTCCATAGCACTTACACACACTTGTAGAAATGTGAATTTTAAAAATCCCTCTCAAGACCCAGTGCAACAAAATTACTGTTTTCCAATTCTCCCAGCTTGTATTTGGGAAACACTGGATCCCCTTACAGTACCAGAGCTGTGGTCACATGCCTCTACTTCAAGAGCTTAGCATACCCTATACACAAGAGAAGTTTTGTGTTTCTATTTTATCCTGGGCGCTATTAATGCTACCTGATGATTTTCATATTCACTTTTTAACAACTCAGGTGAAAAAAAAGCTTCTTTTAATCTAATTGAACATATAAAAAACCTAACAGATTACAAAACCTGATACTCGAGACTGGTGCAGTGGATAAAGTAAGTATTTAAATTTTTTCCAAACCAGACCAACAGGGAATGTTTCACATACCTGGCTTATTGTAGGGAGCTTAGTTAGAAGCATTTGAAACACTGGTGGTGGAAGAGTCTGCTGTAGAACTTGTAGTAGCTGCTGCGGCTGCCCACACACAGCAATGGCATTGGTCAAGTGATCAACACCTTTTTCATATTCACCTGTATGACAAATTAAATGTTTTGAAATCAACCATCTTCCACACTCTAACATATTTACATAAAACATACACCAAGAGTGGATTAAATTACGGTGAATCAATCCACATGAAGATCTTCTCCTTCCTTGATCGACTTTCTGAACACATAAGGTTAGAAACAAATAAGCAGATTTCCTTAGATGAATATGATTCCCCAGAATTTCTTGGTGTATAAAAATCATCTTCTAACAAAGGTAGAGAAAAATTACTTTACAACTTACCCTTTGGAAAAAAAAATATGATTACCTTGAGCTAGTAATTCCTCTCCAAGCTGAATCTCCTCAAGAAAAAACTTCTGAACTGCTTCAGCATCTTTCAGATCAGGCAACTATAAACACACAGAGTAAAAGTTAAATCAGCCCTTAAACACCAGCTAATAAAAAGTTAGCAGAAAATATTCTCAGTTGAAACTAAACATGCACACAACCCTATTGTTACACTGACACTGGCAAAAAAACAAGTGCCACCACTAAGTTAAACATACTCAGAATGTTTTTGAAAATCAGATTCAGGTCTTATAACACTACATCACAAATCTGTAGAGAGACAGATGAAATACCTCTACTCAGTTTATTAAGTACATCATTTAGGAGCAAATATAAACTCTAAGGTGTATTATGTTTATAACAACTGTACTTCTTGCAATTGTTTAAGAGAAATCTTATATTTTCTTTCAGGATCCATTGGTAATATTGAAAAGGAAATAAAATATTTATTGCAAAACAACCTATCAAGTTCAGTTATAAGTGTATCCCATCAATAATTTTACATCTGAAAAGTCCTTGTTCATATTACAAAGAGAGAAAACACCATCAAACCACACAGTGAATGTTGTACTTTCTTATGTAACTCCTCTGACACAAAAAAAGGAACAACTATACAATTATTTCTGGGCATTAAGAATACCTAAAGACTGCATATTTACAGAACTGTTTGTAATCCTGCACATTTGTTTGTAAAACAAATCCTTAAATAAATCTTACAAATAATGCAAGTGAAACATCTTTCAAAACAGCACTACATTATTGAACAGTCTTACCTTGGAAAGTCCTGCTCTCTCTTTGGCAAGCTTCTGTTTCTTCCTTCCTGTAAGAATAAAAACATCTTTTATTTTCAATTTGCAATTAAAAAGCCCTTCAGCTTATAGTCTGAAACCATGAACAAATCAAAGTCCTTTTCAAAAGAAGAAACTGGTAATGTATTCCAAATACTAAAGATTGAACAGAAGACTGCAACCCACTCAGTGCAACAGAGCATCATTTAGAGGTCTAATGAGGGCTGGCAGTAGCAGCAGCCCAAAATGGGAATTCTTCTCCTGAGGGCTACAGCAAAAACCAGCTGTGCAGGCCAGCACACCTCACCTCGTGCACTGCAGGCACACAGAAGCAAAGAGAATTAGAGTAATACAGGAATTATCCACATGCCTTCTAACAATAAGCCACAGAAGAACTGTCTGTAAGTCAGGCTATGTAGTTTTGAACTGCACAGTGCACCAACCACCAAGGAAGGGGAACTTCAGCAGGCCACAGCAGATACACACAGTGCACTTTCTCAGCTCCTTTACAGCAAAGACTTGGGAACTAGTTAATAAGTGGCAGTCTCACCATCCCTCAGCAGCAGCAATACTAAAGCATACATTTCTGAAACCTGAGGAAAGCAAACATTTACAGATGGAACAAACATTTACAGATTTAACTGCCTACCGACAGGCAAAAAGTTGGTCTGCTACATGAAGCTGTACCACTTCAGCAAAACTAATGTCATTAAAATTAAAGTTGCTTTTAATGCAGCTAGGCAGGTATAAAGATATCTTTATAGTAGCAGTTCTTCATACAAGAAAGAATAATTATACAAATTATGCTGGCAATTTCCTTGGAATAATCATTTATGTAAATTTTCAGTTCATCAACTGAAATAGTTACACCACTAAAACCTCTGAATACAGCCTATGGCTAAACTGTCCTTCCACTCTTTGTCCTCAGTTCTGCTTAGAAAACAACTGTCACACAGCCCTGATTTTTCTTTTGATACAATTTTACAAGCTGGAAATACTTCCAAATATGATTAGCAGTTTTACATGGTAATTAAAAATTTTCAATTGTCCACAAGGTGAAGACAGTCAGGAATACAATTCCCTAGTATAGTGATAACCTAACATGTGGCATTTACTGAGAAGATTGTGTTCTTTATAGCAAGGGAGTTCACATTCTAACTAGATGGAACTTTTACCTTAATACACCATCTTAATAACAATTAGCACCCAGATTTCTACAATTAACTGATCTGTGTATGTTAATTTACACTGTAGATGGAAAAACATGCTGGATAGAACTGTAGCCTATTACAATTTAATAATTTTGGAGGTTTTCAATATTAAAGAATTTATCTTGAATCAGTAATTCACAATTAGCTCACTCCAACTTTTCAGAAGCATTAATTTGCATAAACTTTAAATTGCACTGATAGGCAAACAAGTTTTGATAATAGATAAAATCGTAAAGATTAAATTTTTAAAAAATTAATATTTGAAATGTTTTACTATCAAAACAAGCCACATTGTAGCTGTAGTGCATTCAGCAAAAACACCAGAAAGAAATACAGAGAGGAACAGCTTAACATTTGTACAACATTTTGAGGAGAAAATTGTGTTTTCTTGGCATGACTATGATACCTTCTTCTTAAAATATGTAAAAGGTATCAATCACCAGGTTAAGCATTCTGAAATAAAGAACAAAACAAAAGACAGGCTGGTAACTGGAACTAATTAAAGCTTTTGAGCACTGAAGACAGATTTGAAATAATTTTAACCTGAAAATAGTGAAGGAATATAAAGAATCACAAAGATTTTAAATCTGAAAAATTATCTATGAAATCCTTCAAACCTGACTACTATGGAACTTTTCTTCCCTCTTAATACTTTTTTACAGACTCTTTAAAAGTTCACTAGCTAAAACAAGAAAAAAATCCAAGTAACTCTAAAGGATATTTATGAATTCTTCCCATACTGGTTGGGAAGAAACACTAGTTTCAAAGTATCTTTGAAATAACAACCAGAAGTTACATTTGTAGTATGACAAGCAAAAAAGCAATGGCTTTGGGGGGGAATCCTCAAAAAACAAGTAAGCAAAAGAACCCACCCTACACCTAACCCCCCCACCTGGATTTTGTTTTCCCTCAGGGACCTCCACGAAAATGAAACACTTCCTTCTATTCTAAAGAGATAATCCCATTTTGAAAAGGGAAAGGCAATCTTTTGTAGACTGCATCTTTATTACCCCAGAAATGCAGTGCATGCAAAGCACAAGGCTACACTGCAGCTGTCACAGTGCAGGTCCTGCAGGCACAGCTCCAAAAGAGAACCAGTGGAGGAGCTGTGTTGCTGGCACGGGCTGCAAAGGCCCTGAGCAGCCCCAGCAGCTTCCAACCAGCCCCCCAAAGGAGCAGAAAACCCAAAAAGCCACCTGCATTTTCAGCTCCCACCAGTGAAGTCTGCCTACTGCCCTCCTCTCGCTCTGCTGTCCAGGCAGAAGGTGCTCTTGGACAAAATTCAGAAATTCTGGCTGTCTCTGAACAAAGATGTGTGTCTGTATTTTAAATCAGAGCACTTCTGTTTTAGTCATTCAAGAAGGCAAATAGTAACATACCTGAATTATTTTATTAATAAAATACAGCCTGGGAAGCTCAGCAGCTACAGATGTTTATAGCTTTGCTATCTTTTGGTCCCAAGACTAAATATGGACGTGCCCCCCCAAACTAGCAACAAGACCTAAAAAAATAACCCAACAAAACGTCTACCCACAAAGCCTGCTAAGTAAAATTAAAACATGTGGAAAATCCAAGTCCAGTAGTTCTATAAGCCTTCCAGAAACTTCCAAGAAATCTTTTTCCCAGAAACCTAAATCTGGCCACCTCATTTTTATGACAAGCCTCTGCAATACAACGGGCAATTCACTGACACGTGAGGTTCTTGTCCTTCCCAAATTCTGGTGACACGGCATCACAGAGGCTGAAAGAGGATCTTACCCTGAGAAGGTTACTGGAAAAGATGTGCTGTGAAGGTGGTTTCTGCAAGCCTTCCATCCCCATCCCCACTACTGCACAACATCTGTACATAGAACTGCAGCTGGCTGCTGCTCTGAACCTTTCCTGGTCAAGTACTCTGCAGCCCAAGCCCTCCTGTCCACCCAGCAGTAAAAGTGCTGTAATACCCAGATCCCTGGCACCACTGCTGAAGCATCCATACCAAATAATCTGTTACACTACCAGAAACAACCAAAACAAATTAAACAGAGACTTGCAACTAAATGCAGGCCAGTGCATCACCTGCAAGGACTTGAAGTTCTACAATGAAGACCCCAAATGACAACCGTGACCTCCTACCAAACCAAAATGCATTTGTTTTCCACTTCAAAGTTAATGTCAACTCTTAATCAGAGCAGTTCTAAGGTTTATTCAGAACATGACTGGATACAGACTCAGGTTATGGAAACCTGGAATCCAAAAATAATTTTTGGTACTACTGCAAAATCCTTACATAATTTGGTGCTTCTCCTACTGCACATTTGGCATCATAAAGACACCTCATGGCTGATGATGTTGCCAAAAATCAAGTTTGCTTGTGCAAATCCAGCACACACCAGTTAACTGCACTAAAACTTCCCAACTAATGACTTGCACTGCAGGGAAAAGAGGACTTGGAACACACACGAGAGGTGTGAGCCCAAAATCCTACACAGGAGCGAGGGCCTGAAGCTGAAAGATTTGGCAGACAAAATTTGCTGTGGAGGAAATTCTGGAAAGTGGAATTAATGCACTGCTAAGCAAAACACTGGCCAGGAAAATTCAGTCCATGAAGGCAGAACCAAAGCTATTAAATTACATTTTATGCTATGCTATCAGGTAAATACTAATTTTCAACCTAGTTATTGACTTTTCCATCCATGAAACTGCTGATCACATCATGTTTACTTGCCAGGAAAATTTACCTTAATGATAACTTCTTATCTCCAGATTAGTTACCAAAGGAATGCTATACACATTGCCCTGACAGAAATAACTCAGTATAAAAAGAATCACCTCATGATTCATTGGTGTTCCTTCAGCACTCATGCCTACATTTGCATCAAACCCTCACTGATTATTAAAGTGTTCAAATCAATGTTGAAGATGTGAAATAATGAAGAGCCATGGGGGAAGAGCTCCACATCTTGGATTAATCAACGGTTTTCTCTGGTAGAACCAAAGCCGTTAAATTACATTTCATGCTATGCTATCAGGTAAATACTAATTTTCAACCTAGTTATTGACTTTTCCATCCATGAAACTGCTGATCACATCATGTTTACTTGCCAGGAAAATTTACCTTAATGATAACTTCTTATCTCCAGATTAGTTACCAAAGGAATGCTATACACATTGCCCTGACAGAAATAACTCAGTATAAAAAGAATCACCTCATGATTCATTGGTGTTCCTTCAGCACTCATGCCTGCATTTGCATCAAACCCTCACTGATTATTGAAGTGTTCAAATCAATGTTGAAGATGTGAAATAATGAAGAGCCATGGGGGAAGAGCTCCACATCTTGGATTAATCAACAGTTTTCTCTGGCATTCATTCTTACCCTGGAAGCCAAGGGCAGGGCTGCCAGGAGGGTTTAGAATGCAGCTGATGAAATACCTGAGGGCTGCCACGACCCCGGCCTCACCACAGCAACGGCTTCACTGTGAGACATCACAGATTTACCTGCTTGTCTTCCAAACACAAAAAAATAAACGTGGCGGCTACAACAGCACTGCTGAGCCTGTAGGAGAGCAAGACTGGACAGGAGAAAAGGCGGGGGGAGGTGAATTTGAGCCAAGCATGGGCAGAGACCACAGGCTCCCCAACAGCTACGGCCAACGCTCTGCGCTGGGATGAGCCTGGCCGGGAGGCTGTTGTGAGCTGGGTCACGCTCCTCCGCCACGCCTGCAGCGAGGGCACCAGAGAAAACGGCCTTAAGCTGAGGCACGGGGGATTCAGAGGAGCCAGCGGAAAAATCCCGCCCCCCGTGGGGCGGGCAGGCGCCGGCTGCCCAGGGAGCTGCCGGAGCCATGGCTGGCGATGCTGGCTAGCGCTGCAGGGCACTGCTGGGCGATGCCTGCCCACCGAGGGCACCTCCCCGCTCTGGGGTGCGGGGCTGTGCCCGCAGAGCCGCCGGGCCTGGCCCGAGGGGTCCCGGGGGCGGCGCTGCGGCGGCAGCACGTGCTGCTTGCCGCGGCCCGGCGGGCGGCGAGCGAGGGAGGGGAGCGGGAGCAGCACGGAGGGAAGCGCGCGGCGGGACGGGACGGGACGGGAGGAAAGGGGAGGGGGCGCCCCGGGACACTCACGCTCCCGCAGCCGGTTCTTGAAATTGGGGTCGCTCCGCCTCTTGCGGTCGAAGTAGATGCAGTAGCCGATGAAGAGCGCCCCGCAGAGCCCCGCGGCGATGGCGCTGGTCCTGCCCACCATCATCGCGCCGCTCCCGCCGCGCGGCCGCGCCGAGCTCCGCAGGCACCTTGGGCGAGCGGGCACGGCCGAAGGACCCCTCCTCGCTTCCGCCCGCGTCATCAGCCGGCGGCGGCGCAGGGCGCCTCCCGCAGTGCCTGCGCCGGGGCCCGGCGCATGCGCGGGTGGAGGGGCGTGGCCGCAGCGCCGGGAGCGGGAGCGGGATCGGGATCCCGGGAAAGAGCCCCGCTCACCGCCGCCAGCTCCGACTCAACACCGGCAGGTCACACACTCACTGCCACGTGCAGGCTGCCCTCAAACACCCGCAGGGATGGTGACTCCACCACCCCGCAGCCCATCCCCATGTCCGCTCACCCTCTCCGTGAATTTCTCCTGGAATCCAGCCCAAACCTCCCCTGGAACAGCTTGAGGCTGCAGCCTGTGTCATCCTGTCCCCTGCTGCCTGGGAGGAGCCCGGCCCCCGCGGCTACAGCTCCCGGCAGGTGGCCGCAGAGGGATGCGGCCATCCCGGGCTCCTGGTCTCAGGCTGGGAGTGCCCCGCTCCCCCAGCCGCTCCTCATGACCTGTGCTCCCAGACCCTTCACCAGCTCCACCGCCCTTCTCCGCACAACAAAAAAGCCACCCAAATCAAGGCAGCGATTTCTATTTCGTCACAGACCCAGTCAGAGTGCGAGTCATGTTCTCCTACAGCCATTGTGGGTAATCCTACACAACCCCAAAAAAAGAATCCAGTTAGCCTCTGCAGCAAGACCTCAGCAGGAGACAGAATCCTGGAACACGGGGATAAAAGCATGCAGCACCTCCTGCTGCCTTCTAGGAGAAGCCAAATCCCCAGAGCAAACACCACAAAGGACAACAGCTGTATTAGCAAACAAAATTTATGACACTCTCACATATAAAAAACACCCTCATATACATCCATCTTCATAACACTAATCAGCATTTTTACTGGATTGTTTTTTATCAAAGGACTGTTTGTTTTTCCCAGATTTACCCCTAGGAGTAGTTTTTAGTCTTTTTGGTTTTGTGCTCTTCTTTAATGGGTTTGCTTTTTCACCAACAAAAGAATCGTTAGAGCAGCTCTTTTCTTTTTTCTTCTTCTTATCAGCTCTGTCCTTGGGAGCACGAGACTGGCCTGGACTTTTCTGTTCCTTCTTCTTGTCCGTTACGCGCTGCACTCGGATCTTCCTTCCCATCAGAACGGAGTTGTTGAGTTTCAGAGCAAGATGTACGGCATCCGTGTTCTACAAAACCAGACAAGCACCTCAGGAGCAGCACTGCTTTCCAACGAGGACAGTTACCTGTCTCTGAAACTGGCAAAGCAGCACTGACAATGCAGGGCTCTGTTGAGGGAATGACACCAGATCTCTGCTCGGGAACACCAGCACCCCCACACAGCCCACACGGAGGCACAGACACTTGAAACCAGGCTACGAAACAGCTTACAATGAGACACAGAAGTCTGAGGCACAGACAGACAAGGAAAAATTGGGAAAAAAGGCACTGGGCTGCAGGAAATGGACTGAGGGAAAATGAGGCTGGAGACTGGCATCAGAAAGGAAGGTGCTGCAAACCAGCTGCAGGAAAGAATTCCACTCACTTTGACACTTAAGAAATGGGAGAACATTGAAGTTGTACCAAACTAACTCATCTGTCCCCCTTTAAGGTCAAGTCACTTCTTTCACCCCAGTGTGTACAACACCTAAAATACTTTGTTTTCTATCTGCTTCCACAGAACCGGTCTTCCCAGCTGCTTCCACCTTCCACAACAACGCTGCCACTTCACTTCCTACATACACGCGAACCTCAAGGAAGTACTGAAATGAAAATAAAAACGCTCCGAGGGCAGACCCCGTGCAGTTTGGAAGAGCAGCCCAAGGCTCACCTGGAAGAGGACGTAGCCGAAGCCCTTGCCCAGGCCCGTGGTCCTGTCTCGCACCACCCGCACTCCCAGCACGTCCCCGCAGTCCTGGAAGTGCTCCCGCACGGCGTCGTCGCGGATGTCTGCGGGGGACACGAGGGAACAGATGCCTCTTCAGGGAGACACACGGCTTTGAGAGCCTGGCCCACCTCCCGTTATTGCACATCCACCCATTCAGGGACACAAACAACACGGAATAAGGACAGGCAGGCAAATATCAGCGGTTCAGAAAAATCCCACCAAGCTGACAGCACAGGCTTTATGAAGGGCTATTTGCTCTGACAGCTACTGCTTCTCCAGCTCTGAAGAGTATGACATAAATCACAAAGAACTAAGGCAAAAACTGAAACAGATTTTTCAAATTGTTTCATTTATGCTTGGAACGCAGTAGAAATTAAGAATTCTGCTATACATTTTTGTAGCTCCTCCTTATGCCAGAATTTCTTTCTAAGAATTAATGCTGATGATAATGAGCTTGAGCTGGCAGTTCTTCAACTGTTCATTGACTGAGCCATGAATTTTAGCTGAATGGGGAGAAGGGATTCAGTTTCCAACCACGGCTCCTACGCAATTATTCTGATAATGGCTGGGTGTATGAGCCTTTCTCCATCTCATGCCTAGGCAGACAAATGTGATGTGCCATTGCAAAAATGCAATTATTTTCTTTTTTTGTATAGGTGCGCTACATGGAATGCCCTGACATAAACATCTCTGCTGAGGTTAAACCTGAACTCAACAGTACAGGTTTAACTACAGCAATTCTTTTTTTGTATAGGTGCACTACATGGAATGCCCTGACGTAGACATAACCATCTCTCTGCTGAGGTTAAACCTGAACTCAACAGTACAGGTTTAACTACAGCAATGGGGCCTAGACATGCTGAGAAAGGCCCAAGCTGCTGAAGTAATTTCAGAGCACAGCAAATCATGGAATAACAGAATATTCTGAGTTGAAACTGGTCCACAAGGATCATCAAATCCCACTTTTAGCCCTGCCTGGACAGAGTCACTCAGCCTGTAGTTCACAGAAAACACATAAAGGAGAAGCCATCACTGTCCATCACTTGGAATTGGTTCACCAACAGGAATTGGTAATCCTTGAACAGTTTAGAGAGCCATGGCCTTAGTCATATTTATTTAAAAAATGTGGAGCAACCACAAGAACTAAAAGTACATGCAGTGCTACCTACAGTAAAGGAAAAAATCAAGGTGCAGAACTGGACAGAAACTTACAACCTCTTTAGGTGTTACAATTAACAAATAAAAATTACTTCCAGTGAAAGGTATTTATCCACCTAATACCAAGAAATAAAAAGCCTAATGTCAACCATTCCAAAAATGCAAATTAATGATGCACAACAATCCATTTCAGACTTACCATATGGAAGATTTCCCAAGAATACAGATCGTTTATTGTCATGCTAAAGGAAACAAGAGACAGGACAGTAAGTTAGTTGTTAGAGAAAACCAACCAACCAACCAAAAACAATAAAAACCCCACAACCAAACCAGAAATGGGAATTTCTAGCCACACACTTTACTTACGGAATTTGTCTTAGATGCAGTGTCAACTCTGATGTGAAATCCACTAGCAATTTCTGTTCCATTCCTTTTGTGGTCAAAAATAAAAGGTTTTAGAAGGATTGCCAGTGTCACTGCATAGCAGTATTCCAAAAGCAAAGTTACTTTTAAGTTTCAACAACACTTTATTCTGATTCAAGCAAAAGAGGGGAGGTTGTTTAAATTTAGCTATAAATCTACCTGAACTACCTCTTCAACAGGGTATGAGGAACAAAACTGAGACTTACTCCTTCAGAGCCTTCTGGGCATCACATTCTTCCTTAAAGACCACGTAAGCATTGACAGACTTGGCATTTGGGTGCACCTTATGCCTGGAATGGGAGAAGGACCCGTTACTGCTTCACTCCTGCTGCTGCAGTGCAGTGCCCAGGCCCTTCCTGCTGAACACACTCGTGCCTCTGCTTGTTCTGTGCACACTAACAACTTCATTTCCCTTGCAGGTCAAGCTACCCCTGTACATCTTGTTCAGCCCCTATATGCACCCTGAGCAACCTTCCTCAGCTCATAAACACATCCACGGAAATTAAAGACTTTTAGCATCTTCCTCCTTTCTAAAATGTAAGAAATGCAACCTCAGGTAACAAATTACAAGTATACATGGCATATATACAAGTATACATGGCATTCTTTATTATTTGTTGAGAAAACTTAACACACACAAAGGTAATGGCAAAAGACAATGAAACAAAATACATAAAAAAGACCTAACACAGACAAACTTTTAATGACCAACACAAACATTGTTTAGGCCTTGAAAAATACAAAAAATTCAAGGGAAACCTACTTGATTGCTGCTACCTTTTTGGATACAGTATCTTCTGCTGGAATCTTAAAGATAAAAAGAGCTTGAGTTAGGTGGGCCTAGTTAACTTATCACAAAGAGTTTTCTCTGTAAGACAAAGATGAATTCAAGCAGGGGCCACCCAAAGCAACATAGCCAGTACAGTGAGCAAATGACACAAGTGGCTGGTCCTAGAGATGGTCTAAAAACCCCTCAGAGTTAAAGAGCTTGCCTTGACTTTGGCTGAGATGTTTCTTGAGTTCCAAGAGAGTTATGGTCAACTATTTTAGTGAGTACCCTGATTTACAATAATGTGTCTTTGGTACTATGATTTAAAAACAGGTGAGCAATGCCTCAGCCAAACCAGCAATAACAAAGGCACTCCACTTTCAGAGATCATAAAGCTCTGATCCTGGATCAGCTGCTGCAACAGGACAAATGCATCTGTGGTGCTCCTGGGCTAACATCTCCAAGCTTCTTTTAATAGCAAAACCCACACACCCCAAACCACTTCTGAACTCATGAAGGTACACGACTCACAAATACTACTGCCTTTCAACATCAACAAATCATTTTGTTATAGAACATTAAAGGGAAAAACATACCAGAGACCGGAAGCGAATGGATTGGATTTGTCCATACTTCTTAAAAAGAGATGTCAGCACCTAAACAGATGATATTGCAAACACTCAGTACACTTTTCAACCTGATAATGAGAATTATTTTTTAGTATTTATAAGTAATACTGTTCTTACATTGTTTTCCTTTTACTTATAGGAGGTCCCTTAATGGGCTACTAAAAAAAATGCAAGTAATTTGTAACTATTTCTGTGTTTTTTGTGGCAGCTTCTTCCACAAATTGCCAAAACTGAAGTCGTGCCCCTTACTATGGAAGAAAGTATAAATTTAACATGTTTTATGTAACAATCTGAAGCTTGCATTCAAAATTAGAAGCAGAGTAACTTTGTAAATGCAGTTCTCATTATTCAGTCATTTTTTCATTGACAAGGAACTGACCAATTCTACTGAGGAAAGAGTCGCTGCATCCACTGCTGCAGCAACTCCAGGAAACCAGAGATTGTCTCTAATGGTTTCTGAGAACAAGAACCATTTCCTACGTTCCCAAAAGCAGTTCCAATCACAAGTGTGACTTCCCAGCTGGAAACATCACCTCAAGCTGAGGACTGCTGCAATTCCTTTCATTCCTTTAGCAGACAGAACCCACCCAATTCCCAAAAGCAGTTCCAATAACAAGTGTGTGTGACTTCCCAGTTGGAAACATCACCTCAAGCTGAGGACTGCTGCAATTCCTTTCATTCCTTTAGCAGACAGAACCCACCCACGTACCTGAATAGTGCAGCTGACAGGCAAGTTTCCAACAAACACCGTTCTTCTGTCTGCTGCTTTATCAGCCACCCTTTTTCTCTTTTGCTGTTTTGCAGCAGCACCCGTAGCTGAATTAACACCACTTTTGGTGATGGCTTGAGAAGCCTTTTTCTTTTGCTTCACTTTGTTTTCAAACAATTTTTGATCCTCCTCTTCATCTGCCTGCTCCAAAGCATTCTCTCTGACCAGAAATGAACAGGCAGGTTACAATTCATAGAAAAAAGCCAGGGGATTTGGGGTCAAAGAACTGAAGCCTCCAAGATCCTTTAACTTACATCTGAAGACATCATGTTCAACTCTAAAACTTCAAACATTATTTTGTTTATTCTGCATTAAAAAATGTATCTGACTATTCAGTAACATGAAAAGCGCATGTTCAACTCTAAAATTTCACACATTATTTTGTTTATTCTGCATTAAAAATGTATCTGACTATTCAGTAACATGAAAAGCTATTTGCTGTCCCCAGGATACTGCATTCATTATTTACCAGTAGTAATATGGAAATACTTCACAATTAAATAATTTGATAGCCTCTAAAATTGAAGGGAAAAAAATCATCTTTGAGTAATGTTGGAACTTAGAACAGATTTAATCCTTCTCAGTATGCAGGAGACTTAGAACAAATGTCTGGAATACTGCCATGCACTAACAGGTCTCTCTCTATCCAAACCTGCTGTAAGAGCACGGACAATGAGCAGATCTGAAGGAGCCTCGGAAGAATACAGACACAAACACAGCAAACAGGTTCCATGGGCCCAGGACAGGATGAGGGGTTAGCCCTGTGCTACAATGAAGTTCAGTTTATTATCCAAAGTGCATGGTACAGCAAGCACCTTCCAGCCTGCTCTGAAGCACCTCACTTCAAGTATTTAAGAGACCAGAGTCACAGAGAGGTTCTGTGTCACTGCAGAGGACCAGCAGGACACAGACAGCTCTGTGCCTGGCACCTCGCTCCTGCTGAAACCCCCTCGGCTGGATAAAGCCAAGAACAGCTAGACAGCATCTCCCAGAGCCAGAGAGAACTAGATCCACGTGTCTTCATCTCCAGCCGCTGGACCTGATGGCCCTCTAGCAGGGCATTTGCACCTCATAGACTCAGTGTCTAAGAAGAAGCTGCACTACTTCCTCCTTCAGGGGAAAACTACAGAACATTTGCACAATCTTAAAAATAATCTTAAACACCAAGTTGAAGACGAGTAGTAGACGAGAACTTCCTTGTTTCATCGAACTCATACTACAATTAACCTAGATGCTTTAATTTTACTATAAAATGGTGTCACTCACCTCTGTGACAGTTTTTTCTCCGCCTCTGAACGTTCCTTTTTTCTGGCCTTCTTTGCCTTTACCGGAGGTTCTTGCACGTTGGATGAGCTCTGGTCTTCTGGCACTTTCTCCCCTTCTTCTGCACGCTTCCTTTTCTTCTTTCCCTTTAAAAAATGGAAGAGAAACAGACTTGAAGGACACAATTCCAGGAACGCCCTGAAGTTACTTCGCATACTACAACTTATTCGGAGTGCCACGGCTACGGCACCGCCGTGCCGGGCTCACTCACCGCCGGCACGGCCACCAGCACCGGCGGGGAGGCGGCGCGGAAGAGCCCAGCGAGGGGCGCGGCGGGGGCGGCGGGCGCGGCGAGGCTGCCCGACACCTGCCCCACCACGTACTGCTCCTCCTGTCCCTGCTGCTGTCCCTGCTGCTGTCCCTGCTGCCGCCCCTCGGCCGCCGNNNNCGCCCCGCCGGCCCCGCATGGCGGGCACCGAGCGCGGCGGGAACGGCGCAGCGCGTCACTTCCGGTGCGCGGGAACGGGGCTGTTCCCGGGGTGCTCCCGGGGTGTTCCCGGCACCGCCCCCGCTCCCTCCTCCGCCCCTCGCAGCCGCAGCTCCCGGCCGCGACGCGCAGTGGCACCCTGGAAACATCCAGCATCAGGACCAGAGGGACACGGGCTGAAGCTGTGCCAGGGGAGATTGAGGTTGAACACGAGGAGGAATTTGTTCACAGAAAGGATGATGAGATATTGGAACGGATTGCCAGGGGGGTGGTGGAGTCACCATGCCTGGCTTTAAGGAAAGACTGGACACGGTCCTTGGTACCATGGTCTAGTTGGCAGGGTGCTGTTTGGTCATCGATTGGACTTGATGATCTCAGAGGTCTTTTCCGAGCTAACTGATTCAGTGAGGAGAGGCTGTGTCACAGATTTCCCACCACCCTCAGCTCCAAGGGGAGCTGAAGCAAACCTGACAGCCCTTTGGCTGTCTCCTTACACGTTTGATGCACTTCTTGAGCTGCCACTGTAAGCAGCTCTGTTGGCACCAGCATCCAGCCCAAGGCTAAACAAGCAACCCAGATGCTGAATAGAAGAAAAGTCTTGGTGTTGACACATGCACCGGGTGTCATTCCTGCCTTGCCTGCTGGATGCCAAGGAAGGCAGTGACCCTCATGGATGGGGTCAGCCCAAGAGAATACACAAATCCTTGAAAAGGGGCAGGTGGCTTTTCCAATCTGCCCTCACACAGAAGAGCAGCACTCTAGTGACACAGGAGGGGCAGAACAGGCTCAGCCATCATCCAGTGCATTTCAGAGACTTGTGGCCACTGAAACTCAGCAAGAGGCATACAGCCTCCAGGAACTCTGCCTGAGAGAGAGCTCAGTCCCTGTGTCAATAGGAAAACTCCACAGTGTGATGGGAACTCCCCAGTCGTAAGTATGGACAGGTATTAGTGCAGACTCAAATAAGGGAGGTGGGAGCACTGCAGAGGCGTGTTTTCCCTCAGCATATGCTGACCTCAGCTGTTCCCAACACCATCAATTGTGGGAAACACAAAGCTGAGTCTGTCCCTCAGCAAGGTTCAGAGAACACAGCCGGGGTGTCTGCCTTGCTTTGCCTTTGGGATCGTGGTCCAAACAGGCGCTCAGGAGTGCAGGCACAGCCCAGCAGGCACTGCTAGTGGCAAACTGCCTCAGCTGCAAGCAGAGTGCACGTGCCAGGCAGGGAATGCACCCACCTGTAAAGCTGTGTACAGTACATACCCTGAAAAGCAGCTCAGATTTGACCCACTGGAACACGGCATAAAACTGCCTGGCTAACAGTTTGCCAAAGGCATCTTCCTTTGTTACTTACTGGGAGACAAGTGGTTCCATGAATTGAGCACCATTTACAGACAAACTTCACAGTAGAGGTGCAATGTAACACATTCAGACAAATGTTCAAGTAGCCACTAAACTACATCAGATATATTATGAAAATTAAATAATCTCTGTATCACAGAAAATCAAAAATCCTATTTATGCAAAGACTTAACTTGGGAGCAGGGAGCTGACCAATGATCCCTATTTTAAAAAGATAAACAAATCCCCCCAACAGATCATAGAGTCAGTAACTATCACATCAAAGCAAATATGCTGGCACTAAAACTGAGACCTGATTAAGAACTGTAGTGAATGAAGAGCTGAATTTGAATCTTGCTTGCCGAGATGTAGTTCCCAGTTCCATCCATTTCTCTTATGCCTACTGAAACTGAAAAGTAGAACTCAAGTACCATGACTGATTCTACTAAACAGATGAAAATATCCTCTTAGTAGCTTTCCTGAAAATATTAAAATTACCCCTGTAGTCTTGGATCATCATAATTTTTAACACAGCCAATGTTTCCAAAGCTTATTTATCATGGGTTTACTGTCAGTTTCAATAGGAATCTGTCACTTTGCAGGTGTAACAGTATTTTGTTACAGCCAGCAGTTTGTTTCAACTGGCTCTGCCTTAGTAATGGGCTGTGCTTTCACCTTCTGCTGAAAAAGAGGATGGATTTGAATTAATCACTAAGAAGAAAATTAGGCAAATGCACGTGCTCTATCTTACCTTTCTATGTCCATTACAGGACACCAAAGATCATTTGCTAAACGTTTCCAAAGCTTATTTATCATGGGTTGTTACTGTCAGTCTCAATAGTAATCTGTCACTTTGCAGGTGTAACAGTATTTTGTTACAGCCAGCAGTTTGTTTCAACTGGCTCTGCCTTAGTAATGGGCTGTGCTTTCACCTTCTGCTGAAAAAGAGGATGGATTTGAATTAATCACTAAGAAGAAAATTAGGCAAATGCACGTGCTCTGCCTTACCTATGTCCATTACAGGACACCAAAGATCATTTGCTAAACTGATTCTGCAGCTTGATGTAATTTTCATGAACACACTACAGTTGCTTAATTAAACTGTTAGAAACAAAATCAGGGATTCACAAACTATGGCATTTTATTTCAGAGGCCTTTGCTTACATTTGTACAATATATTACATAACTCTCCATTTTCTGCAGAACCTAATATATATTTTATAGCTTTTTTCTATAAGCTTTTCCTTCAATGTCTGTCAACAAATTTTTACAGTCCTGTACAATTCTGAATACTTTGAAACCATTTTCAATAAAATCAGTTATAACCTTAAGCGCACACTACGAAGACTGAAAATGCTTTTCTTAGAAAAGTCAAATGAAAAGGATTCTGACACTCTAGCATCTACAAACAAAATGCTTCAAATTCTTACATGTTGTATTGCCAGAAAACAAAGAAAAACATGCCAGCCCCTATTTCCCCAGGCAAAAGAAGTACACAGAACTACAATTAAAACAGTAAAACAATCTGTACAATAAAGTACTGTGTATTAACAGTGCCAGGTATTAAATAGCTTGAATGAACACTTCCGCAATATACAAATGTCTTACAAAGGTATAGAATTAACAGGAGAGAGCTTGGGATCCATTCAACATAAAATCAATACAAGTGAAAACATTTTGAAGTTGGTTTTGGAATTTGTACAAGGCATTTAAAAAATTAAACATCTACCACTCGGCTAGCTAGTTATTTTAAAAACAACTACCCTTTTGTGGCAGTGTTGGTATCAGCAACCACAAATTATAACCTCACACCTTACTCCCTCTTGAAGTCCTCTCCTAGAAGCTCGTAATAAAATAAGCATTACAAATGAAATATTTGTTGCTTTAAGGGGAAAAGAAACATTTACAAGAAAACACAAAAATATACCTGTTATAATCCATTATGAATAAATATACACTTTAAACTGGCTGAATACAATCTTTATACATTAAGATTTAATACAGTTTGTTAGCCATTTTCTTTCTTTTTCATAATGTATTTTATCAAAATTAAAAAAAAATACTGTTTTATAGAAAAATGGCAAAGTACAGTAGTTTCATTCCAATTAATGGGTTCTTAAAACCCAGAGTAACCTACTTAAGCCTAATTCAAACCTGTAAACATTAGTCAGTCTTTTTTTTTTTCTTTTAAAAGGAATCCTCATATTTGGTTATCAGGACTGATGTCAGACATCCTACTAACTGCAGGTTTTGAATAGATGTGCTTGACGTATACAATTAAAGCCACTATAAGGTGACTTAGCAGTTAAAAAACAATTAGCTTGTACAAATGAAAATATTTTCAATATTTGTCATAAATAAATGGAAAAATATCAAATGTTCCAGCTTTAACAAAATACCAGGGAATACAGTAAGCCTTACCACATTGATTTAGATCACCCCAACAACTACATACTTATTGTCCTGTCTCTACAGGCAGTGAACAGCCTCCATTTGCCACAGTGGAAGGCCTTCGAGTCACTAGACTTACAATTCCCAGACAAGTTGGAAACAATTATTGCTTGAGGAAAAGCAGTTTGTTGTACTTTTTCTTCATAAAAGTGCACTTAAGTGCAAAGTTAGCTTGTCAAGAAACAACTTTAAATACAAAATAGTGCTTGTCTGAATTTTGTGCCACTGTGCAGTATAAAAAAAAAAAAAAGGAAAAAAAAAGGAGTGGCCCTCAGCAGCCATTAAGTGCAAAGTGCTTTGGCAAGTCCTGCTGTCACCTGCACTCAACTGACATTCCATTCTGTGAAGAACTTGACATAGATGGTTCTGCTAACGTTAACATAACTGCAGCCGTAATGGAACTAGAGGAAGGTGATGAGGAGGAAGATGATGTAGTAGCAGCACCTGCACAGGAAAAGGAAAACACAGGTTATAGAGATTCATAAATCAGGCAATAAACATGTTTTCCTGTTCAGCAGCAAGCACTGGTACATACTGACTCCAGCAACCAATGCCTTGCAATGGAAAAGAAACCAGTCTCCACTGCCTGGTTTGTGTAGGAAACACTCAGTTTAACTAGTCTCCCTTAAAGTCATGGAAAAAAACCCTTATCCCAAGGGGAGAGCACTAACTAGGCCCACAAGAAACACTACAGTAAATTTATCTGTAACTTGAAGAAAATTACAAGTTTTTCATACCCTCTGTTCATTGCTTAGAAAAGTTTATTTTCTGTATATCTTTTCCTGTATGAAGTAGTTATGCCTCAAGAGCATTAAATAGATTGCCCACCCTGGTAACGCTCTTCCCTCTCCACAGTCACTGGGTGTCTGATCCTTCTAATGGTCATAAAACACCTGCACACAGCATCTCCCAAAACCCAAACAAAACCACACTCCTAATGACACACATCTCCCAGCAAACTACCCAGTACCTTAACAGAACCACAAGTAAAGCTCTCTAAAAGCAGAATTCAGTTTCCAGCACTTACTTTCCCGCTCTTTTTTCTTTAAGCGCTTTCTTCTTCGGTCAATGGAAGCCACCTCAGATTTCAAGGACAGGTAATGTTTCCTGATTTCTTGCAATTTTTCTTGGAGAACTGTTATGCGCTCGGCACTAGTCAGATTTTCCAAGTCAGCTGCAAGTTAAACAATCTCTGTTAATTATTGTATTGAAGCATTTCCTAACACTTCTGGATGCCAGTGAAGTGGAAGGTACTCCAATCTCAGTGATGTGCTTTGAGCTAGCAGACAGCAAAGCTAAGAAACAACAACAGCAGCTGCTCTTTATCACACCAAATTTGCTTACTTTTTATTATTCTTTACAAGAGACCACTATATGCTTTTTGGGGACTTTTTAAGGAACTGAGAGAGGAAAAAAGATGCATTCCCTTCCCCATCAGGAGGAAAAGGATAAAAAAATTAAGACAACAGATGAAAGCATCAGGGCCAGAACTAGCTTTGAGCCTGTTGCTTTCAGAACTTCTGGAGTTCAGTTTGGCCCCAGACACCAGGAAGGTCAGCCTTGCCTGACTTGTCTTGGTACAAAACAAGCAGGTTACAACAGGGACGTGCACACTTGTGGGGTGGTTCTGGTGCAGTCCCTGGCACATGTGCCATAAAGAAAAACCATACAGGATGACCGTTCTGGACATGGCCAGCACAGGAGCTGCCCCTCTGGCTGTTTCCAGCTGGGAGCTCTCCACAGCAGTGCACACAGCACAAACATTGCCCACAGCAGTGGGTAGCACAGGAGGAGAAACTCTTGGCTCAGTTCAGAGAAGCCACACAGGAGACATTCCATTCAAAAGCATTTAAGAATCATTTAAACTATTGTCAGGTGCAAAATGCACTACATATCAACCTGCAATGACTGCAGCACCAAAGGACCAAAAAGTCACAACTATATGAGGCTGTGGGAAAATGAGGAAAGCTCAAGTGTCTGACTCAGTTACAAGAGGACATGTGTCGAAGAGCACTCCACAGACCAACTTCTGCCAAGCAACTTTAGCACGTGGAGTGTAGCCAAGGTACAAAGAAAGGAAGGGAACAAAAGCCCTTCAAATGTGTTGCACCAGGAAAGTGTTCAATGAATCTCAGCACGGCAGCAAGTGACAATAAAGACCATTTACATTGCATACTTTTGAAGAGCACCAGAATGTAACCTGATTGTGAAGAACCACTGGGAAAAAATACATTTAAAAGTAGACTAATGCTATAGACATTCAGGGTTGGGGGAGGAAATAAACAAAAATAAACCCAAAACAGCAAAGTCAGATTCAGTTGGTAAATTACACTAATGTGAGGGAATTAATAAACCATTGATCTGTTTTTCAGACAGGCAGGCAGAGAGGGTCAGATAGGGTTTTTCAGATAGGGTTAGGCAGGATCCTTTCCACACTGCTCACCCCTAGCTGGATCAGTAGCTTGACTGAAACAAACAGAGTGGAAGTTCTTAATCCTAGAAACAGCAAATAAGTGCTGGTTCAGTAATGCAAAATGGATGGGGAAAAAATTACAAATCAATCACCTAAGCATCTGAACAAGAACTAGAGAATGAGGAGTAAAACAGCAAGGAATTATCAACAGAAGAAGCACACAGAGCAGATAATGTTCATGCCAGAGTGACAGGTGTGCTGACAAAAACAGCCAGGCAGCTCAGGAGCCAGATCTAAAAACAGTCCTGGAAGAGTGTGACATAGGGAGTTCCCTGTGCTACAATTGTAAAAAAAAAAACCCAACCAAACAAAAAAAACAAAAAAACAAAAAACAAAACAAACAAAAAACAAAAAAAAAAAAAAACAAAAACAAAAAAAAAAAAAAACAAAAACAAAAAAAAAAAAAAACAAAAACAAAAAAAAAAAAAAACAAAAAAACAAAAAACAAAACAAACAAACAAACAAAAAAAAACCAAAAAAAAAAAAAAAACCCCCAACCACACACACACAAAAAAACCACCTTTTTTTTTTTAATGAGGATTTATCATAACGTTCAACAAATTCAGGAAGAAAACACGAAAGCCAAAATACAGAACATTCAAAAAGCCTTTTTACACTATGCCACAAGATGACACTAGGTTGTTTTCAAGAAAATACTTACACATTTGAAAACTCCACTTGTAAACTTTGGGCAAACGATTATTCTGTTCTTTGAGATCAGATTCCTTCTCTCCATTTTTACCACATTTTCCTGGAGACTGTGTTCTTGTGAGTGATTTGGTTTGGTGAGATTTCATACCAGTAGAAACTGATTTTGCTGCCTGGGACTTGGACACACTTTCACCAGCAGATAGTTCATCACTGTCGCTGCTGTTTGCTGAAGAAACAAGAAGACATTGTTATGAAACACAGCCCTAACTAAATTAGTGCCTGTCAGAAGCAACCTCTGTGCTGATTTTCATACAATGGGAATTTATTTGACCCAAATCCTTTACTTTAAAACACCAGAATCCATCCTGGTGTAACAGTTTGGCTTGATGCCCTTTGCATCACTGAAGCATAAACCAGGTATATAATGGGGATAAAATGAACCACATCTGCCTGCTCATGGGGCTGTACTTTTTCTAAGAGCTCACAAGATTGACTGTTATGGTCCATCTCCTGTTTATCTCTTTCTGACATCAATTTCTAATGCAGTATTCAATATATAATCCTCTATCCCATTTTAGAGCTAACATATAGACCTTTGACTGTATTTTTAGGACATGTATAGCAGAAACCAGAGCAAACACAGTCTTTCCTTAGCCTTATGTCACCTTTATTTTAATTTTCCTCTACTAAAATCATTATCAATAATATGAACATCTGTGATATACACTACACATTTCTCAGACATGATAATACAATTTTTTAATTTTGGAAAAAGATATTTTGCTGACCCAAAACAGAAGAACTTTACCTCATCCTGAAAAAACTTTAAAGCAACAGGCTGAACTGAACACAGGTTTTTAATAAAGCCACTCAAATGAGAGTAACAAAATAAAGACAAGAAGTCTAAAAGACAAGATTTATGAGTAATGATTGAAAGGCTGAAGTTTTTTAGCATTACTAAAATAAAACTGAGGTGAAAGCAGGCACAAGCGACTGTAATTTAACACAAGGCTAGCAAAGCAGTAGAATAAAATGCCTAGGAAATCTGCAGAGCCTCAATTGTTAAGAGTTGTTTTTAAACACACATTGATTTTGTATTTATTAAGAAAAATGTATGCCTCAGTTGTACCTGCCCCAGGTGATGACAAAATAAGCCCTGAACCTTTTGGCCTTTATGATCTGGTGATCTACACAGGAGAAACTGAATACCCAAGACATGTAGTGTGCAAGAGCTTGGCCAGCTGCTTGTTGCTATTGGTTTAATGCAAAGGCAAGAGATGAAGCTGCCACAAAAGCAGTTTAACAGACACAGTGGAATTTTGCCAAAAGCTTTTTTTTTTTGCTTTCAGCTGAATCACATTTTATCTATTCATTTTCCTTATTACATCCAGTAGTGCCTGAAGTCTAACAAAAAGAGCACACACCAAGGACTGTGTGGTAATTGCTTTGAAGTTTCACACCCTAATGAAGACATAGGTTGAGAAAAATGGGTAAATTCACCAAATCCAAGGGAATAAAGGCAAGGCTAAAAATGGTGCATTTGTTCTGCAAATTCAGTTTGTTTTGTTACTTTAATTTCTGGGGTGAGGGTAGGAATAGAGATTATGAAAGGAAGAGACCAGTGAAATGGAACTAAAAAGGATGAGAAAATATAAAGAGGAGATCAATTAAAATGAAAGACAGGTGGGGTGAAAGCAAATGCCAGACTAGCAAGTACAGACTTTTAGTAAAGCTGTTAATAGAAAGAGGGGAGGGAAGCTGGGGAAGAGAGAGGAAAAAAGGCATGGTATATGCTTTTTATCCTTGCTTTAACTCCATTTTTTACGGTTATCCTCCAGGCTTCAGTCTCTAGCTGCTTCCTGGTATTTTTTTATTAACAGTGAAATGTAGCAGTAATTGATTGTGCTGTCTCCCAAACACCTGTACATACGACCCCTAACACACCTCTGCCTTTATTAGGCTTCCCTAACCCAGTACTGTGGTTTCTATTCCAATGAGCTTCTGCAACTACAAAAAACTGCAAAAGCTGCATTATTTACTGTAGATGTAATAGACAGCACAGGAAGAAAACAAGGATCTATATTCTTCTGGAATTATTCTCACATTTGCTACAGGGTAGAGATATTAACCTCCAAAAACTCATCTTGCAGAAAATACAGAGTATAATTTCCTTCTGGTTCCAGTCTCCCTCTAAAGCAGGCAGCTATCATGATACAGAGATACCTGTCCCAATTCTGCCATGTGTGAAATACTCATTCTTCTTGGTTTTCCTGAATTACAAAATATTAAGGAGCTCTTAGAAATAGGCCCAGAAATAATACAAGCCATTTAAAAATACTGGTGTTTAGGTAGAGCAATTTCCTCATTTAAACAGTGTCAAGAATACCCTAATGAGAACATTTTGTCCTAATGCATTTTTTATTAACAGACTTCATCTCCTGCAATCAGTTGAACAAATGACATGCTGGTTTCACACCTTTTATTTCACATTAAGCTGTACTTACTAGTCTTACTCTTCTTTTTGTTGCTCACAGATGTTTTGTGGCTTCTTTTCTGCTTTTTTGAGGAGCTGCCTCCTCCCTGAGCATCTTTAAGTCTTTTTTGGCCTGTACAGACTATAATTGGGAAAAGGAAAAAAAAAAGAAACCGAAATTAAATAAATGCTTGCACTCCTCCCACAAAACACTTCAAAGCTTAAGTTTGTAGACAACAATTCAACTGTTCCTGCCTATCCTTAATGCAGCTCAGCTTTCTACTTATATTGACAAGAGGAGGTGAAAGACAATGGAAGGTAGACGAAGTTTCTTTGCACAGAGTACACATGTATGATGATTACAAATTACTTTCCCATATTCATCACCAGAATTTCTCTTGAATCACATGGGTTTACTATTTTTAGTACTGCAAATTAAATAAGAATACATTTATTTAAAAAGTTATCAAGACCTACTGGGACTAAAAAATGTTTTTAAAAGTTTGCTGTACTTGCAAGCTGTGAGAAAAAAAAAACCAAAGTCATAATCCATGATCAGTAATTACATTGACTAAAGGTGTTATAAAAGATCATAGATAATGTTAAAAAAACAAAAAAAAAACCAACAAGGAAAGAAAGGCAAACAA
Organism: Passer montanus; assembly: GCF_014805655.1. Lineage (NCBI taxonomy): Eukaryota > Metazoa > Chordata > Aves > Passeriformes > Passeridae > Passer > Passer montanus. The sequence continues at coordinate 9,525,001 of NW_024366591.1, forward strand.
GAGAAAATTCTACTGACATTTGTGACTACAAGGGGAAAAAGTTGAAAAGGAACATGGAAGGATTTTAATACACCTGCTAAAAGAGTTTTAGAACGTCTTCAAATGTTGTTGCACAACCGTGTGACTTATAGACTAAAAATGACCCCCTGAATAAAACAATTTAAGTTAAGGAAACTAATTTTCTGAAACAGGCAACATGCTGACAAAATCAGAGAAGAACTTAAAGTCCAATGCATGTAAAAATGCTTTTTTAAAATTGTGTAAAACTTCTTTCAAGTGGCAAGATAAAAACTCCCAAGCAACTTACACAGCAAACCTACACAGCTTTAATTAGCAAAGCAACAGAGGTATAGTTATCAAGAGGTACCTATTGACCTCTTCCAAATTCTCTCCCCTTTAAGGAAACACATTTTGTTGCATACTTTCAGAAGATCATTTTCAACAGGACACTGAAGGTAACACACCTTTAAGGACATTTAAAAAAAAAATAGCTAATTGCTAGCCAAAATCTACTGAGCTAAGAAACCCACTTCTGTCTCAGGTTTGTATAAAAAAATGTATTTTCTTCCTTGGTGTTCATAATTTTTAGCCACTACAACACAGTGAAAGTAGATGTACTTTTGATGAACTGCAAAACAGCCAGTGACTTTCAGAAAAAAGTTCTTGGATCTTGCCTTGCCAGCAGTTAAAAAGCAGGCAGCAGTACAGCAACATCATGTGCACAAGTCTTTATTATCCCCCACTCTCTCATGGCTTTAGAAAAGGAACTTCAATCCAAAAAATCACATATGAAAGTGAAACATAGCTGAAAAGGTCAATGCTTTTATCAGCTTGACTTGACTCTTATGAAGTTAATGTTCTAGAAAAATACAAATTAGAAATGACTGCCTAAGCACCCTAGCAGCAAGAGGGCAGTCTCCCTCCAAAACAAAAAACTTACAGAGAATCAAATGTTATGCAAGAAAAGCACCTCCTGCTTCTAAGGACTGTGCTGGAAATGCTTCCATCTTGCTACAATGAATGTTCCTTACACAAGCTATTACAGTTTGCTTTGGGCTTTTTTTACCATATCCAGTATAAACTTCATTCTTTTATCCTTTGTCCCTCAGTGAAACCACGACAATTTCAAACGAAAAGCCAATAAACTTGCTGGCAGATGACATTTTACTCACAAGATGATTATGCCATTTCCACACATCTGAAATGGACAGGCTACTACTTCCTGCAACAACTAACTTCCCTGCACCATAATCAAAACAGAATGAAAACGCATCAGCAATGTTAGAAATAAGAGCTGGTTAGGTTGGAGACAGCTTTGTTTACCCTTTCCTTTACCTTTTTCAGCATGCTCTGGCTCTGGTTGATTACTACTACTGGAGCTGACGCTGGCATCAAAACCTGTTGGAGAAATATTTCCCTCAGACTGGAGGTCTTGCAGCTCCCCTGCCACACTGTCCACCTCTATTGTGCTATCTGTTTCACTTTTGATGCTTCGTATCTCTTCTTGATTTGGTGGCAGTGTCTCAGAGACAGTGACACTGGACTGATGCCTACTGGACTCTGTCACAGTTACAGAGGAAGGTGACTCAGGAGTTGTAGGAGGCGTATTTAGCACTGAATTGCTGCCACTGCTTGGAAATTCAACTTTCTTCTCACCCACTTCAGTCGGTTTTTCCTCAACAGGTTTAACATCCACACTTGCTGGCAAAGATTTTTCAAGTTCACAGTTAGGCAAAGAAATGCCTTCTTCTGCAAGAGTCTGAAGCTGCTCCTCTGCCACAGTATCCTCAGGAGCAGCGTGTGGAGGAGAAGCAGCAGCCTCAGTATCAGAGTCTGAGAACAGCTCCTTCAGCGTTTTCTTCGGCCACTGGCCTTGGATACTTGACCACACATCTTTTCGATCCTTTGCTCTGGTGTTCTGGAGTCTTTCATCAGAGTTGTTTAGAAGCTTTATTCTTTTCTCTCCCACTTCAGAAAATCCCGAGTAGAAAGTACTTGTTCGTAAAGATTTCCTTTTCTCCTCTAGTCCATTGTACTTTTTCGTTGGAGTGATTTTCAGTTTAGATTTGTCTTCCTCATCTTCATCCGAGGAGCTGTTACTGCTGTTTTCTAAACTAAGGGAATCTTTGTTTTTGGACTTCTCATCCTTTCTATTAGGTGACACAGTCTTTAAGGACTCCTCTGCAACACAGTGTCTTCGTTTACCACGTTTCACTTGTGGTTTTGCTGTTTTATCCACAATCTCTTTCTTTCCATCCTTTCTCTTCTTTGTGGCTTCGTCTTCTCCATCTGAGTCACTATCTTCAGATAACTCTTCCATCTCTTTCCGCAATCTTTCAGGAGACTTGGATACAGACTTGGGCACCACTCCATCTGTAAGAGCTTTAGTTTCTTCTGGGAGGGATGAACCGCTCTGTTCTTTTAGACGGAGTTCATTTTTATCTTGGCTTACGGCGTCGGGCTGAGATTCCTCCTTGCCATCAGCATGAACATTCGGGGCACTTTGGTCATCTTCTTGCTCACTATCATCAGAACTTTCAGAAGCTAATTGAAAATAAATCCAAACAAAACAAAAACAAAACAAGAAAAGTTTGTCTTGATTCTGATTACAAAGAATTATCGAAAAACAAAAAAACACACACACACACAAAAAAAAAAAGAAAACTGTACAGATAGGAAGACATGCTACAGGGATCTCTAGCAGTCTCTCTCTTAAATGGTTCCTCCTGAAGAGCTCAAAAGGCTAGATTAGAAACTAGGAAGATTCTCTGTTATACAGTACATCTCCAGGAATTTCTGAACAGGTAGAGCAAGCATAGCATGCGTTAACCCATAAAATACAAACTTCTGCACCCAAACCAGTAACTAAAAGATGCCCTTACATATTTCTTATGGGTGACAGATACTACCATTATCTGCATTTTTTCCAAAGCTCATAACAAAGACATCATTTTCCCTGGAAAATCCAGAGTCTAAAGGACAGAACCACACCACATGCATTGGATACTGTCTAACAAACCAACCAAGCAATCTGATGACCAGCCTGGAAAAAAGGAAGTGAAAGCAATAAAGAAAAGCACTTAGGGAAACAAACAGACAAGAAGAATGTAGGACAACTGCAAGAAAATTCAGGGTCACAAAGAAACCAAGAGATAAACAAAGATATATAATCCCTAAGGAATCAACAGCAATCTCATTCAGTGTGAAAAGATACAGATTCAAACAGGAATTGGCTAAAAAATATATATATACATACACACACTACACACACATACATATATATATATACATATAACACATATATATATGTGTGTGTGAGAACAGGAATCGGCTAAAAAATATATATATATACATACACACACACATATATATATACATATAACACATATATATATGTGTGTGTAACTCCTTGATTTGTAAAGTTAATTACAGATTAATTATCATACTAATAATAGTGTAATTGCTAATTGTTTGTTTGGTTTTTTTCGGGGGGGGGTTTGGTTTGTTTTGTTGCTTATTTCCTAAGGAAATGAAGCATTATAGATTATGTTGACTGTTATTCTGCCAACAGTTTTGGAACCCAGTGGCCAGTGTCAAATAAGATGGAATGCAGCTTCCACAAAAGTTTGTGGTTACCCAAACTACCTATCCCATGCATGATTTCCTTCTCTGGAAGCATGCTGTAAACTAAGAATGAAGAGAAGCGAGTAGGTATTAAAATGCTGCTGTAAATGTGTGGGCAGGGGAACACAGTGCTAGCAACAGACATGCAGGTATGAGTAACGGGTCCTATAGCTTAGGTAGATCAAAAATTAAAACTTTACAAGTTACCAGATTAGATAGGAAGCAAAAATGCTTTGCTCTATATCAAATAAAAACAACAAAAAAAGACGGCAACACAAAATGTAATAACCGTTAACACACTGAATTCACAGAAACTGCCAACACTGCTTTCGTCCAAGGTTATTTCTGTTATAATTAGCCAGACAGACTCAAGCATTTATTGCATCAGTTATTCTACATTGTCATTTACTCCTTTTTAAAGGCCATTTACAAAATTAGAAAAAGCTTTAAAGTACAATACCTTGTAGCCCATTAATGATAGAAGTAATTTCTATTGATTTAACTGGAGCTTGTTCAGTATTTTTGGCTTCAGTGCTGTCAAGTTTGGACCCAGTCTCTGGTGATGTGCTGGTGTGAAAGGGGGGTTTTGACAAACGTCGCAGTTTACAAGGTTTAGGAGAATACTTCTCTTCCTTCTCTCTGTCAGTTTTATTCTAGGTGAAAAACAGATACAAAAACTCTTCTCATTAGAGCACACATCTTATAATAGATTACAATTAAACAATGCTTACAGTTATCTTAAACATTCAGTCTGTAGAGGAAAACTCTCCTCTTTGCTTCAAGGACTACAAACTTTCTACGCTCTATGACAAGGCCTTTCTATTCAAGACAGGGACTTTGTCAACACTAAAACAAATGGGAAAACAAATACACCCAGTGCTCGAGGAGAAGTGGCACTGCAGGATGCCAGGCTCAGCAGTGGCAGAAGGAAAAGCTCCCTTGCAGCCCACTATTCAAGAAATATGTCATCATCTAAGCCTAAATATCAGTTGTGGAAGAATTAATTTCAAAAAAAATCTTGGCAATAAAATTACAGAGTCCTATGCACATGGACTAGTCCATAGATTTGAACTGCAGAATCAGTGAGATCTCAAATTTTACCCCCCTCAAACTGGTTCCCAACATAGACAATAATCTGTATCTTTCTCATTTGATTTCTGTAAATGACTACATACATTTAATTAAAAAATCAGGAAAGAAGCAAAGAGAAGCTTCCCCTCCTCACCTCAAAGAGAAAAGGCAAACCCATGATGAAAAGAGTTCGTGTTTAAAAGGCTATGAAGTTGCTTTACCTGATAAGCATTTGTAGGCCAATCAAAAGGTCAGGAAGGGAGGCAGGGATCACTTAACTATGTATCAAACCAACACAGGGAGCAACAGGAGAGAAAAGGGAGAAAAACTACCTTTATTTTCTTTCGATGCTTAATTTTTGGTACATTTTTATCAGCTGGTCTCACTATCTTGTCTGCCTTTATCCACTCATCATACCTAAACAGAAAGAGAAATAGTACACATTTATTGTTTTAAGCAGATAATCACATCACAGTAGAAATTTAACTGAGGAAAAAGAGAATTAGTAGCCATATAAAAACAGAATTGGAATTGAATCAAGTAATTTGTGGAATTCTCAAGTCTGTGAGGTTTCAGCTAAGGTTCAGAGGATTAACATCTTTTTACACTGAGGGGTAAATGCAAAACCTATTTTCCATTCTGCACAGAACAGCAGAAATCCATGTAAGCAGGTCAGACAAACTACCTGAATGAGAAATCTGTACAGACCACTAAAAACTATACTTCCTATTTATACACTGTAAAACCTTAACAATAAAATAAAATAACCATAAAATAAATCCTTTCAACTACATAACATGTGACCAGTTAATAAAAATAAACTCTTTCGATCCCAAGTGACCGCAAAGAGTGGGCAACCCTTCAGAGTCACCAGCTTTGAGTCACTGACTTCACAGAGACATTTTTCAGTAACTGCAAAGAGTTATCTGGAGTGAGTCACCAGCTTTGAGTCACTGACTTCACAGAGACATTTTTCAGTTCCTCTTCTATTAAAGGTCTCCACTTAGTATCAGAGTGATACGTGACAATAAAATACTAAATAGCACCAAGATATTAACAACAGGCATCTTGTTATTCAAGACTGGACCTGTTAAGTACAAATCCAAGACTAAAGAAGTACATTCTTAGTAAGAATATACTGCAACTGTGGTACTGTGCTTGCCAGATTGTGTATTTCTGAAAAAGTCAAGAGTAATTTAAATATTTTTTTCCCCTCCCAGTAACAATAAGCTGCTTTACTACTTAAACTGTTAAAGGTTTCCACTTAGTATCAGACGGATACGTGACAAAAAAATACTAAATAGCACCAAGATATTAACAACAGGCATCTTGTTATTCAAGACTGGACCTGTTAAGTATAAATCCAAGACCAAAGAAGTACATTCTTAGTAAGAATATACTGCAACTGTGGTACTGGGCTTGCCAGATTGTGCATTTCTGAAAAAGTTAAGAGTCATTTAAATATTTTTCCCCTCCCAGTAACAATAAGCTGCTTTACTACTTAAACTGTAAATTCAAGAACCATATGCACGAGAAACAGTTCAGTTAAAAATTTGTTGGTACTAACTTTGACCTGAATGCACATACAGACAAATTCTGATCCTCCCAAGTAAACATGAAAAAAGAGGGGAAAAACTCAACTTCAAAAATCCAAAACCACACTCTCCAAAAAAACTTGTACAATATGGAGTTGAGCACAATCACCATGCTGGCTTTCCAGCTTGGCTTACTTGATAATAATTTTGATATATGACTACTGACACAGTCCTAATTCAGCTTCTTTGCAACCACTGTCAATTATATTCACAATATTGACATAAATTAAAATTATTTAGGGAAAAACATCCCAAAACCACACTCTTCAAAAAAACTTGTACAATATGGAGTTAAGCACAATCACCATGCTGGCTTTCTAGCTTGGCTTAGTTGATCATAATTTTGATATATGACTACTGACAGTCCTAATGCAGCTTCTTTGCAACCCCTGTCAATTATATTCACAATATTGACATAAATAAAAATTATTTAGGGAAAAACATGCAAGTTTCCAACTTGCTTTCCTACGCATTGTGATTTATGATCTATACAAGGGATTTCAGAAGCTAAATACTGTATTCTACTAACTTAAATGTCACATAATAATACAGTGAAAAATGAAATAGCAGCAATCTGAAAAACAGCTTTCCAAAACAATTTATTCTGCTTTTTCACCTCCATCTGACAATAAAAACCAAAAAATCTCACAGCAGACCATGCAGACTATGATATACCAAGACTGCATACACTGCTGCAGACACCACTGTCTATTACTATTATTATTATTAATAGACACCACTGTCTATTACTGTACTATTACACTGTCATTACCAAGTGAAATGTCAGTAAACAGGTTCAAAACTGAAATACAATTCTGCAGAGTACTTGCTCATATAGAAAAATCCCATATTCTGTGAGATTGTGGGAAACCCTATTTGAAGCAATCTTTCTTCAAGACAAAGACATGTTTTGCACAAGGCATACCATGAAGTGCCTGCCAAATGGACTTTGTGACCCAGAGAAATGCAGGAGTATTTTATTAGATCTAAATACATGCAGGAAAACAGCACTAGGACCTGACAAACACATGGTAAAAAGTGAGGATTCTGACAGTGTCCTTTCTGCCTCAACACACTGCTAGAATACCAAATTTGTATTCACTCATTCTTATGCATCTCCAATAAGAAATTAATCTTCCTCCTATGCAAAGTCTGTGCACAGCCCACACTGTCTGAGATTCCCAGCAACTGCAGTGCCTGTTGGGGCAAGAGCTGACAGACATGGGGGCACACTGAACCAAAGGAGTGAAGTGCAGAATCTGAAGAGAACACCTGTCCCTACCACAGAGTCCTAAACATCACGGACTAGAAACAGTGGTCATGCAAGCCCTCATCTCAAGGAACACAAATTGGAACACTAGTGTGTGACAGTCACAGTTCCTGGCCAGAGCATTTCTGCTTTACTCCTGACTGCATCCAAAACAGCAGGCTGACCCTGTGAGGAGGCCACAGAAATCTCCCATCTTCTCCAGGGACTCAGCTGCCCCATACTTCACTCCTTTGCATCACACAGCTCCTTTCACTACTCACGTATCTGATGCAAATGGTTTGCCTAAACCTGGGACAGCTGGACCCGAGGCTCAAACAAATCCTGCAAAAAAGATATATTCCAAGCCACAGTTGACAACCTGACCCTAAATTACATTCTCCTCCCCTGCAAGACAGAGAAGCACCCTGAAAGCTGCATCTAAAATGGGGTGTGTGACTCAGACTAGAGCCTCTTTCTAGAACTGCACCTGCTAACATATGAACACTTACTTCATCACTAATCTTACTTTGGGGACAGTCTGTTCACAAAACAAAAATAACCCAAAAATATTATCAAAAAAGTTCTGCAGCTCTCATTACAAGAAGCATGAACTTTCAGAGGACCAGGGTTGTTTTACTGCAGTGCTGTCTTTCACATGTACTAGCTTCACCACCCTGAAGTGAGCAGATGAGAATGGAGAGGAAAGAGATAATATGGAGAGCTGCTCCTAAAAGATGTACCACAGATTTCTTTGAAAATCAAGATGGGGGGTTTAATAAGGAATTATTATTTACTTATTTTTTAAACTAGGTTTCATATGAAGACCTGGAACACTTTCATAAAGAAAATCCCCTTGCCTTACCAAAATGAAGACAAAGAAGAGCACCTTGCATCAGAGTATGTACTGATACTAGTACATTCACAGGCACTACTTGCAAGATAAAATGCACCACAACATACTCTCAGAGACTGCACAGTCAATCTTCCACACTAGAGGAAATACGAGAGGAGAAACAAGGAAAGAAGCATACTCATCCAGACTAGATTTATGCTAGCAAAGGTAGCACTTTTCTCAGAACGACATGTAACCTCAAGGAGTTAGCAAGCCTTGGCAAATTCACTGAAAAGGTCCAGTATACTATCTGTAGCTGCTAAAAAGGGAGAATTAATTTTTTTTTTTTTCTGTAATCAAAGAAAGGAGAAAAACTAGTCTGATACTCAAATACTGGGATATTAGACGGGGGATTCTAGCTTGCCTAATTTCTTTTTTCTTTTTTTAAATAATCTCTCCCCTGCCCCCTAATAACATACGTTACTCACCAGGACCAGAAATTTCACTGCACATTTAATTTCAGTGTTTGACTGTGAAGTATAAAATTTGTATAAGAAATAATGCTTAAAAAAATGTAGAAATTAGTACTTTCACATGCAGATTTCTGAAGGAAAGAAGTGTTGAAAATACTAAGTCTTAGCTTTAAACAACTGAAATATTCAAGAATAACATGTCTTGTGATGTGGTACCATAATGATACACAGTTTCATCGATCTAAATGCTTTTTAAATATGCACCCTCTAATTACTGGGAATACACTGCAGAAGAAAGTCACCTCGAAAACACAATGAACTAACTGTTCTTTGCACTGGGAGCTGAAGATTAAAATGACAACAGAAGGAACTGGCATCATAGGCCCCAAAGAAGTTTTAGTTACACACAAAACAAATATGTATGAATTACACATTATTCAGAACATCACTGGTCTGTCAGAAGAAGCTTCTCTGCTTTTTCTAGTTAACACGTGGTAACACATGCCTCTAACAGGGTAGAGATTTCTACCATTCCCTTTGACTACAAGTCAGGCTCCACAGAACACTACCATTCAGAGACCTTTATCAGAGACACACATCACCTGAATCTCAGGAGGTAACAACAAGATCCTTTAGCATAATGCTGTACAGCTTCTCCACTTTCTATTTACTCTTTAGAACAAAAAAAAAAGTTCCACAGTTCGTAATGTCACTGCTCCAGAGCATTAAAAAAAACCAAACAAACCCAACTAATGACGATGAGTACCAAGTTTACCCAACATCATTCCAAGTACCCTAAGGAATGTGAGCATGCCCACACAAACAGTTATCCTGAATTCCAGACTGATACTGAAATTACCTTGTGATAAGAACCGTTAGTAGCTATTTCGGATTTCTGCTCCAAGTTATAGTTTAAAGAACAGGCCATTAAATGGTATACCTGATTGAAAGGGAAAATGGGCAAGTCAAATTTTAAGGAGCAGAAGAATGACAGAATTAAAAAAACCCTGGATGATTAGCAAATCCTAGTTCAGTACACCCTCTGTACTGCACATACAGTACTTGTCCCTGCTAAGTAATCTACAATGAATAAGGAGGAGAGGGAATTGCTTCCTACCCAACTAAGGCAGTTGCTTTTCCAGGTTGTCACTGACTGAAAGCCAAATCAAGCTGTTACAGCCTACAAGACTAGTCTTCACAATACTAAACTGTCAAAGTATTTAGATGCTGGCTAAAGCTGAGGCTTACACACTATCTGTCAAATCCATAAACCTAAATTATTTTACATGTATGAAAAAAATTAGCCACATTTAGCAGAGTCCATGCACAGTCCCACAGCTAAATCTCAATCACGGATGTATTTTTCAGTGAAGAATCCTACTCCCCCCCGCAAACCTTTTCAGAGGGCTCTTTTGAAACACCAGGTAAAAATATAAACTCAAGTCCTGCTGTCACAAAGACCAAACAATCAACACTCCTTACTTCTCAAATGAGTTCAAGTTAACTAAAAATGTTTTTATTGTCAAACATACCCTAATAACAGAAATAATGCCTCTGACATCAATCTGCAGATTTGCTTAAAATGCAGCATTAAACATTTAGAATCTTGATTTCTCCTTTAAGAACTGGGGTGCTGGAATCTCCAAGGTGAAGAAGACTCATTTCTGACTTCTCATTTCTTCAGATTTGAAGCAGTACTGCTCAAGTAAAATTCTGATCATCTCACCTCACAGCACGGCTAACAGCATGATACTTGCTCCAAAAGAAAAATAACTTCTATGCTTACAGGTGAATTCCAAAACAAGAGTTTAAAAGCAAGAAACCTCTTGGAATGGTACACACAGTAGTCTTCAGTGAGTAGGATGAAAATTTCAGCAAATTGCACTCCAAGGGAGTCCTCTCAATAAGAACCAGACCAGAATGCAAGTCACACCCCAGCTCCCACCTTGAGCAGGCTGCTCTCCCCTCATCTCTTGACTTCACAGCCCACTATGCTTACAGACGTTGCCTGAAGACAGTTTATGTCAGATCCTATTCCTGTAGATCAATGTAGATTAAAATTCTACAGAAGATCGGTACCAGAACTGGCAAGAGCGAGATTCCTCCTTGGCAGCAGTGCCTGGACCACCGGGCCGTGATGCAAAGAGGTGAATTCAAGGCAGCAAGAGAAGCACTGCACTTCTCTGCTTCCTTTGCTAGCAGATCTGCTAGAACTGAATAAATGGTATTTGTCCTGCCCTCTTGGCCAGAGGCAGGATGCCCAGATGACAGATGAAGGCTACAAGAACCTCAGCTTTCCCAGAAAAGGAAAAATAAGGAAAAGTACCTCAGACTTGTTTCAGACTTGGGGAGTTTTTTTGATAGATAGTAATAAAGTTTAAAAGGTAATATTTAAGGACAATGAGCAATTACGTAGAAACTGAGGAAAGGAGCAGACATGTTTATAAGCTGCTCAAAAATTTTAGTTTTCTCTACTGTTTTAAAAGTTGCTTCAAGTTTTAAATGGCAAAAAAGAGGTCTGAAATAGCAACAGAAATACTTCAACTTATTTCTATTAATGCTAGACTAAAGACAATAAAAACCATATGCTCCTCCTATTAAAGAAAGCATAAGAAGCCACTAGGCTAAGAAGAGTCTGGCTGGGAGGGGAGGCGGGCTAGGGAGGATAGATACCGGATCAGATGAAATGCAGTTACTTGCTGTGCACTTATTTGCCACTAAGAATCTTGTTTTCCAGTTAAATGCCCTGTTGCTGTTGTACTCTGTGCTTCACTGACAAGAGTGAGCTCACTCAGCTAAATGCACTACTCAGACACTGAATCAGAGAAAATCGGCTTAAGAGAGCCAGAGGAGGAATCTGAAAAGAGTGATGTGTCACTTGCATGGGAAGATCTAAAAGTAAGATGGGGAACAAATGAAGCCTTCTTTGAACAAGTCATTTTAAGATGATTTTCAAAGTAACTAAAGCCCTGCATTTATATAGTGATAAAAATCTAAGTTTCATACAGTACAATGACCTTCACAGAACACCAATACTGAAAGTTTAGGACTCCAGATGTCTATTAATTTAGTTTTTAAAATTCATAAGTGTATTTGAGAAGTAATTCAAGAAGTAATCACTAACTAAAACTCAAGTTACCTCACGTTCCATCCACAGTAGTGCACCAAGTAAAGGACTTCTCCACCTTCGATGTCAGAATCTTTAATACTAGCTTCATACATTTTTTGATTTTTCCCTCTTCCATACCGCACTTGGACTTTCATGCCTGGTGGATAGCATTCAAACTCTTCTTCCTCATTGTTATTGTTGTCTTCTTCCTCCTCCTCCTCTTCCTCCTCCTCTGCTTCTTCTTCATCTTCATCTTCTTCCTTATTCGTGTCATCTCTTGAAAGGTTTAAAAAATTGTAGAGTTAATATGAGATACTTCATAAGCTTTTCAGTTCCAAACCACATATATTGATAAATATTGTGGATGCATTAGAGAGTGGGAAACAGGAGGCTCCAAATACGTGAAACTGTACTACAGCTGAGTAATATCAGCAAAACAGGATATAGCAACACACACAAAATCCAGTGACTGTAAGGTGCAAAAGTGACTAAAAGAAAAAAAAATTCCATCAAAATCTGTATGAGTAGAAGTTGCTCAAACTCATCTTTATAAGATTCTTGCATGCAGTCTCTTTGTTTAAATATAATTTTCTCACTTAAAAATTAATTATTTTCAATATAGAGAAAATCTCCTAAATTCCATTTTTTAACGTACAAGTTTTACAAATACTTCTTGAAACTTGCTTCTCAAAAAAATCCTTGATTTATTATAATGCATAAACTCTATCTCAACAGCTTTAAATTACTGCTACCACAACCAGATTTTGCACAAAAAACTCCCCAATACCTTATGTGACTGTATTAGCAAATTAAACAACCTGTGCTAATTTATGACCTTGTGACTCCTTGCCAATCACACCAAAAGTATTCTAAATATGTCAAACTTGCATTTAATTACTATATAAATACACAAGCAGGTGTTCACTGCTTTCAAAAGTAAGCTAGTTTTCAACACATCTTTAGATATTTTGGACCAATTTTCAGAAGCAGTAAGAACCCACAAATCTTGCTAGTTTCAGTCAATGGCAGCCACAGGCTGCTCAGTTATCTGAAAATTATCTGCAATCAGCTTAAAGAGGCAGACTAGATTACAAAAGTTAATGGGGGAAAATATCTTCTAATCTTAATTAGATTTATAAAGCAGCATTATTGGCCCTTGTACCATTCTAATCACACACTCTGTACAACACAGAACAGATTTAGTTGCTGACTAAATTCACAACAGCAGACTGCCAATAATAAAAAAAACCTGATACACGGAACAGGTATGATTGGCTATCTGGATAAGAGACAATGTAAGTACTGCTCCAAGTCTGATTCACACCAGTATTTTAGTTAAGCTCACAAAGAGGGAAGTCTGTATTAATAATCTAAGCCTTTCCATAACATTTTCAGTAGAAAATACTCAGATAAGCCAAGCTACTTTCTCTCTGCGAAAGGATGCTCCTTTGCAGAAGTAAAACTGCAGCATTACTATCTAATGAGCTGGCAAAAGGGAATTCAGAACAATATGCTAAATTCAACTGTAGTATAACTGATTTAATGAAATTACTTCAGAAATGAATGTTGTCACATATATGCATAGACACACTAAATATACAAATACATATATGTATATACACACATGTGCATACACACTGAGACAAAGGCTAAAAAATCCGTCTTTTTCTAGTACACCAAGTCACAGAAGACATATCTATTCAGGTATACATGGCATGGACCCTACAGTATAATTCTAGAAGGCCAACATTTTAATTTTAATTTTTAATGTATATATGTATGCATATGTATAAATATACACACACATACACAAAGTCTTGGCCTTCCAGGGGATATAAATACAGATAGATAGATATAGAACTATACACTTTCACTGAACTACTTTGCTAGTGAAGTTAAAACTGCCAGAGTTAAAGATGCAACATGAATACACAAGCTTTGAAAGCTCACTTATGGCAAAATTTACTTCCCAAGGAAATCAGGAAAAAAGGTGCTCAAAGATTCAGATGAAAAATTCCTCAACAGAATTCCAGAGCTAACAACAAAAAGCATCAACTAATAATTTAAATGATTTTAAGTTATACTCTCTGCTGCACTAAACAAAAATTCCAAGCCAATTTCAGTTCAATAGGTATTATCATACAAAAGCTTAAAAAAACAGGATCAGAAGCAGAGCCACCACTGCTCCAAGAACAAGAGGAACTTTGATTCTCCATTACTAAGTACACTTCAAAACTGCAGTGAACCAAAATCTGCCTTCTTATTTTTTTCTCTCCAAGATCTAAGGGCACAATCCTCAAACGCTGTCTGCAAAGTAAAGTACGCCTATGCTGGAGAGTCAGGATTTTCCAGACACTGGCAATTATGGTGCCAGTGGCTTTTGGAAAGCTGAACAAATTTGGAGTCTCTCCCATCTTGGTGTCCCAACATATCCTACAAAGACTGCATGAAAATACCAGAAATTGGTACCTTCTGCAAGAGATGTGTGAAACCATCATGGTGAGTAATTTGGATGGTCAAGGAGATGAGAACAGCAGGCTGAACATAGGTGGAGGGCATGTCAGGAAGCAAAAGCAAAATGGCAGCAGAAATGGCTGCAATTAAAAAGTGTTCTAAGGAGTGACTTGGTTAGCAATCATAAGCTCAAGGTTTTAGGAAACCAAACAGAAGCAAAGAATGTTCATAATTTTGGAGCAGAAAAATCCAACACACTAATATAGCTCCTGGAACAAAAAAGCAACAAAAAACCCGCAACAAAAACCCAAGAACACATACCAACAGTTGCAAGGAAGAGATTGTCTTATAATGCCATAAATAGCTCAAATCTGGCAGTGCAGACAAAGGAGAAGCCATGACTGCCACAAAACTGAGGTTTCTAAGAGGAAATAGTGATCGTAGGCATCCAGTATGCACAGTCATAACTTCATGAGTCCATGTATGCATGCATGAGATCACTGAATTTTTCTTCAATGCTGTTTAGCCAAAATCCATTTGGGGGAAGGGCATGGGGAAAAGGTAAAAAAAAAAAAAAAAAAAAAGAAGATAAAAGAAAAAAGAAACAAACCTCTTGGCAGCAGAAAGTAATTGTCAACTTAAAACCAGTACCGAGCAATATCTACCACAAAGCTGCAACAATATGAACAACCCCCAGCAGCAGCTGATGAAACAAGGCAGCAGCAGATGTGCACACACAGTGTACAGGAGACATGGCAATACAAGTGTAACTCTGTTCCAGAATCCAAAGTATTACCAGAAAGCTTATCAGGACTCAAAAGCATTACAAATTACAACCACAGACTAAAAAGAATACCCTCACCCCATCTCACAATGATTGGGAACATAAACCTTCAGAAGCAAGAAATTAATGAATAAGAATGCAAAACTACTTGTTAATAAAGTAAAACCATTAAAAAGTTTAGATGATACAAATATTGCTTATCATTAGTTTCAAAGGACAAGGCAATATCCTCAAAAGGCTAAAACCACACACAGCAGGTCACTCTCAGTCAATATAAAGATTTAACACCAACAAGCCCATAATTAAGTGTATTAACAACTGGACATAGTTAATAAATGAAATGCTGCTGCTCTTACACCACTCAAGAAAATGCAGCATCATGCAAATCTCTTTCATACCACATTCTCTGGCACAAAACATGAGCTGTAACTAAGCTCAGGTGAAGCCTGCGAGACAGAGTGTGATTTGGAGCATTATACCTGCCTCCTAGAATTCCTGTTTTGCAGCAAACCTAGCCCTACTCCAGTATGCTTCCCCTGATGCACCACACTGGTACACACAGCAGGTGAGATGGCACATGAAAGATTATTTTTTCAGGGGTTATTCTAAAATCTGAGGAAGTAAGATTATTTCAATTATTGCCTTAATTAAGTCATTACCATTAATTGAATCACTAGCAGAAATAAACTTTAGTATAACTGACACTTCAAGTTTAGGAATTAGCTTCTATTTTTGTTTCTTGCTTATTTTTTTTTCTTTTTCTCATCCTAGAGCATAATTTAACCTCTGCTTCTCATAAAACAGAGCTGAAAGATGTTCAGTCTGTTTTCACATGTGACCTTAAGTTTTAAGGCAGAGAGGTCATTAAGACCTTTATTCCTGCCTTGACAATGAAATCTCATCTTTAATTACACAAAGTAACACCTCCCCAAAAATCATCAGTATTTGTCTTCCCTCTTGTTCTGGTTTTGGTTGGGATAGAGATTATTTCTCCTTGGTAGCATAGTGCTCTGTTTTGGATGCACCAGGGTGGGAGGAAAGTGAGCCAGTATTTGCATGGTACATGACTGCCAGCTGGGTTGAACCACAGCACCTCTGAAGTTACAAAGAAAATCTGAAAATACAAGCCCCAGAGACTTCTGTCTGCACACAGAAAGTTAGAATAAATGCAGTTGGGATCCCTTGTCCCAAGGGAAGGGGGAGGCACTGCCTTGATCTGAGTCACACCTGAGTGTAGTACAGTACACTTCAATCATGCAAGCATGTTGTTTGTGATCAGTGTGTTCCTCTGCTGCCAGACAGGTGAGAGGACCTCACTTCTCATCATTCAGCCACGTGTTGAAACATTCATCAAAAGGATAAAGGGTGGTTCCAAAGTCTGACTGAAGAGTACAGCCCTTCCTGGTTTACAGCACTGGTTCACATTCACCTTGGAAGCACCCAGTATCTGATGAGTGCTTAAAGACTCTCCCACACATGTAAGCCTCGGTGACAGCCACCATCATTAAAAACCTGCACAGTGACCATTTGCTACGGAAACTATGATGGCAGAACAACTCTTCCCAAACCAGATGTCTCCCTTCCATTCAATACAAAGAGCCAGTACATTTACACCACCACTCCACACTTTATTATTGTGTCATTTGCAGCTTGTTGCTCTATCAAAAGCAATCATTGTATGCATCAGTCTGGATTCTATATTAAGAAAAAAAATCAATTAGACTGTTTCTGAAAATATGACTATGCAATGAACTTCTTGCCTCATACAAAGACAGCTGAAATACATAAATAGAACACACATCACAAATAAAAGCATTGAAATATATTCCTATAAATAAAACTACTCAGTATGGCTCTTATAAGCATTTTTCTTTAGCATACACACCAACAATCTAAGATCCTGAGCATACGTTTACACTGCACAAGCACTGAGCATGGCACATTGTTCTCCATTATCCCAAGCAAATCAATTCCACATAAACTTGAATCAAACTGGAGAAAGCTATCTCAATATATAGTTCTGAACTCTTCAGAAGCGAAGAGATATGCCTTTATATAAAATATTCTACACTCCAAAAGATTCTAACCTACTTGCTATCCTTTCATATCCACCACCACAATGATGTGTCATTTCAAGCGATAAGGAACAATGTCTTTCTCCTGTATGTGAAATGGAGCTTCTGACTATTATATAAGCCCACTGTAAACTGCTTTCAGAAAAATCCCTAACAGGTGTTATCAGAAAATTTAACTCTTGTACAAGAAGTTTCAGCAGCAGCACAGGCACAGCAGGTAGTCCTCTTACCCCACAGGGCCAATACCCCTTGGTAAAATCGTTTATATGAAATAACGCCCGTCTTGACTTCGTTTTCAATTACTGCTTTTATTATTCCTAGTTCCCTCCTACTGCTTACAGAAGGGGAAATGTTACTACTGCATGAAAGACACATATAACAGCTTTAAGATTAAGATTTTTCCCTTGCATGTGAATGAATGGCTGATAGAACAGAATTAAACCAAAGACTAAACGTTTAGTATTTTCATCTTGTAATATTGTCAAAATATGACAGTACCAGCTGCTAGAAAACCACACCATAAAGACCTAAACCATCAGTATCAGACAACCAGAAGTGTTTAGGTTTCTAAAGCATTCTTTAAGGACATTTGTTCATGCATTCCTTGGAGAAAATAAAAAAATTAGATGGTTTTCAAGAACAAAACCAAATAAATTCAAGAAATTTCCTAAGGCCAAAGAAGGACTTGTGAAAATGACAGTCTGATAAACAAGAACAAGGTAAGATCCAGTAATGGCAACCCTTCCTGGTGTTAAGGCAGCACCTCAGACACAAGAAAGAAAATACAAGAATAAAAGCTCTTGCTATGTCTATGTACTGGAATTGGGATTCTCCAAAGGATTTTGCCTGGGCACCTCAAAAATCTAAATACTACCCATATATAAATCTGCTGCAAATTTTTGTGGAGAAGCAAAAATTACCCAGATTCTCAGCATTTAAACTTCCATTTCAGTATGAAGTTCTTGATAGTGGTCTGTTCCAGGTGCCTTAGAGCAAAGTGTTAAAACCAACAAAAAAAAAATCTCAATAAAAAACTCCAAAACCAATACAGAAACTTGGAGTTGAATTAACTGTCTGGGGGGGAAAAATCTTGCTAATTGGTTACACAGCAGTTAACCTACACTTCCATTTCCAAACTGCACGTACTATGAAATTTTTAAAGATTTACATTTCATTTTATTAGCCTGTACTAAAAAACTCACACCTTTTAAAATCTCCACTAGGCTTCTGGCCTCAATCTCTTTGGAACATATTCAATTGTCTACACTGTTCATCATGTAGAAAAACAGATCCGTTCCCAATTTGTTGACTTTGACTCAAGTGTTCAACAAGTTAAAACAGCTGATATTGGATGCTACAAAGGAAACAGCACACCACCTATGCAGTGCTACATTTGAAGATCATGACTTCAACAACATCAAGTTTGTAGGAACTTCTGAGAAGAAGGATTCTGAACTTTCTTCTTTACTTATTGGCCAAGTATAACTACTTTTTTGATGTTATGGAAAAGGATGATTTACAAATCAGTTTTGTAAAGGACCCTCTGGGACAGATATATTACTGTTTTTGTTAAAAACTTGTTTTAATGACCACAAGTTCTACAACCTTTATCTAGCACAGGTATCTTCCTCTAGACACATGGAAAAAACCCCAAAAACAACAAAGCAAAAAGTGAACAAGAGAAGGATGTACAGAATAAAGGGCAAGGTGCCCTTGGAATCTTTACTCTCAGTGTTCTCAGATACACAAGCAGGAAAGAAACTGGCACTCTGGGGAAAAAAAGGAAGACAAAGTTGAGCCTTTCTTCCTCTTCATCATATTGTTAAAGTCTGTGTAGATGGAACCATACAATTCAAGTGGTAGCAATCTCAAAGGTTTGAGATACATGGGATTGCACAGAGAAACAAAACCTGTAGAAAATAAACAGCCCTGGCTTCCAGCAGTATTTCCTGAGATTTGCAAGCTGGAAGTTACATCCAGTCCTCCCATAAGAAAGTCAGCAAGAAGAAACACAGAAATTCTTCTATCCTCATGGTTCCTTGCATCTACAGACAAATAAGCTACATGAAGATGTCCAAAGTCCTACAGATATAAATGCAAATAGAAAACTCTAAAAGTTTGCCTAACGTAACATCAGATTTAATTTATTTAGCTATCTTGTTAGGACTGTGAAGGACAAATGGTCCATAACTTTAAAGAAGTGCTAGAAAGACATTTTAAATACATCAAATAACAAAATTTCAGTCTGACTTTCACACTGATCTATTTTTATTACATTTCAAGTATTGGTGTGTGTGATTAATTTCCACCTAAAAAATGCCTGTTTTCACTTTGCATTTCAGTTCAACAAAGAACTCCAACCACAGCATCTCTACCTTTGCATAAGTTCTGCCACTTCTAATCCATGAAGTTGGGTATAGGGAAGTGCAACATCTAATACAATGCCCCATAAATTTCCTTTAAGCCTTTATGGCATAAATGCTAAAAACATTATTTAGCACTTAGGATGAGAGTGACATTTTCAAAAGCTCTTTAAAGCCGATACAAGTGCATTTTGTACTCCCTATCAATCTGAGAGGGTAGAAGGGAAAAGTAATCATGCTAACAGTGCTACTACAGTAATACTGCTTATAAATACTTACAATTACCTGCTATAAGTGTTCAATTTTTGTAATTTAAATTATCCCTTCAAACAGCATACCTCCCAGCAATGACCACATCACCACCTACACCTCTTTTTAGAGTTATGCTTTCTATTCTAAGCAACTCATTACAATCTTCCATGAGTCATAATAGCAAAAATACTAGTTGGAAGAGTTTTCCACTGGGATGAGTAAGGAGGAGCAGAGGGAAAAGAATCATTCTATTGCTATCAGGTGAATTGGGAAAACATAAAAGGAAATTCTCTATAGATTTTTGTTGTTTTCCTAAATAATAAATAAGAACATTAATAACATTTTTAAATGTAATAAATAATGCAAATTGACATGAACTGGGATTAAAAACACCCCAACTTAAAAAATAAAAATAAAGGATTATTGAAACGTAAATGCAGCTTCTAATTTTTCATGTACCATTTACTGCTGCAGCATGGTAAGCATGAAGCCACCATACTTTTCAAGTATATAAATAAATAAAAGTAACATCACAAACATCCACATATACAAATACAGAATTTAGGGAACTTTAAAAACTGCTATTCTCTAAGCATGGCAAAATTTTCTATCTGTTTAGTTCCATATTTTGAAAGCAGCATTGTAAAATCATTCTTTAATAATCCTGAAAATCTTGCAAACCTGTTATAGTACAACTCATCTAGTTCATATTAAAAATAGCAAATGCAGCAAAGTCCAGCAATTAGTATTTTAAAAAAGAAAAGTTTACATAGGATACAAACAAAATCACAGCCATAAAGAAAAGGCTCTTTAACTGAGCTTAGGTGAACTTGGTTTTTCTGTATTCTGCATTTCTGAGTTACAGAAATTGCCAACGAAATCTCTCTGAAAATATTCAGTAGGACAAAAACATTTTACAAAAGGATCATTCCAGAATCCACTAAAAAATCAAAATCTAAAATAAAATAAAAGTAAAAATAAAATAACTACTACCAATGAATCATAAACCATTACATTCTGGCCACAACTTTTAATGGGCCAGAAGAAGCATTAAGAGCTAATGATATTTAGACAGAAGATCAAGACAAGACAGCTGATCTACTAAACAACAAATTTGCTGGAATGAACAAGGGAATTACTGGTCAGGCAACATATGGTATTAACTACAAAAAAAACCCAACAAAACCCAACACATCCCTGATATACATACTGCTGTGGAAGTATAAGGAGGTGTCATTATCTGCTTTCCCTTTTATAACAGCTTCTCCCTTAAGCATCTGTTACTGGGTTTTATTGAAGACAAATACTGTATTAAGAGATCTATCTGACCTCTAAGGGGAATTGTTGTGTTCTTAATACTGAAATCATACTGTATGAGAGTTTTAATTGTAAGAATACAGATTGTTAACACACTGGAGATTAATAAAGACTATATTCTGGTTGTAATTTTTTTTGTGTGGCTGCTGAAAAACATTTGTGAGATTTTTCCTGAACTGAAACAGGAAAACCTGCCCATTCCATGAACCAAATGATCCACACAAACTCATTGATTTGATGGCCCTGAGCATCCCTATTATTTCCATCTCCTACTTTCAAAACACCTGTTTGAAGGTCTGCACAAGAGACCACTGTCAGTACCAGGCAGCAAGACCATTAACTGAGCAATGCAAGGTACTTCCATCTTTTCCCACGTTACACACCCCTGTCCAAAAGCAAAAGCTGGAAACACATTTGCCTTGTACCAAAATCAAGTATGAAAATACTCTTCACAATGTCTGTGATATTATTGTATTAAATCAAATAGTGACCTATGATTTGTACATTCTGCTCTCACTCAGCTTACATTTGGCCTGGAACCTGTAAAACTTAAGCTGCCTTTTCTTTTAAAAATAGATCAGTGAACTTCAATGGCCTAACCACGACAAAGTCATGAACACATCGGTCTCCAGAAGATACAAGTCTAATTAACAACGGCATGTCTGATTTGAAATTCAAATTACAAGAGTAAAATTTAATAAACACCTATGTTTCATCTGATTAGAAATAGCATAACTTACCCTGATTTTTCTTTTTCTTCAGCATCCGCATTTACTGTAGGATTTTCCACTTCTTTGATCTTCTCCTCCTCTTTATCCTCCAATTTGGTTTCATCTTCAGTTTTGATTATATTTAAGTCCTTTTCTTGATCAGGCTGAGTAAACACAGAATCTGGCAAATTTTTTTTGTTTCCCTAGGATAATAAAACCTTTAGTTAACTCACAAGGTGAAAACAAAGGATTTAAGAAAAGGCAGACAAAACACACTGAAGTCATAAGAGCAAAACAATGCTACAGTGCAGGGCTTGTCGTAAAATTACAGTGTGGAGATCCTGGAGGGGCATTCCCTGGTCTAGGGAGATACAAGAAGCTTCCCTCAAAAAGCTGTTAGACCCCATTGGCTCCTTCCCCTGTTCCTATGTCTGTTCCTATGTCCCTGAGTCACTCCTTCCCTATTCCCTGATTGGCCCTTAGCTTTGTACTGCCCAGAGATCATGTTCAGCTCCCAGGCCCCTGCACAGAGAAAGCTGGACCCTCCACATGTGTGTTTCTGGGACCTGATCATCTCACCATGTGGCTGAATAAAACATCTGTGGATATTATGCAAAGGTCCTTTCTGCTCCCTTAGCCTGGACTGTGCTAGCAGCAATTCAGACTGCTACATTACAGCACCTCTGCTGCTTTTCTTTTTGAAAGTCTTAAGCTAAACCTAACAGTTTAAAGTTGCAGCCAGTGTCCTAGCTTGTTTTAGCACAATGATACAGGCATGCAGCTCTTAGACCTGGACTGCAAAGTAATCCCCAAGGCAAACACTTCACAAAGCATGTTTCCATTTGGGGTGCAGAAATACCAGCACTGGCCCATCTGGCATTCCTCCCAGAGCATGCCTCCCTAGCCCACAGAGCAGGGCTGGCTGCCACTGCTGACAGCTCTGTTGCACACTGATTTGAGGAGCCACGCTGCTTCCACAGCAAACTCCGAGGCCTATACAGTGTAGCACATCAGTTTATGACCCTGAACTTCCTCTGCTAAAGCCACTGAGTCAACAGTGGATTTTAAAAAGCTATAAACATTTGTTTCTCTGGACCACTAAACTACATTAGACCATGTGTACATAATATGACCCAGGTCTTTCCACAGCTTCACTGGTTTAATGGGAACACAAAAGTAACAGCAATATTTATGAGTATTATTATGAGTATTTACAAGTACAGATAAATGCTTAATGAAAATATCAGCAATATTATAGCTGTGAGCATGTATTACCCAGATAAGGATAAAGCTGGACACTAATTAGTCTCCATTTATGGACACTAATTAGTCTCCATTTCACCCAGAAGGCCCTCAAACAAGTGGAATGTTGCAGCTGTGTTTTAACAAGTCAGACATTTTGACATCATGATCCCCTAAAACCAGCACCTAGGGTAAATACAGCTCAAATATCTTGCTCTGAATTAGGTTTACAGTGAGTTTTTGTCTTATTTTGTAAATCCATCACAGAAATTTCAATCTTCATATTAATTCATAGTTATTAACACACCAACAGACTTTATAAGCAAGATATAAGATGAATTTTAAAATATATTACCAGAACAGAGGGCTTATCATTTTCTTTACTTTCATTATCATTCTCAGCTGACTTTTTTTCTTCTTGTTGTACTACTGCTACTTCTTCCTGCTTGCGCTCGTCCTTGTCCACTTTTATCTCTTTTGCATCCTGTTCTGGTTCTTCACGCATCTTCAATTCTTTTTCTTTTTCACAGTCTTTACAAGGCTTGTTCATCACTTTCTCCGGCAATGCCATTTGAAATTCAATGTTAGCTGATGTACAATATTCTTCAAAACCATAGAGATATCTAAAAAAAATAAAAAATTGTTTGTGATAAGCAAGTTTGACTAAAGAAGGAAAATCCAACCTAGAGAAGCTAAACATGGGCAGCAGGTTTAAAGCCTTAAAAACTGTATTATAAACAAAGGGTTATGGATTTTATGTAGATTATCCCTATCCTAACAGAGCATCACTTCAGTTCACTGTAGTTTTAGCATAAACTACATGGCTTTATTACTTACTTTCTGTATGCACATTTAACATTATATCCTGCAGCTGAATTTAATACAGGGATTCCAAGATCTTGATAAACTTGCTTCCACACCGCTCCACTTTCAATCTGTTAAAGACAATGATGTAATTGTTTTTTAATTAATTCACTGACAAAAAAAACTAAATTGACAAAGTTTACAGCTTCAGAAAATAAATGTAAGTAATTTCCTCTGATCTATAAAATTACTATTTATCACACACACAGTATTTCACTGTAATGCAAACTGCAGTCTAATGTAATCACTTTAAGCAATTTAGCATTTCTGCAATGCAAGAAGCCACAGCAGGCTTTCCTCTCCAGGTGGCAATAAAACAGAGGACAGAAAATATAGCTATCAGAAAAATCAGTACATCTTTTTTTTTTCTTTTTATTTTGTATTTAAAGTAATTCTTAACTATCAGAGCTAGAATTTTAATTAAATTTGAAATAAAAAAATAAGTCAAAGCATTAACAATATTCAGCCCTGGTAGTACTGCACCAGACATAGTGCCTACCAGTCTTTCATTATGTCCTTAACATGCCCTTTGGTGACAAAGCTCCGTGACGTGCCCATTTCTAACCATCTGTGAAGGTAAAGCAGATGTACTGCAATACCCAAGTACCACATCCTGTCCTGCCTGTCAGAAAGGCGTCACTGCACAAACAGACCTCCTCAGCTGTCAGGCTACATTCATGGGAAGCAGTTCAAAGCACAAACAGAATCTGCTTGGCCATGAATTCAATGTATTTCAATTACTCCTCCCAAGACCAGTCTCACTAATCCCCGTCAGAAAATTCTTCTTTACACTGTCCAGAATAAATAGAAATTAGGGGCCTCACATCAGGCCACCAAATTGGCTGTCTTTGAGATTTTACTGAGCAGTGACTCCTTTCGTCTGGAGGTAACAACTTTATCACACAAATGTTTCTTGAAGTATTACAAAAACACACATGCTGGCTGATTTATGCAGCAATAATTAAACATACTGAGTAGATGTGTAATTTGCTTAGCTTCTAACTAGTTCTGTTTCATGTTAAAGCATGGTTTTTAGAGCTACAGGGTGTTTTATGCAGCCATAGTAGAAAACCTTCATACATCTAATTGTCCTGTGTTATTTATCAGTACTTCACAGAGTAATAAATTATTCCACAATAATCCACAGCATCCACAGGTTTTATGGCTCTGGAGTATTCATTGTACTAATACTCACGTTATCAAATCCTCCAAGCTTGTGTACAAGTCTGAATAATTTGAAGAGATTCAAATTTCTATATCCTAATACAGGTCGTTTGTTAATAGGAGTCCCTGGGTAACAAAAACAGTTGTTAGGGTATTTTGAAGTATTTTTTTCAGAATAACATGAAATTCACATCATATGCACTATTATTAAATACAGTATTTTAAACTCCACCTCCTGCATCTGGTACTTTCTTTTCATGAAACTTAAAGTCTATAGTCTTAGTTACTGAACTAGAGGGAAAATGGGTTATGTTAGTTAATGATATTTAATGTTATTAAATGTTATATATACTTTCTTCCATACCTTACTGAACATGCAGAAATGATGCAAATTTTCTTGCTAACTATTTTACATATTTTTATTTCACTCACTGAAACAATTACATCTGAAAATACAATAGTCCTTTCACTGATTTAAAAAACCCAAACCAACCCTCACCAGGAGCAATCCCACAATGCTTCAAGAGCTGAAACTTCCTATGCTACTGTACTAGCAGTAGCTATCACATTGTCATATCTTGTGAACAGTTTAACTCATTTCATATGGCAATAAGAAGATACTAATTCAACCAGTCATAATAGTAATTTAAATACAGACACCCTCACTCCTGCCTTTTCTTGCAATATATAAAAACCTAGTAAGGATTTAACATAACGACTGGTACTGGCTTTCAAAAACATCATAATCTATGGATAGTGTTCATGCACTTAAGTTATCAGGATTCACAAAAGAAAATTAACATAAAGTAAATGCATTTTTCCATGAGCTAAAAGGCGTGTGTTGGTATTTTAAAGTTATTAAACCAAAAATATAAATTAATATGATTGAGAGTATTAAATGTTTGATTATACACTCTAGAAGTACACTATAGCAAACACAGTGCAACATATAATCAAAACATAATAAGATCGATATTTAAATATATCCATTTATTTCTGAAAGCAGAAATATTGGACTGCATTTTAGGAGATGAGTCAAGTGACAGACTCATCTTCCATATAGTAGGGAAGGCAGAAGGCATGACTATGGTTTCAGTTTCCAAAACTGTACTGCAAAGCACTACTAGTTTACAGGCTCAATTTTTCAAAGTACTGTTAATTAAAATGCCTACCTCTGTCTTCCATGAACTTGTACAACTGCTGAAGAAAGTTCTCTCGTTCTTCAGGAAATGGCTCTATTTCCTCCTGTTTAAAGCAGTGCATGCAAGAAAACCATCACCATTTTGAGTTACACTCCCTCATGAAGAAATATAAGGCTGTGATAATTTGGGTTTAAATGTTTAAGTTTGTTTTACTGTAGTCAGCAACAGGATATGACACAGAGAGATACATGCTCTCAGTGCTATGCCACATGAAACCAAGTTTTATAAACTACAGTGCTTCAAAACATATAAAACATGGACTGTAAACATTGGATTTTTGACTGATCACTGAAGCATCATAAGTGGTACCATGGATCAAGATGTGTTCTCAATTTCATCCACTTATGCAGAAAGTCTGGGAGACAGCGCTATTAACGATCAAGAGATCGTATCAGAAATCTCAGCTCTATTTCTACTGCAGTTAAGTGACTCCTTGGTTCTTTCAGAGATGAAGTCACAGAGCAAATGGTGCTTGCACTTTCTTAGGAGTTCTAATCCACTGCACTGGCAAACCGCAGACAGTGGCACTGCATGAGAACTGCCATGGGGCACCAGCTGAGCAGGATCAGTCCCAGAACTGAAATAACAACGGATATTTTGGAAGTTCAGTTCATTGTACTAATAAACCTTTGTATTAGATTTACTTAGATTAATAAACAGTGGAGTTTCATAACAAAGCACTATGGCTTACTTTCTAACACCTCATTTCTTTTGGAAATGGGGCTTGCCACAAATAGTAGCAATAAGATATGAGTATTTCAAATTCTGATGACTGAGCTACAGCAAAACAATACACCAAATATGAGTTGATTAATTTTTAATACTACCCGTAGAGTTTCCAAAAATAACTAGTTATTCAGTAATCTAAACGAAATTATTTTTCTTTGGTGTATTTGTATTCTGTGTTTATAATTTCCATTCTTCAACAGTCTCCTTGTACTAAATATTAAAGCTTCACCTACCCTGAAGCAAGGGGAAAAAACATACTGTCTTTAAAGTCATACTAAGACAGTTGAAAAAAACAAAGAAACAGAATATCATTACTAAACAGGACTGGAAAAAACAAGCACACAAACAAAAACAAACCCCAAACCCTCCAACATCTACTGAATCTATTTAATATAGTGATATACAGCTGAAACGAAGGTCAGGAAAGGCTGTAACTATTATCAAGGAGTAGGGTTTTTTTTTTATTCTGTACTTCCTCTTACCCATTAAATGCACTTGGATGACCATCATAGCAAACAGGCAAAAAAATTTAAGAACCAGTATTCACAACAAGCTGAAACAATTACCCTTCAGGTATAATTATCAACAGAAATGCAATGAAAATACTCCAATCTTGCAAAGGCAATGCAAGAGGAAAGTTTCTGCAAGGGGCATCATGCTGGGCATTCGACACCCAGTGTACCAATAGAACTCAGAGCAGGCAGCTTTGATGGGCAAGGACAGGCTGGGTAAGTTCAGAACATTCATATTCCACAGGCCACGGAGAACAAATTACTTGGGTGGAATGAAACTCCAAAGCTGCACAATTATTTTTTTTCCCCTTCCTTATCTCCCATAGCAGGTACTTGGGAAGGACTTTTACCAGCATTTGCTGGATCATGGAAAACAGACAACGAGCAGCTACTTGGGTTTCTCATGTTCCTAGCCAACAAGCAAAAACTTGCTGTAAGACATCAGTCTCTCAGAACATTTAGGGGAGGGGTGACAGGTGTCACTGAACAAAACCTTCAAGAAACCCAAAAATGTTTTGAGGAAGGAATATATTCTTTTTAAATACAGGGGGAGATAAGGTAAAGGTGATGAAGAGGCTGAATAAAACACTCCTTTCCTACAGTCAAATGCCTGAAAGGTACTTCTACATCTCCAATATGATTCACAGAGGTGCCAGAATGGCAAGTGAATGAACACTCCCTAATTATTTTTCCAGCAGAGAACAAAGTAACTTTCTCTACAGAAGTGTGCTAACATGGAAAGCCTAGGACCCTGCATGCCTCTGAAAAGCATTTACACCTTCTCAGAATCTCTACAGAGTCAGTTGTATTATACTATACTAATAGTATCTGTTAATAATCTCTCAATCCACTTAGACAACAAGGTTTCCTAGATAATGCTTTGAAGCAGGCATGTCACACTGTCATATCTGCTTATTTTCAAGTTACACAACCAGAGTGCTAACTGGTCACTCTGCAGTCCCTCATGAATTTGTCTACGCTACAAGTGAAAATAAAGCGGCTTCTACATAGGATAATAAAATCCAGGAAAACAACATGTTTTTTGCAACACAAATTCACACAGTAGTATAGCACAGCACTGGAAGAGAGGGTCTTTGACAACTCTTTTACCTACTGTCAGATTTTGGAAAGTAAAGGAAGGCCATTTTCCTGTCTCTTCCATTAAGGGAAAAAAAACCAAGGCAACTACTCTTCTCAGAAGATATGTACAGAGGATTTGTATGTCAACTCCTATCTATATAGGCTGTAAGCATGTATATAGGTATGAGATATAGAAGAGCATCTATGTATGTATCTACAGAATGGGGTGAGCATACATATAGGACAGACATATCTATTTTTGAAGTGTGTGGTGACATCTTTAAGAGCTTGGATTTTCTGTTTTGTTTTGTTCTGGTTTATGGGTAGTAGGACCATATGGACGGCCTGAGGCAAGCCATCATGTCCTGGGAAGCAGTAAAACAACCTGCAGGGGCTCAAGTCCCAAGAGTGGGCCCACAGGACCTGTTTGGGAAGAAATGCTGCTTGATTATAGGTTATAGGTACAAAATAATAAGGAGGAGTTTTGTACCTATAACCTATAAGGAGTTATAGGTACAAAATAACAAAAACAAGAGAAGAAGCTGCAGAAACTGCTCAAAAATGGGTAGAAAGGAGACACACGTGCCACTGACCACGATGGAGAGCAAAGAAGAAAAAAGAGAAGTGAAAAAAAAATTGCCTCTGTTTTAGAATCTTCCTAGTTCAACAAATAACTGAAATCACTGTTCACTGGAAAAGATATTATCACAAGAGGTGATACAGTAAATTCCAAAATATTTGTCTGAGATGAAATCTTTATGTCTAGCACATGGAAAGATTAGCTCAAACAATTAATGTCACATGCAACTAAGAGGAGCTCAAGAGAAGGTGTTGAAAGAGTCAAGGTCAAATGTTTACAAATGCTATAGCTAAAGAATCTGTGTTTTTCACCTAAAAGTAGTGCAGGAATGATCACTATATAAAGATGATATGTCATTCTGCATAGACACAAACCTATCTACATGCATCATGTTCATGGCTGGACATGAACACGCAGACAAGGTTCAGAAATTGTATTGAGCCCAAGGAACTATTCCTTGCTCCTCAAAATACTAAGCAGAGCACTGGCTGCCCTTGCAAACTTTTGATCAGAGCTGGATAATCTTCTGAAAGCTTAAAGAGGAGGCAGAAAGAAATTATAAGCATGAAGAGGTGACAAAGTCATAACTTCACACTTTTGCAGTCTCCCAACATATTTTAAAGAAAAGAATGACTAAAAGATGAAACACTATCTTCTGGTATGCCTGAGCAACAATATCCATGGGCGATGGACTGAGTTAAGGATCCTGACAACTATTTAAGACCCAGACCAGTTCAGTTTCTTCTTCACAATTCCCCTACTAATAGGAAATTAAGTCTCCTGCATTACTGGTACTTGCTAGAAAATTAAGAGAACAGCTCTCAAACCCTAGTGAGAGAAAAAAGTGATTATGGCAGATACAGATTTAGAGTACCACAGGAAGGTACAGAGAAGTAAAAGGCTCAAAAGCTTCTCTTTCAGCCTCTCAGCCAGCTGCAAAATGAAGTTCTTTCCACTAACTTTCTTCTTTTCTCATCTTGATTTTTTTTTTCAGGACAGAAGGCTGGGGGTAAAGAACACATGATCAGAAAACCAAGCATGAGGTGGGGGCTCCATACTTGCAGAACAAAAAAGAGAAGAAAGGTGGAAGTGGAGTGCATGGGGGCTAATGCCTTGATTGCAAGCTCTGCTTCATTACACAGGGTAGCCAGAGAGATAGCTTGGAGTGGAGCATTCTTCTGCAGATCTGGGAAAGAGTGAGTTACCCAATAATGCCTATGTTAACCTGTTATATGTCCCCCAATATTAAAATGCCCCTGCTAATTTTTATCAGCTGTGTATCTGTGCCCTTTACTAACTTCACTTGCCTCTTCCTCACTGCTGTTATCCTCTTTTTCTTTTTCATCCTCTTCCTCTTCTTCAGCTTCACTGCTGGAGCTGTCTTCTTTCAATTCTGTTTTCCAGTTACTAGGAACAGTTCTGTTTTTACGGAATTCAAGTGCTTGGTCAAAAGCTGTAAAAGAACCAGCCTCTGTTAGCACTGCAGGAAGTATCAGTTTGCACATATATTTCAATTAAAAAAACAGTAATGAAGAGAGAAGAAGGAAAGACTGCTAAATAACAATTCCTCTCCAGATTCAAAGATCCTCAACAACCACTCCATGTTGTCCATCCTGATTTGTCTTATCCCGTCAAACTGGCCTAGTGTTCTCTGCACATCAAGGCACTCGGAAATATCACTAGTATTTTTACCACGTCAGTGTCTACAGACACAAACAAGGATCTTCTGCATAAGGCATATGTGAAAATTTAACTGAGGAAACCCCTATCCAACAGGTTTACACTGCAGTTTATATACATCAAAAAGGGAGGGCAAGGAGGAAGAAACAATCACAAGCTAATCTAAGCAAGCTTAAACTTTCAAATGCACCCACAATTCCAGATTTTCAAAGCTCATAAAGGCAACTTACTCACAACTGTTAGGGGTGCTACTGTGAGAATAATTCAATAAAGTTCTAAAGCAAAAGGAAAAATCTAATGTATAGAATCAATATTTGCCTATTTGACATGCCTACACTTAAAGCTAGTGCAGAGCAGGTAGGATGCTGCTTTTGGGCCTTTTGCTCAGTCAGGTTTTATTTGTTTAAAAAAAAGTAGTTCCTCTAACTTTCCGTAAGTGTTCTCCTTCACTATATTATTCTGTAACAAAAGAGCCTATATTTTAGTATCTTTAAGACATGAATCAATCTGCCAGAGATTTAGTGCAATTCATGTAACTAAGCAAATACATACAAGTGTTTCTCCCAGGAAGTTATTTTTACCTTGTTTTAACAAAGCGTCAGGCTTTGGTGAAGTTTCACTGATTTCCCGGACATCTTTTCTTGGCACAGAAACACTGCAGAATTTAGAAAGTGTTAAAAAAAATTAAAGTATTTTAAAGGTAAACTAACTATACGATACAAAGCTCCCATTAAGATTATAATACACTTACTAAAGATACGTAAGAAGCATATGAAGTATACCTTGACAATTCTATAGTGTTAGTCTGGCAGTGTTAGTCAGTGGATTAAAACCAAAACTTTTACATTAAATTGATTAAACTATATGCATTCACTGCATACTAAAGAAAGCATCCTACTTCCACAAAGAGGTAGATTCTGGAATCTTCCACATATGTAATACTTTAAACTCACACATGAATTTAACATTAATTTAGAACCTTACCTTGCTTAAAACATAAATGAGTATTAGTGTAAATTGTCAATATGAAATTAAAGACTTTCAAATTGTGAGAACAAAGCACTGATTTTTCTGATTTCTACTTTGTCTACAACCAAGGAAGCAAATCTGAATTGCAGCTCTGGAGGACTGGGGGCTGGGTAAGTGCCCGTGTGCACACATCTTATGTGTGTTCTTTGGGTGATGTGCACTGATGCCTAAAAACTATCAAATGGTAAAGTAATACCCTAGACTTAGTAAGTAATTAAACCACAATGAAACTGTTAAATATTTAAATATCCTTCTTGCAAAACATTGTGTTGAACTGAACCAAGCACAATAAATAGCTGCAACTTTTGAAATAAAAACTAAAATCTAGAAAAAAGAATTCTATTGTTGTGAGTTTAAGAACATGAAGTTCTTTATTTTGTTGCAAATACCAGTCTGGTTTTCTATGCTTCTCTATCCTTTTTCCTACTTTGAGTAGCATTACAGCTCTTTGCAAGGAGCACAGTAAGATGCAGTTGCAGTCTAGACTGAGATAAACATATGCCTTACTACCTTCAAACAAGAAAGAGGATTTCTGTGTGTGCACGTGGTGTACGTGCAGGCATGCACACATCCCCACCGACCCTTCTGTAGCTGGATAAGCTTACAGCCACATCCTTGAAAAGCACTGCTCTATTCCAAGCACAGCAGGAAAGAGTTTCAGGCCATTCTTGAAGTCACGTAATACAGCAGTGTTTGCCACAATTTTAACAATGAAATTAAAACTAAGACAGATAGATTTATGCATCCCATTACTAATACTGACAAAGTTCAAGACTAATTTCATCACCATGTAGGCTGTTAACAGTTTTTTAAACATTAGAAAAATCTTGGCAGGAACTCACTGAGCTTACTGATGCTATTAATACTTTAACCAACACATCTCATACTACATTTCACTTGAGGTATACATTTTGTTCAATTATCAAACTCAACATTCCTACTCACAATTTGCCATCCTTGAATGAGCGAACAAGAATATTGTCTTTTTTCACCGCAATATCATCACTACAATCTGGACAAACCACCTGCAAAGATATTACAATTGCAAAGTTTAGAGAGAAAAAGCTAAAACAAGAGAGTAATAGTAAATAGCAGTGCTTCTCTAAAAGCTTTTGTGCTCATTTCTCGCTGGCAACCCTGAGATGAGAGCAAGTGAGATCCCCCAAAACACAGGAGAGATGACCTCCTGAAATTACTGAATGCATGAGGTCATGCTCGCTCCTAGAGAGAAACCGAAGGCTGCTGCCAGAAACATAAGAACAGCATTCTGACAAAATGTCAGTCTGTCATGCCTCTACAGCTTATTCTACTCCTCATCCTAAAAGGACAGAAATTTCACCAAGTGCTGCCACCTGACTTAGAGACTTTTTCTGAAAACTTCTAGAAATGGCAAAGATGTGATCATACACAGGGTCAAAACCAAAAGCTAACAGGATTTATGAAATGCAATTTTATGAGGGAAGATTTACAAGCAATCTGCCTAGGAGAGGAGAGCACCTCAAGTACAACTATTATGATAGGTTCTTTAACTCAAGAAGTAGACTAATCAAGTCTAGCACCGAGACAACATATTATTTGTTGCAAATTTAAAAGCTATTTAAATTTTGTTAAACCAGGATACAATCACTAATCAAAAAGCACCAAGAATTAAAAAAAAAATTGAATTGCCAAAGATATGCAACAGAAAAGCAACAATAATGTGCATAGATCCCTGAAAGTTAGGAAAATTCTGGCTGCTACAAAATCTCAAGGAGCAGCAAATGAGTGTAGCCTAAGTTAGCCCAGGTAAATACCTCTTCTCTCTTATACCAATTTTTGCCTTAATTTTCCACCAAATACAAAGATACTAAATGGAAAAAAGTTGGGTTTTTTCCCCCTCCTTTCATAGGTCACCGCCTATGCAGCACTTTAGGAGCTAAAGTCAAAAGTTCGAAGTGATTTGGAAATAGACTTGCATTATCACAAAACATAGGCTAAATGGTCCTCAAGACAAATAAAACTCAACAGACCAAGTACCAAAATTCAATGTATTCTATGGTCTACAAAAAAATTACTTTAGGAAATGACAACTTTCTAACTGGAATTATGCTTGAGATACAGCTTGCAATGTCAGGGTAAAAGATAATGATTATCAACCTCTATTTTAAACTGACAAGTGCAAACTCTTAGCTTCTTAAAGATGAGAAAGGCTCTTCAGGCTTTAGTTACCGGTCTTCTAGAAGCATCAAGATTTTAGTAGTCAGAAATCCATTCAGAGGTTGGAAAACAGCTTACCATAACCTCATCTAGTGCTTTTACATCAAGCAACATCACCACAATTTTGCCTGAATCAAGTTCTCAATTTCCTTGCAAAACAAACTCCACTGGAGTCATAGGAGGATGAAAGAGATGATCCTATGTAAACTCAATTTTCTGAAAATGCTGCAGGCAGATTTCCTCACTGCACCTTTCAAAAGCCTTTAAGTACACATTAAAACTCAGCAATGCTTTAAGGCTTACTGAATCACACTCTTTGACATAAGGAGCAACCATCAGATCCTTCTGTACTCCCCCCTTCCCCACAGAACTAACAGAAAACAAGCAAACAAAAACCCCACCAACCCAGACATGTATGCAGGATTAAAATAATGCAGTCAATTGCTGAGTCCTCAGAGTAATTTTTACCAAATTTAGACTTCTACAGTTCTAAATTTGTAAGTGATAATCTCCTTGGTTATAGGCGTGATCTCCAAAGTACTCGGTTTCCACTACTAATCTTAATTGTTACTTGTTGTAAAGGTTTAGACTAATCCCTAAACTTGCTTTGACATAATAAACTTGTACAATGCCCTCTGTGCTTATACACAAAGTATCTGCATATAATATCATTAATAAGAAATAATGCTGAGATACACATTCTTCCACAAACTAAACCTGAATTTTCATGACATTATTCATGAAATTACCATAATAGAAAGTTAATGCAAATTTTATCAGTAATAAGATAAGATTACTTTGTTGATACAGTAGAGGTAACCTGCTCACAGGGTAAAAAAATCAAGAGGCATAGCTGTTGGAAAGGGGATTATAACAAAGAAAACCAAGCCAAACCAAAAAAGGCAGCTATTTGAGGTACAAATCTATCCTTTGGCACAGTTTTTCTGGTTAAATGCAGTATGATGTTTGTTTGCAGAGCTATAAACCTGATTACTGAAGTAAGAGTTAATCCAGGATAAGCTATTTCAGAGTTAACAAGCTTCACCCTCAAACTTTATCCCCCTACTGCTTTTCATTTGTTGCAGGAAGCTATTCCAATCTTCAAAAGAAAGCCAAAGAAATAATTGTCTATCTTTAGTATATTTTTGGAGCAGAAGCAAAAGTTCAGCTCCTCCGAAGTATGGGACCATGACTGTCCTGAGCAGCACCACATGAGCCAAGCAAGCCCAAACCTTTCCAGAGAACATGCCATGGAAACTGGTACCTGGCATGGGCAGGACCAGAAAGGCAAACCCAACAGTATGGCATAAACTGCTCAAGCCACTTTCACTGACCACTTCTCTGAGAGAACTGTGAGGCAGGTAATACTGCATCCCCTTGATGACAGCTTTCAGCAAAGAAACATCTCAATTTTTCTTGTTTATCACTGAAAACTTCTCTTAAAGCTATCTGCTGTAAATATGGTATCTCCTTGCTGTAAATGCTGCCCTCTCTCTTGTAAAAAAGACTACAGTGACTCTTTCTCTGTCACAAACTTCCCCAAAAGAATTCCTACTGGAAAGCTGCTGGACTGCATTACAAGACACAGCAGGTGACAAGCAGAATGCTGCAATTGAGAGCTACTACACATACTAAGAGGAGTTAAATGCTATTGTATGCATAGTTTCAAAAGCAGAGCACAAGTCCCCCTGAAATTAGATCAACATGTTAAGCTTTCATTGCCAGGAAGGAATTAATCAATGATTTACAATTGAAAATAAAATAAAAATTAAAAAGCATGGTACTAGAAGGCACCACATATAGAAATATATTAATTTCCAAATCAGTCTACATGCAATTACTAGCCTGTCTGTGATATTTTTTTAGAAGTTGATTTCTTAAATACTGTCTTTAAGACAGAATAAAGGAAGAAAAAAATACTGGTACCAAAAGGCTACAGTGTAATTTTAAAGTAAATTTATTGTCAATATTCCACTACCTACTGTAGTGACCAAGAAAAAAGATTTGATTTTATTATCCAATGTGTTTATATTGAATTTTGAAAAATCATGTCTATGTAATCACTAAACTTCCCCTCCCTTAGTACTTTATATTTCCTTCCTTGATAAAAGTCAGTAATTTGGAAAATTGATGTACAATAGCTTAGGAAAAAAGCCCTGAAGTTCTAGTCCAATAGTACTGAATACACTGCTGAGCTAGAATTAGGTCAACAAGTTCTAGCTGTTTGGAAAAACTAAGGCCATGTTAGCAATCCCTTTTTTTTAAACAAACATATCTAGATATATTTCCTTTGACTGTTATTGTCAAGTCCAGTTTGAAAACACACATTCTAAAATTCAAACAAAAATCACCAAAATTAAAAAAAAGCTCCACCTCTCTCAGTGCTTAGAAAACAAGAAAAGCTGTACAAAATTATAATGACGATGAAACACTTACCAAGGCTGGAAACCACAGAGCTTTCTTTTTATCCACACTGAAGCAGTCCACGCACACAACTTTTCCTAGTAACTCATCACTTTGTTTCCTATCATCTTCATCTTCATCGCTGGAAGAGGATGAAGATTCTTCTTCAGGACTAAACAACAGAAAGAGACTTAAAACTCAACTATTCAAAACTTGCTTATTGTAATTACAGGAGATCCAAAGCACATTATTAAAGATACATAAATAGCAGCAACTTGAATTGTCTGTTAGGTGTTTTGGCATAAAAATGAATAAAGTATTTATAATTATATTATAGTAACAATTCAAACATTACAAACTCAGAAATGCACATTTACACATAAAACTCAAAAACACCACCATGCACCCATATGGAGGAAGAGAAAAGCACAGTCACTGTATTCAAAGTGAAACCATTCTTCCCTACAGAAACACTGTTAAAAAAATACTGTTGCACTTGTAGTTTTGAAACAATGTTAAGCTAAACTATTTTGGTCTTCCCTCTTTAGCTCTCTATGCTTTTACTTCAACAAGCACACAGAATGGAAAGCTATTTTGAGAGAGGACAAATCTCTGAAGAAGAAACATCAAATACAAAGATGAACAGCAAAGAGAAAGTCTGTTTATCCTTAAACAGTTCTTTAAAGATGTGCAGTGAAGCACTTCTATGACTTTCAACTTCACATTGAATGAAGTGTTAGAATATAAGTAGATGGGCCAAGACACAAATCCATTTTCATTTAAAAGGGTTCTGGCTCATTGTTTTGACTGTTCAAGTACAAAGTTGCACCTGGTTTTAACCATATGAGGAGTCTAAATACACAAATTAGTCCAACTAAAATTACTTGCAACCAAAAAAACCCAAAAAACCAAAAATCCTCTCCTGATGCTCTCTATCTTTTTTAATAGTCACTTCAAAGGTTAATCCTCAGAAAATATACAGCATCTTCAATGAGCACAACCACCATTACTTCAAAAGCTATCTTCCAGTTGTCACATAACTGCTTTTGAGTACAAACTCCAGCCCTAACCACAAACTCAGTTACCATTTGTGTAACAGAAGGCAACTGATGTACAATTTAAGGAGAATTTCCTTTTCTCCATCTTAAATTTATGTTATTTTCAGTGATGATAATTGTTTTGGTTTAGCATTGTTTTATTTTTTTCCTTTAACATTCCTTTTTTTTTAAAGTAATGGTTTCTTTTCAAATATATTAAAGTCCTTCAAGCTGCTTTCTGGGGCTCAAGAATCTCTTGTAGGAAGAGAAAAAACTCAAAGACTAAAAAGAAAGGCAGAACTATTTTGGAGAGACTACTTCCTAACTCAAATTGCACAGATACTGGCGTAAGTGTCTTTAAACTCAGTTAACTCCGTATTTACAATGAGACAAAGGTAAGTGTGCTGCTTCTGATGCAATAATGTCCTGTACAACCCAGTCAGAGACCCCGAGGATGCTACAATGACATTCTCTGTGGTAACGCCAGCTTTTTTGAGCTTTTTCCTTCACTACCTCACAAATTAGTAACTCAACAATTTTCTGAGTACATTTATAGCTCCTCTACGTATACAGGGCAACATTTATTTCAAGATACTAGAAAGTGCAAAAACCCAAGCATGAAAACCACTACACCTAAAATTTTTAAGCAAACAAGCAAAAAAAAACCCCACAAAAATGCCCCACCCCCACAAAAACCTCACAACCCACCCACAAACAGTGAAGAAAAGGCACTGGACGACATAACACTGGTTTATCAAGACCACAGCTACCAAGAATTTTGGCACCTAAGAAATCTTGAACTTTGTTTTTATATCAGTAAACTTTGCTGCAAACTATGCTAAAAGCAGTGGAAAAAAACTGATGCACAGGAAGTTCCACCTGGATATGAGGAAGAACTTCTTTATTGTGCAGGTGATGGAACACTGGACTAGATTGTCCAGAGAGGTTGTGGAAACTCCCTCACTGGAGATGTTCAGGAACTTCCTGGACATGACCCTGGGCCAGGTGCTCTAGGATGACGCTGCCTGAGCAGGGAGCTTGGAGCAGATGATCCATTGTGGTCCCTTCCAACCTGACCCATTCTGTGATTCAGTAATACTGTTCATCTATTTCTAAAAGCCCTTCAGAGAGCCTGTACTGAGAAACCAAAGGTCTACAGGAGGATTCTGGGACCTTCCACAAAGACTTCCTATCAGCTGCACAAGGACTGCATTGTAATTATTTTAGCTTGAGTCTAACATATTTACAACACCACAGAGATGTTTGTCAATATCATTCATTGTCACATTTCACATTTCTATTTGGGATGCCACCTTGGTGGGTTTTTTGTTGTTGTTGTTGTTTTTATTTGTTTGTTTTGTTTTTGGGTTTTTTTTACTTTAAATCAAGGAAAAGCCCTTGTCTATACCTGGTACTATTTTAAATATTGATTGCATGAAAACTTGAAATCCTTGTATGCAACAATAGACATGAACCTGAGTTTCAAACTGAGTGCTAAACATTTTTCATCCAGCCTCCTGTTTTTTTAATAAGAGAAGCCTGAACATGCAAATAATAAAACTTGACACACACTGAAAACTTCAGAATTGATTAGACACAGCACAGATATCAAAATATTTAACTTACATATGATTGGATCTCCTTCCCCTGTTGGTTTTCTTTCCTATAACAGGAGTCCCAAAGTGTTCAGGATTGGTGAGTGGAAGCTGATCTAATGTCTGTTGAAATGAAAAAATACATATGCATATACCTAAGAAAAAGCTGGCATAAGTTATTCTCCAAACCACCTGCTTCACTGAAGCAATTTTTGTCAACAGAGACTTTCTCATTACGAAAGAAATACAGAAGTACATATTTCACACTTACATTTTAAAAAAGGAATGTGTTTTGTTTTGCAGGTTTTTTTTCAACACTTTCTTTGCACCTCTGAATAATTAACTTTTGTCAAACATACACAAACAATTCTTCCCAGAAGTCTTGCCTTTGGACCATCAAAACACAGAGAAATAAGTACCAGGTATTCTGCTCACCTGGCATATTCCATCTTTACCAGATTAATTTTCTGCCTATCCTATAATTAGACTAAATACTGAATCATCTACTAAAAAATGAACAAAGGTCCCCATTGAAATGAAACAGCAAGATCACTCAACAGCAGCAAACATGACAACTTAAATTTTTTGTCAGTAATTCATACTTTGATATGTGAGAGAGATTTTGAAACAATTTTAAAGAGGCTGCTGTATTGATAATTGGGAGGGTGCTAATTGATGCTGTATCAGCATCAAAACAAAAAGAGGGAGAGAAAGAACTTTCCCTCTTCAGGAAGAATCTTCCAACAGAAGGAAT
The DNA here is from genome assembly GCF_014805655.1 of Passer montanus. Lineage (NCBI taxonomy): Eukaryota > Metazoa > Chordata > Aves > Passeriformes > Passeridae > Passer > Passer montanus. The sequence goes on from NW_024366591.1 coordinate 9,564,976, forward strand.
TCACGGATATGCAGTATCTTCTCTCTTTAAGCCTGCTGTTACCTGTTTAAACTATAACTATTCTTGATTTGAAGCTCCTGGTACACAATAATTTTTTGTACAGCCACTTATTGTTGTTCTTTGCAAGAAGGCAGAAAGCCTTCCAAATTAAATATAGTCCTCTGACTTCAACTTTGTCATGTACAAATTTTTCAATGTGCAACACCGACAAGCATCTCAGAAGTGTTCTGTCTCAGACAGAATTGACTGAGGGACAATAAAACTGGCTTTTTAGAATCTAAAAATAAATGTATGACTACTTCTGAGTGTGGTGGACATTCTAAAAGATTCTACACCACACACTTGGGAAGCAGTATCAGAACAAGACAACTGTGGGGCACTGGCCTAATTACAAAAGAAATTTGAGATGCAATATTCCCCGCTGCGTAGCTGTGCAATCACAAGGTAATTATTAGAAATGTACAACATGTTTCATTCAGAGCTGGTGACAGTGAATTTCAAATCAGTGACTTCTGGAAAAAAACATCACAAGTGTAGATGACAAAAAAGATGATAAAAATAACAAGTACCAGTCATCTGAATGTAAGGTTTCTTTGAACCTGACAAAACAATCTGAATTACTCTCATTCAGCCAAACAGGTCACAAAGCAATATATGTAGACCACAATTTTCAACCCATGCACTCTAAGGTAATACTCCTGAAACCATATTAAAATACTATCTATGGAACAGAAGAAACCTATTCTTCAGTTGTGCTGATCATTAATAACAAAGAATTAATTGAAGGAATACCACAATCTTTAAAATTATAGCATTTCTATCGGAATCTAGATTTAGGCATCTAACTAGGCTCCCACCTTTATATATGTTTAATCCTGATTCAGGATTCTAGAAGATACCTTAATCTTCACAAGAATGCAGCATGCAAACAACAAACTCAGCTGACTGCAGTAACAGCATACTTATGTAGAACAAAAAAAACCCCATCTTCAGCAGCTGTCCAATAAACAAACATGTTTACATAAATCTGCCCATCCGTCCAGATTGTCTTACATAATATGAAGGAATAACCCTCATTCTGAAATTCCAATTATTTGGAATGTGCTACAAATGTTTGCATACTTTAATGTGTAAATCACCTCTACGACATGAACCAGCTTCAAAATACTGGTAGCTGTTGTCAAAAAAACAAGTAACAGCAACTTATTATTGGCCATTTAGAAGAAAAGCATTTATGTTTCATCAACAATTACAAATTGGGTCTAACCATCAAAAATGCAGCAGAACTTTATTACGTACAACATCATAAAGTTGTGATGTACATGAAACACATACATTAGTTTTTTATGTTATAAGTTATATTACTTTTCATGTTATAAACATACTGCACTTATTTTTTGTCGCTAACACAGGTAATTTTTTATACAATGCAAAGTAGTTGTGTGATCACAGGTTTTTTGTGTGATCTACAATCTACAAATTATCAATAATATGAAAATGAAAAAGATAAATGCCGATTTTGTTTCTTAACTTACACAGTTTGGTGAAATCTAACTGTATTTCTTGCTTTTAAAGAAGAAAAAGACCAGACCCTGTGGATTGCACTTTGCATAGCTCTTGTTTTTAGCAGCATGGATATACATAACATACTAAAAACTGAGGTAATAAAAGCATCACTTTCAAATTTTTCTAAATAAAAAGTTACAATATAAAAACTCTTCAATTACCTCACTCTCCGCAAAATGTCTTTCTCCTTTTAAACACAGGGAAGAGCGTCTCAGAGTCTTCTCATCACCATCATCAAATACTGCCACCAGATAAGAAGTGAGGAAAGAAAACATTTCTTTTTAACTCAGGATATTAATAAGCAATTCATGTACATGTCAGAAAGAATGGGATATATATTCCTGTGATTAGCCCTTGGAACAAACCTATGCCCAGGTAATGCTGCAGATCCAGTAAAGCATTTCACAGACTGACCAAATACAAACACATAAGCTGCTCTCTCACCACAGCTACTTTACACTTGCATGCCTTGAGTAATCAGTAGTTGACCAAACAATTCATGGTGCCATGAAATTAAATGCAACACACTAGAATTCAAAACCTACTTTTTCTAACATTCAAAAACTATTTTTTCTAATATTTACAAATCTTAAAGAATTTAATTACACAACTCCTGTGACATTCAAGTGGAAGCTCTGCTTACCATGGAGAAACATAAGTGGATATTTCTAGAAAAAAGCTGCAATTTATCATTGTATGGAAGTTCAATGTCTTTCTCTACTGACTTCATGCAACTATGCTACAGAACAACAGCGATACCATCCTAAGAAGATGACAATAGCCAAAGTGGTGACAATCATCAAAACCATTCTACTGACAGAACAACTATGCAGCTCCCAGTTTCTAGACTTTTTGCTGTCTCTGCTATCACTAGGTCCACTGGAAACAAGTTCATAATACAGTTCATTCAGCTACATCCTTTAGAATCCTGGAATGCACTGCATGCATTTAAGGTGGGGTCTTCAGAACCTGATGAACTGGTCACATAAAAAGTAAGCTTTTGCAGTAAGTAAGTCTTCTGCAGGTACTTAACAGATGAAAACCTGGTGACAGATTTTAACTCTTAAGTTTTGCTTGTACTGTTCAGTGAGAAGAGAATTTACCTCTTCTCCCCTCTTGAGCAGTGATAATTATTTTCTTGCTCCCACACAGAAGTGACCTCAAAGACTTTTTTGGGCACAGAAACAACCCCAAGATAACATAAAAACATTTCATTAAAAAAAAGTTTCAGCAACTTCTTAACATGTCTTTTTCACCTTCATTTAAACATTCTCTTCTGTCCATCAACAGATCAAAGCTACAGTCTTAGGAGAATGGCTGACCAGCAAGAGTAGAAAGATTAAATTAATTTATTGCTTTCCGAGGGAGGGTGCTCTACTCTTCAACATTAACTAACTCAAAAATATACAAAAAGCAACAAGGTACATCAAAATTCTTGACTAATATTTACCTGACATTAAAGAACCAGTTATTTAGTTCTGTGAATTTTTCATCCCTATATAGAATTGAGTACTGTTGATGAAGAAACTTCCCCTTGTAACTACAATTCCCCAGTTTGTCTTATAATTTTAAGTAATTGTTGAACACTGTTCAATTGTGATACAGTATCAGTTAGAGATGCACATCCCTCACTTCAACATTTGCTGAAAAGTGTCAATGGCAAGAACTGCACACAAACCACTTAGATTCGGAACTGCATCTCAAATGGTCAATGCATAACAAGCCCCCCTTTGGTTAAGTGAAGTAGAAGTCAGCAGGTTCCTAATCCACTTTATGTTAATTAACAAAACAGTCTCCTTACATAATGAGAGATAAAAAAAATAAACCTATCCACTTCAAGAGATAAGCTAACTACAGCAGAGGTAAACCTATTCTGAGCTAGGCAGATGTGTCCTATGTGGTTATCTGCTTGTGACCTCTTCCCTGCCAAAGGGAATCTTAATCTTGTTCCATAACACGAATACTTTCAGAGGAAAAGCTTGACCTTCCTGGAAGACTTATGTGGCCAGAATGCCACATATGGTTTAATGACTATGACATTCTGATCTATTGGAACATCCTGAAAACAATCTACTGAGCAGGCATCAGCAGTGCAATGTATTTAAAATCACATATTCTGAAATTGGACAAGAAAAGCCAGGGAGGGTAGGGAAGAAAAGATACAGCTTAATGCAACCAAAACTACTTTGAATTCTGTGAAAAAGCATTGTGACAACAAAACGTGCAGAAGGGGATGAGACTACTTTTGAACATGCATAGCTCTGCATTTGCAGTAAAGCAAATAATCCTGCCATTTTCTTCCCCCCCCTCATAGTAAACACAGACTTTAGGAGACATTTACATGAATGACAAAACAGTATCTAGTTACCATGACTTAAATACCTTGAATTCTTTGAGAATTTTTCACAGAGCAGGCAAAACAAAGGACACTTATGTATGTATCTATATGTGTGTGTATATATATACATTTATTTATATATGTATGCCTATTAAATTTACAAGTTTTATGCATATATATATATATTACACACACAGCACTATACTAATTTTAAAAGACTATACTAGTTGGATTTTTATAAAAATTTAAATTTAGTTTTTGCTGTTCTTTGGTAGAAAAGCAGTAGCACCAAAAAAAACATGTAAGCAAATTGATGCACAATTTCTATTCAGTCAACACCTTATGAATACAAGACATACAGGGACATTCAAAGCAACTTTGCCCATTCTTCAGTGTTAAGAGGTCTCAAGCAGCCCTCAAAGGGTTAATCCTCCACAGATACTGCTGCAAGGGCACACCTGGTCTTAAGTAACTTTTGGAAAGGTACTTCAGATGGATCTATGCCTTCACAAAGTTTTTTCACCAAATCATAGGAATTTTATTCACAAAATCATTAAGAGTGCAAATAATTAGAGGCTCCTCAGCTAGTGCTAGGACAATAATAGGTAACTGCTAGTTAAGATGAGTGTCAATTCTGGAATCTGGTAAATGGCAGCTATATCTTACAGCAGGACTTTCACTCAGATCTGCAAAGTCATCACTGTCAGTAAAGGTAATTCTCATCTCATTCCACTCACCCTCCTGACAAAGATTATTCTAATCATCCACAGCTAGAGTCAGTTCTCTACCAAAGTGCACTACACTGCCAGCAGCTGTGCTGCTTTCACCAATTCTGCAAGGCCAACATGCTTTTGTCTGCTTTTATCTACAAAACGCAAGAGTTGAGACTGAAACCCATACTTCTTCCTATTTCCCAAGTTCAGGATTTTTGACAGACATCTCCTTTGACTGCAACTCTGTGACATCTACCTTCAAAATTTAATATGCATGGATTCCTATCTTATTCTTCTTGCTGAACTGCTAACCTCACACTTTCTCAGAAACATAAACAGAGACATACAACACAGTTCTAACACCAGCTATACCATTTGCTTCTTAAAAGCTCTCATATCTGATCCACTTCTGTACTAATTACCAAAACATTATCTATAATGTTAATTCTTGTCTTTGTACCTTATGGTTCACCCCAACCTAACCCAGCTGCACCTTTACTAATAGATTCTACTTTTTGAACAGGAAAACAGACATTTTTTGTTCAACACTTATCTGTAAGGTCTTATGTAAATTTAGAGCTCCATTCTCTTCTGAAAGGACTATGACTAAGGAAAATAAACTCTTTCTCTAGTTGTTCAACATCACCTCACTAACAATAATCCATACCTCAAAAGTCTTGCTAAAATCCTGTCAAGATCTAGTCTTCATCTTCCCATATCTACCCAGGAAAGGGCTATGTAGTTTTTCAAAAATCAATACATTTCCACTATGTAAATTTAGAAAAACCTCCGCCCTCTATTGGACATAGAGCATGTGGTATATTATCAAACATCTGAAATACCACATTATAATAAGCTAAGTATATATTAACAGCAGCTGTTGTAAGGGCTAAGTCTGGGAGTGGGGAAAATTATGTGTTGCAGCTTGTGTTTTAAAAGCACTTAACTTTTTTTTAAGGACATGTGACAACATACTTTGCTTCAGAATATTTAACAAGTGTATTTAAAATATAAGAAGCAGTCACCAGTTATAGAGCAATACAGAGCATCTTTATTTGATGTCCCAGTTTCAGATCATAAAGAGCACAGTTTCTTGTAAAAACCCAAAATAAGAAGTTTATCTTTAAAGGTTTTTCATAGAAATTCTGAATACTTAAACATCTCCAAAAAATCCCTCTCACCGTGCTTAGGACATGTCCAGGTCACAGGCATATTTTTAAGTCAGAAGTTTTATTCAAATACATAAATCTTTCTCTTACCTACAGTATACCAACTTGCATCTGTTAATTTGTTGATAACTGCTTCCTGGTATGTTCCATCTGGATTCTTCACTTCCACAACAGTTCCTACCTAAAATAGAGAACTCACTTAGCACTGGAGAGTTTCTAAAACAGGCAATGAAATCAATGATTTTGTATTAGCAAACAGAGACAACTTTTAGCCTATTCCATGTCAAATATAAAATGTTTTTCCAGTTTCACTTGAATATACTTGTATCTCTCAAACTTTTTTCAGTCCTTTAAAAGAAGCCAAATAACTGAGCTGATTATTTCCTGCCAGCAGGTGGGGAACAAGAACCAATTTGAGTGATGTCATTCTCTTGTATAAGAGCTTTCCCATCAAATCCTCCTGCCGAGTTCTCCAAAGGAATGGTGACTAAAAATCAGTGCCAGCCATACTTCTTAGCTTTAAGGCAAAAAGAACAAAGAGGCTTGCACCAGCCTGCACTGTATCCCCTTTAACTACAAAGACAAAATCTAACATGAAGAGTATATATCTCTAACTTTGTAGCATTACCTTTTATGCTTTGTGATCCTATCTAGCCTGTGTAATAAGTTGAACCTTCTACTCTCACCCCATACCGTATATGCACATTTATGTCAAATACTGAAAAGAAAAATGTTTTTCAAAGCATTAGGAAGATATAAACCACATTTATTACCTTTAAGGGACCCTTAATGTGGTCATCTTGCACTTCCACTGTTGAAGAATCATGCCTAAAGGTCACCTAAAAAATATAATTCAACTGACAATCACTTGATACAATTGAGCAGCATAAGCACATGCAAACGTCAATAGCCCTTCTCTTACTCCCATTTTACAGTTAATCACCATAATCATCCCGCTTGCTGAAAGCTGTCTTATTCATATATTTTAGAAATATGAGGGACTAATTCCTTAGTTATCAAATCTCCTAAAATATTTTTATCTTTCACAATAGAATCATTATCTCTAAAGGAAATAACAGACAAAAGTGTCTAATGGCTCAAAATTATCTCTGCAGTTCTCTTAAGTTATTTGAATGTCTCTAGTACCACAGCAAGAAAGGAGAAAGTTTCAAGACTTCTGAGTACAACTTTAAAGAAACACTTATATTTCAATGCTTTGAAATCAAACAGTTTTAGCACCTTTATCTTTTGCTGATAAAAGTGCATTTTTCACCTCACAGTTGAAAGACTCACAAAAGTACAGGACACTGCTGTCGACTGAACAAAATGAACAACTCAAACAGGCTTTCAGTTAATGTCAGTCTAGCCTACACACAGAGTTAATTGGGAGAAAATGTAAAACCAGCTAACTCTTCAGTCCTTCAAAACCGAAGTTAGTAAATCCTGTAAACATATTAAATTATATTCCCCTGTAATTCCCATGAAGATACCATTGTCATCTTTAATCCTACACACTCTGTCCTCAGAAAAAAAAAAATTGGTCTGGAAATTCAAACGCATGATTAAGTTATCTGTACCAGGTGCTACAGACATTCACCTTCTGTTTCATTCACAATTAACTTGGTTACACCCAAAATCATAGGACTAATTACAACTGAAGTTTTATTCCACTCCAGTTTTAAAATTACAGGAAACTGAGAAAATTCTGGAATTACATTTTATGTACCTATGTACCTTTATTAAGACACAAATGATGTTTTGATGTTCATGAGAATAGACTCTCTTGGCATATTGATGTTGAAGTAGATGATGTTTTACTAAGTACTTGAAATAAGTAAGAATGTAACATGAGATCCAGCTGTGTAACACTAGCTCTCAGCTACAGCAATCCTACATCAAAAGTCTGGACTTGTTTCACAAGTGTACCCACGAACCAGTTCACACTGCTGTTGAGAGCTTCACTGTAACACACAGGAACAGCAAAGTTTCCTTCAGAACCACATTGTTTTCTAACATCAACTCTCCTACACAGCCTTCTCAGAGAGCAGATTTTAAGGAGTTTTGCCAAGAATGGAAGCTAAAACCGGGACTAAGGACAATCCATCTCGACTGATTAGAAAACAAATACACTGAAATGCTACACTGCCCCTTCCAGGTGTTACTTCAATGGAATAGTTGTCTATTCTTCTTGTAGTCACAACTACAGCAACACAAACAGTTGTGAGAATGTGTTCTTTTTAGACCTGCACATCTCACTTGCTGATGGCAAACACTTTGTCCACCACACAGATAAAATCATATCTTGTAACCAAAAGTTAGACAAAGGATTCAGGTTAGGAATTAACTGAGCAAGGACTACTCTCCTAACTTCATCCTGACAGATACAGGTATTTAATTCTCTCTTTGCAGGAATTTATCTAGAAAATTATCCAAAACTCAGATAAGATGCAAAATAATCTGAAACCAAGGGTCACTAGTGGCTCGTATGAAATACCCAGTACATCAGTTTTGATTTAGAGACATCTGGTTTTATTTACTTTCTGAAATGACCTTAAATGTATTTTGCAGCAAAAAGGAACTCTATTCATAACAGGAGTCAGCCACAATGTATTCTATGAAAGGTAAACAAAGCAAATTGCTGTTGTGTATTCCAGAATGGTTTGTCTTTTTAAAGATGTCTTGGGGCTTTGACTGTTTGTGGAGAGAGTTTTGATACCAACAGTTTTTGCTTCTTGAGATATTCATATGTGCTCAAAAATACTGGTTATTAACATAAATATTCAAACTCCAAACTCAGTGTGACACTGCTGGTCTTTCCTGAGGAAGAGAAAAGTGATGTCAGTATTTACTAGTTGTGGATTTTAATTCTCACAGTATTTAGCAATGTGAAACCTTTCTGGCTCAGGCAAAATATTAAGATATTCAGCACATCATCAACTTGGTTAGACTCAGTGGAATTTCTTTTTTCTTCACCATCCTGAAAAGACAGTCCTAGTAAGTCCTATTACAGCAGAAGCTTTACTTATTTCTGTTTAATAAAGGCCTACAAAGAAAACCGTTTATTCTGAAACTTCTACGCAGGGTGCCCAAATGCAAGTGGTGGTGGATGATTTTTCTAATTGTTTTAAGAGATGCTGCCAAAATAAACTGGCTTAAATAACTCTCTAAATAAAACTATAATAGAACTGATAAAGTAGACACTCCTGTAACAACCAAAGTCTTGCCCTTGAGTCAAATTTGTACTGCCTTCAACACTTTTGAAAAGTCCAGGCAAATCTGAAGTGCTGCTTTCCATGAGCAAGTGTCCTATGCTGTTATATGTTACTGCAGAACCCTGTACTGTGTGCAGAATCTGCCAAAGACTACCAAACTGCCAAATGCAGTACCTATTGACACTGAAATTTTAAATACATAGCACCTGTATTAAATTAAATGAAGTTTTTAAATTATGCTGTAATGGGAAAGTTAATGTGAAGGAATCTCCTCAAAATATTCTACGAAGCAGAATCCAATAGAAGAAGAAAGCATATAAAAAGAAACACAATTAGATATTTTACTTGTCTCAAGATTACAATACTCCATATTGAAAGAATTTTGTTGCCATTCTACTTTCTCAGCAAAATATCTAGTTATAAACTTAAATGACTGCTTTACACTAAAATTGACAGTATGAAGTTAACTGACTTTCCTTCTGCTCTAGTAGTTCTAGAAGACTAAGGCATAAAATATAAACTGGGGCCAAAAGAAACCCATTCAGCAAGTGAAAAAAAATAATGCAGCAGATAAACTACCAAAATTCCAGACAAAGCACAGCTGCTAATCAGAATCTTTGTTAGAGCTAATAGTGGGGAAAGTATGCACATGCCAGGAAGAGCTAAACAGACTTCCAGAGAAAATCAGAGGGCCACTGCTAAATTTAAGAAATACACATTCTTGGTGGAGAAAAAACAATGTAAACAGATGTTACAATGTTACAGCACTTACATACAAAAATCTCAACCACATTACTCTAGAAAGCAACTGGGGCCAAACTGCTCTAAGCAATACAGTAACAGTGAGAAGACACACACAAAACTGAATCCCGAGGGCTTTGTACAAAATCTCCACAAACAATTCATAGAAATATTCCATTTCATGTCAAGATCTTTCTGCAAATCTTGCAGTGACCAAACTTCAAGTGATAAACCCAGAAGAAAATACTTAGCACTGAAAAATAAATAGCAAGTGGTCATCTAAGGAGGTGGACTGGAAGTCCCCCAAAGAACCAAAATTAGTTAAGATTTCACTGATCTAGGCAAAACAAAATTCCTGTACTTAAATACTGATGCTTAACAGCTCAAATAGCAATACCTAATCACTTAAACCCAATGGTACTGTAAAGCATAGACCAGCTCATGCTATTTAGAGTTTTAACTAATGAAATGAAAACACCACTGATTTACTCCTATGGCAGATTTAAGACTAAAATCTTCATGTTGTATTTAACACTACTATCAAATAAGTGACAATAGACCTTCCCACCAGGGTTTATGGAGAGTGCCTGCTCATTTCCTCAGACACAATATAGGCAAAAATCAGCCACAGCATGAGGGCAGAGTCAAATGATGCACAGTAGTTTATAGCGTGCAATAGTCTTCAATAACAGGTTGTTGCCACTCACATTTCACACATTTTTCACGTAAATTTACAGTAGATGTAAGAAAAATATTCTGCCACTATAACTCTTGGAGAGCAACAATCTAACTTGTATTTTCTAGGTGGTTTTGATCCTTGTTCTGCAATGTTTCTATATGAGGTTAAAAGGCAAAGCAGAAAAATAGTACCTCCTCCCAAATCAGTTTTTAGGGCAACATTATCCCAACAGAAATACACAGGGTATTGCTCTCTTTACTTCTAGAAATGATACTTTAAACTTTCAAGGAATGTTAAAATGTTTATCTTGCAATCCTTTTGCAGAATTTTTAATTGTCCTGCATGTGGCTTATATTGATTCAGTCATTAACTGGTTATCATAAAGCTTAGGTGAGATCCCTGGCTTGCTACTCTGTAAGACTCTGTAATATGCCAAGTGGTTTTTAGAAGGCAGAAGGGTTTCAGCTTATTCCTGAAGCATTACCTGGCTAAATTGCAGTGCCCTGTACTCCTCAAGTAAAAGATATCATATTAAAGTCTACTTTGAGTAGTCTTAGCTATTTTCCGGCAATATTGTCCCATATATAAGCGTACATTTGTCACATTTTAATCAATTACTTAACGTTAGCCTACGGTATTGAAGGTCAAAAACACACAGATGACAAAGTAGTGACAGAAACAGAACATATATATTTGTGTGGGAGTGGGAGAATCCCTCCCTCCCCAACAACAATAAGCTTACTGTTATTTCAAAAACTGTAATACCAGCCTCCACGGACAGGATAGACTCTTAGCTGTCCTGAGACTAAAAAGAAATTTCACATTGCACCATTATGAACATTAACCACTTTTTTACCCCTCCTCAAAAAAGTGCTTGCAGGAAAACCGCATACCTTGACTTTGACAAGCCTTTTTGCTGTCTTGATCTTGGCTTCACAGAAGGCTCCTCTATACTTCGCACTCACATCAGTGCCCACTGTGAGATAGGGAGGCTCATCAATTGCCTGGAACAGAAAGGAAAACAACTGCTTTTTAATTACTGACCACTGGCAATACAGCTACCATAGTGTCACCAATTTCTGTGGACAAAATATTACAATACAGCCCAATGAAACTTAAATTGACAGCAGTAGAAACACAGAACACCACACTAAGCTAATACAATGAATATCATATACAATCTCATAATATGCAAATATAATTTCCTGATATAAGGTCATAAATACAATAAACAGATACCACAGTTATCTACAACAAGCACCACACAGGCTTCCAGCCTCTGCACCATCTGAAGACTTAGCAGGTGATCAATTCTGCTGCAATGGTGAAGACCATCCAAGTGTTCTACTGCCTCCTTAAATTGCTTCAAACCTGATTAAGTCACATGAAGACACTGATGTTTATTTCCCTCAAATAAATAAGGTTCATTTTTCATGAGTAAATGGAACAACTCTGAGGAGACGTTGCTTTTTCACTTTTGAAGAAAGTAAATGATAAAGGCGATGCTCATCAGGAGAGCAGCCTACAGACAAGGTTACAGTAGGAGACTAACAAAGACTAAACCACAATGAAGGTGAAGGGTCCAGACAAAAGGCAAGGTTCTGTGACATGAAACACAGAACAAGTGACACCCAAACAGGGAAATAAGAAACAGAAGAGGTGGGAAATAAGAGAACATAGGTCAAATCAGTATACTGAGATCACGAAGGCACAGTTCCTTCAAAGGAAGTCCATCTTCTCTCACACAACCTCTCCTAGCATAACCTGGGTGAGGAGATTCCAGATAACTGAACCACTTATGAAGTATCACTTCATCGACTCTGGGTCAGAAGAGGGAAGGCAGAGTGTGACATGCAAGAGAAGTGAGGTTTGTTTTCAAGAGCTGCAAGCCTCCATGGAGACCCAGACAAGAGCAAAGCAAAGACATTTAAGCCCTTATCGAAGCCACATTGTGTTTCTGTGCCCCTATACATTCAAACACAGCTTAAAAGGGGCATCTCTGGCACATCCAGATTCTCTGTTGAAAAAATATAGAGATAAATCTTCACAGGCATCAGAGACTGGTACTATTTGAGACTAAGGTGCTTGCACTCAGCATCAGATAATTCCTACTAGCTGCTCCCAGTTCCAATACATCAGAAGGCATGTGTACTTGAATGCTTCAATGCACAGTATTTCAGACATTTAAGTTCTATAAAACTTGAAATTGAGAAACATTACATGCTACAGGGTTAACTCCTTATTAATGATGCTTTTTACAGTGACTCTGTTCCAGCCTCTCTCTCACTGGCAGGCAATAGAATATATTTCCGAGTAGTATAAAATCATTATCAATCTGCACTTTCTAAGATCATCAGAAGCATGAATGAACCCCCTGGTCTCTCTCCCTGCATGTGTGGTATGTGACTGCATGCAGAGTAGTAGGATATACTACACTGGTGGTGGTATATCCATGAACACCTATCCTTTCCTAATCCAGGCTTAATACCAATAAAACTCCATTAAGATTAACAAGGAATCTGTTAAGCGTGTTGAAATGTGTACTTGAATGCTTCAATGCACAATATTTCAGACATTTAAGTTCTATAAAACTTGAAATTGAGAAACATTACATGCTACAGGGTTAACTCCTTATTAATGATGCTTTTTACAGTGACTCTGTTCCAGCCTCTCTCTCACTGGCAGGCAATAGAATATATTTCCGAGTAGTATAAAATCATTATCAATCTGCACTTTCTAAGATCATCAGAAGCATGAATGAACCCCCTGGTCTCTCTCCCTGCATGTGTGGTATGTGACTGCATGCAGAGTAGTAGGATATACTACACTGGTGGTGGTATATCCATGAACACCTATCCTTTCCTAATCCAGGCTTAATACCAATAAAACTCCATTAAGATTAACAAGGAATCTGTTAAGCGTGTTGGGATTCTGAAATTCATTCCCTCCTTGCTTGCCCAACAGTATTTGCCTTTGAGGCAAGCTGCCATGCTTTTCTCTTGCTGCACTTGGATGGATGCTGAAAGAGGGACTCAGCTGGTGATAAATTTGATTTTGGTCAGCACTTGCACTGAAGTAAACCATATTGTCTCCCACAATATGAATCTGAGCAGAGGAGAGCAGCAATGTACTCTCCTGCAAAGACAGTAAAATTCTAGAACAGGAGCATCCCTCCTGCTCCACTGCACTCTGTAGTGAAAAAACTCATTCACCACTACAGGGGTGATAGCATTTCATGCCAGTTCAACTTCCAAAGTTAAAAGGAATTGTAAAGTACTTTAACAAGATTGGCAAGACCCCAGATGGGTCCACACAGATGCACACAGCTATGGTTCTACTATAAACAAAACTTAAAGAGCTGGTTTGTCAGTGTCAGTCTATACTTCCAATACAGAAAAAAAAATTATCAGAAAGACCAATCCACAATGTCAAGATGAACTTAGAGAAAAATATAGAACACTTTTTCTTTACTGCTATTGACACTAAAACAAAAAAATGAATTTTGAGCACCAAGAAAATTTGAAGCTCTGGTCTTTGTTTGAAAATTTATGGTGGAGGAACAGGCAAGTCAACAACCAAACTTTAAGCAGGACTTCAAATCCTTATAATGATCATAATTACCAGTATTGTCATTACTTTATCACTACTGTAACGTAGTCTTAACAACTTCTTCCAGAAAGAATATTCATTCAAAAAACAATCTGTAAGAACTTCTGTTACTAAGACACAAGTTAATTTCAATCTCTAGCCTAAGTCCTTTGAAATTACTCTTATTCCTTTCACTGAAATTAGTTAATATTTACTACTCTAAAGAACAGCAACATATGGACTATTTGATTACCAATGTAGGTATGTTTACTAAAAATACAGTATTGGAGTGGCTTTTGAGAGAAAAATTATGAAATTAATTTAACTGCCACTATAAATCATTATATACTGTTTATATTATAAACAGTATCTGAAATCTTGAATGGATACATACCGGATTTTTTCCTGGAATTTTGTTATTCCATTGAAAGACAAATTACATGGGCTTTCTCCCCACCTAAATCACTTAACTGAAATTTCCAAGATACTTCCTTCATTGTGACAGAGTAACAGCTGCTAAAACAGTATCTGAAATCTTGAATGGATACATACCGGATTTTTTCCTGGAATTTTGTTATTCCATTGAAAGACAAATTACATGGGCTTTCTCCCCACCTACATCACTTAACTGAAATTTCCAAGATACTTCCTTCATTGTGACAGAGTAACAGCTGAAAGTGGCAAGTTAAAATAATTAACAAAATGTGATGCATTATATGAATGCAAACTAAAAAAAGTAATTATCAGAGTCTGGCATTAATTTAAGATAATTGACTTTGTCATTCTCACCAACTCTGAGTCACCTGTTCTCAAGTAGGTTTTATTCAATTCCACCAACATCAAAGAGATTAAAAATTAGTATACAGCTATTTTTACCTTTCTGTTATCCCTTCCCTGCTTTGTGCTTACGTCACTTATTAGATGCCCTTATGCCCAGACTGAATGCATCTTTGTCTATTTCATTTTGACATGTTTTATTAGGATTCATTTTTATTCTTTTTTTTTAGGCTTTTCACAGCAGGTTTCCAGAAAATAAAAAACCAACCAGTACGCTAAAATGCTGCTAGAATTTGACAGTCCACTAATCTTGGGAAAGGTACTGCAAGCATACTGAAAATATCTTAACAAGCATAATTGCAGTGATACTAAAAGGGTGGTGGGGGAGGTGGTGTCTACCCTATAATTCAAAAAAGTTCTGGGCTTCCTAAAATTCTTGAAGGCCTCTTAAAACAAAACTGTACTAGTCTCATTCGTTGCTGTCTCAGCCTTTATTTTAAAAGATAATGTGAATTGGCATTTACATTTTATATGTGAACATAATCACCTACACTTTGTAATTTAAAGATAAGAATCATCGTTTCAGGAGCATATCAGTAAACGTCTGCCATCAGTAAACTTCTTACAATCAGCTTACAATCAGTAAACTTCTGTCAACAGCAAAACTGAAACTATGGCCAGCACAGGCCATCATTCATGTATAATGAGATCATGAACTTCTTTCATTCCGAGCAGCTTCAATACACACCCCAGGATATCCTGTCAATGTTTCTATCTCTCTATATGTACCCTTTTGAAAATCTCAGAGTTCACACTGTAAGGAGAAAAGTGAAGCTGATGGCACTATCTCGGCTTGTTCGTTTCCTTGTTTAGCACTGTAGGTCCTCACGGAGACCACTGACAGATGGTTCCCAGAGGAATCAGTATTTGCCTGCACGAACGACCGAGGCCAGGCTGCCGAAGGGGAGCCAGCCATCCGTCCGCACACGGACACCAGGGCAGGGCTGCACCCCGCGGCCACCGCCCGGCGGGGGCCACGGAGAGGCTGTTTTGGGAAAGGGATCGTGAGGAGCCCTTCATCAGCACCCGCGGCAGGCGTGCCGAGCGCTGCCGGGCGGTTCGAGCCGCGCCCGGGGAGCCGGGCACAGCCGGGCCCATGCTGCAGCTTCGGCAAGGCCGCCGGGGGAAGCCGGCGCCCGGGTGACTCGCTCGGCTCACTGGGGTGGGCAGACGGGCACCAGCGATTCTCCGGGGAGCTGCCGCTTTAAGGGGAGGGGCCGGAGCCGGGAAGCTGCCAGAAGTTTCTGGCTGCCGAGCCAGCCCCGAGCGCAGCCGCCCGCCCTCGCCCTCTCCCCGAAGGCGCCCACGGCTCCGGCAGATTAAGCGCGGATTGCCGTAAACTAAATTTGTCCCCTTAAGGCGATTGCCAGGTAAATCTGCACGCAGGGCTTCCCGGGAGCCTGCCGCTGCTGCAGTCGGGCACGGAGCAGCAGCAGCGCCAGCTCCCGGAATCCGGCCGGGAGAACGCGCGAGCGCTGCCCGCGGCCCTGCAGTGCAGCTCCTCCGGAGCGCCGCTGCAATGGCCCGGCCTTGAGCGTCCCAAATCATCGGCCAAATTACAATAAAAAATGTTCCGGCGCTGCCTTGGGTGAGCAAGAAGGGATAAAAAGAAAAGCATTTCCTGCAGTTTTGCACTTTCCATTAGGAAATTCAAACTAATGGACAACCGCCATGCTACTACTAGCACCTACTTTTGTTTTATTAATGGGAGTAGGATGAATAGTTTCTCTGCTATCTCAATTCACAACTGCTGTGCGCGCAGAGGAGTTGCAGCACAGGCTGCCGCAGCTGAAAAACTGTTTTACCACTTAAATAAGAAGCAGTCTCTAGGTGACCAGTCAGCAATTTCCACCAATTCAGTGGCGGAATTTTCTTTGGCAGGAAAAGCAGGCTGCTGGAAGGGTTCTGCTCCAGCCTTCGAGCTGATTATACCTGGAAGGATTGATAAATGGCTAGATGCCCACACCATAAAACAAGCTGCACGTCTTCTGAATTTGGATATTTACATCGGTATTAATAGTTCTGGTCTTCCATGTATGAGGCAGAAAACACACAGAGACCTCTCCCGGGTACTGCGGAATACACATTTTAACACTGCAATCCAAACGGTAGCATCATGCTTTAGCATACATTTTAAAGCTGTAAAGAAGTTGGTTTACCAGCATTTTTTTTTTACACACATATATTTTTCCATCTACGTGGGATGAAATCATCCTCACATCTCTTCTTTCAACTGTGCTGCGTTACTATATTCAAATTCCTTTGTAAAGTCTGTCATGCCATACAGCAGCTGATAAAATTGCTTTACATTGTGCTTTGCCCATAAGCACATCTACTATGATGTGTGTGAATGTATTATTTCTATCTCCTAATCTGTATTCTTCTGCACAGTGCACAGGATGTTCCAAGTAAACCACATGAAAACAAGATTAAGTATTCAATCTAGAAACATAGCAGACGTGGTTACTAGGAAAGCCTGCAGGACTGCCTTTGGAGTAATATACAAAGAGAAAAACCTTCCCTCAGTCTTTCATGGATATTGAAGTTTGAAGAGCCAAGATTTTAGTTTACATGAAACATTTAAAATTCAGCATTTATCTACTCTACAAGACTCCTGAGTCAAGAAACTGTATTTTCAACAAGCTATTGCACAATTAGTGAAAAGAAATGGCAGGTTTTGAAAATTTAAGATTTGTTTAATTTCACTAACCAAGGTTCAGAGAAAGCTTGTTAAAGACTCTCAACATTTAAAATTCAGCATTTATCTACAAGACTCTTGAGTAAAGAAACTGTATTTTCAACAAGCTATTGCACAATTAGTGAAATGTCTGGTTTTGAAAATTTGTTTAATTTCACTAACCAAGGTTCAGAGAAAGCTTGTTAAAGACTCAAGACCCTCTCCTCCTGACTCTGCCTGGCATCCAAATTATTATTGAGTTTCAAAAAGAAACATCATAAGGCTCAAAATCTGATTTATTTTCTCACCCACAGTAAGCATGAGGAGTAGTGGCAAAACTTTTTTCCTACTGCCTATAGTATTTTGAAGTTATTTTTCCAAAGGAAGTATTTTCTCATTGTTTGTCCATAGTCCATAATTTAAGATGGAAACAAAGTTTGCAACTGGAATCATTACACACATACTTGACTATTCCATCTACAGTCATCCCCATCCCATAATTTATTAGGAAAACCCACCAATAATACCCCACTACTTCAATCCAAAACCATGCCAAATCTTAAAAGTCTTCTAATGAAGAGCAAAAATTTCACATAACTGGAACCTTAAATTCCCTTTCCATCCTGCAGAATTAGCAGCCACCTCGGAGTCATTCAATAGGCTTGCAGAAGCTTTTGGGGCATTGAAGGCTTGAAAAGACTCAGTTTTAAAAAACATCTTTTTTTTCAACAAGAGTAAATTCAACATCTCCTAGATGAGTTCTGAAAAAAACATTTTCATGAACACAGGTGAAAAAACCACAAACATATAAGAAATTTCCTCCCCCAATACTAATGCATTTAACTTATAGATTACTACATCTTAAATACTTTTAAACTGCAGTAAGTTCCACCCAACAGCAGAGATCCACCTACACACTGCAGAATCAATCTTTTAATAAGCAAAATCACAGTGTAATTAGGAGTGCAAGATTTTGCTTATTTTTTTAACAAGAGTAAATTCAACATCTCCTAGATGAGTTCTGAAAAAAACATTTTCATGAACACAGGTGAAAAAACCACAAACATATAAGAAATTTCCTCCCCCAATACTAATGCATTTAACTTATAGATTATTACATCTTAAATACTTTCAAACTGCAGTAAGTTCCACCCAACAGCAAAGATCCACCTACACATTGCAGAATCAATCTTTTAATAAGCAAAATCACAGTGTAATTAGGAGTGCAAGATTTTGCTTACAGTTCAACCTGCTGTAGTTCAGAGGATGTTCAATTTTAGTATCATACCAGACATCTTCAGGAAAAACTATTATAACATTTCTAATATACTCAGTTTTGCAGACAATATCTTTATAGTTGATTTCAAATACATTTCTCATGTATTTTCAAAGCAACAAAGCTAAGAAACTTCTAAAACCTTCCCACAAACCGTATCACCAAGGCACACAATTCCTCAAAGGCAAATGAAGTATTCAAAACAAAGACTGGAGCCCAGAAAATAAAAAATTCCTTTTAAAAAAGTAAATCAATTGGCCCATCATCCACCTTCCAGAAATGAGAACACCACAACAGGAAGCAGGAGGAATTTTTCAGAAACTTGTAAACTACAAAATAGAATAAAAGGCAATGATGTTTTCCACATGAAAAGGCTACTACATGAAAGCCCAAGAGTAAGAGTGTGCTTTGAGCATATTTTCTTCTGGCTGAAAAATCAGACTTTTACTTACTTTTTGGTTTTGTTACTGTTGTACATTTCATAAAAAAGGCAGAACTATTTACGTGTGTGTGTGTATATATATATATAAATTTATGAAGAAAAATGGTTCAATTTTATCAGTATTTGCCCACAAATCAACATTACAGTAGGAAACATCCTGACCAAACCAAACATTTACAACTTAAAAGGAGGGGGGAGGGGAGTTCTTGTAATGAAACCTATTTCCAGTTTCAATGTAAAATCTACAGGAAGTTTCAAGTAACACCTCACCAATCTTGTAAGCAAACATTATACATCAAGTAACTGTGGCAAAATATTACTGTTGTCTATCCCCTCGACCAAGCTGGAAATTACCAGAGCTTAGTGCACTGATGTCTGGAAGCATTAAACCAACTTCTGACAGCTTTAGCCCTCCCCACAGGTGCAAAGCAGGTATTTTCTTTTATTTCAAATTATTCAGTTTGATCAGTCCAACGCCAAGTTTATTTAAAGTTCTTAAAGACCTGAAAGGGTTCAAAAGCTGATTTTCCTCTCCTAATAAAAGTGAGCTGTGGAAAGGATTTACAGGTTCTAAGATGATGAAGGACCAAGAGACCCAAAACAAGAAATTCAATCCAGTAATCACAAGTAAAACTTCTTTTATTTATTGTATCTGTATTAAATGCAGAATGGATTTTCATTATTTTTACTTACCCGTGTAAAGTTGAATTTTTATGGAACTAATTAATTTTTTGAACTATAAGTTGATTAATAAAATGATAAAAATATTTTAACTCTACTAAGAAAATGAGAAGTAACAATTTAAAGATTTTAAAAGTTAGTCTATCCTAATCATTGCCCAAGAGCAGCTCAATTCTCCATCCAGAAATTTACTGAGTAGTGTAATTTAAAAACATCTAAACTGTAATTACCTCATTTCCTATTCAAAATGGCAAATCCAGAAAGTTGACTATACTTTAAAAAATTACAGCATTTGGGGTTTTTTTTCCCCCCACCATACTGAAAAACCCAAGTGAATTCTGATTCTGTTCCTAATTTGGTCACACACTTGCTGCACCATGATGTGGCCCAGCAAGCTTGTACCAACTTTCAAGTCTGCAGAATGGGGGTAATGCACACCCTACTCAAAGGCAAGTGTTTGATGTTTCTCTATAGTACTTTCAG
The DNA here is from genome assembly GCF_014805655.1 of Passer montanus. NCBI lineage: Eukaryota > Metazoa > Chordata > Aves > Passeriformes > Passeridae > Passer > Passer montanus. The sequence continues at coordinate 9,585,378 of NW_024366591.1, forward strand.
ACCTAAGAATGGAAATCTGTATTCTAGCAGTATAGCATATCATTTTAGAAAATGTTTTATTTAATAAAAACACTCCAGAACTGCTGATCAAGCTCTCTAAAAATAATGCCAATTCTTTACAATTCCTTCTGTAGGTCTCTTGTTCTGTACTGCTGAAAGACTACATGAAGAAAAGATATTTTGAATGCCTATTCCTGCTGTTTATCCCCCTAAATATAAAATCTTTCTCAAAGTCAATTATTGCCATAGCTACCAGATTGTGATATTTTTTTCCTGTAAGGTTTAGCTAAATATTAAATTATTTAACATTATAGCTTAGTAGTGTAAAATGGTACTACTTCATTAATTTTGGCCAGACCTTTTTGTACATTTCAAGCTTGAACAGTTTCTACTACATACAGAAAAAAAGTAACAATTAATTTGAAATAAGGAGTTTTCAATGAAGACTTTTAATCACCACTAATTTAAAGACTTCTTTCACATTTCCTGTGTTTTGTGCAAGAACCAAAATTCATTCTAGAATGGAGAACTGTAAGTCAAAAAAAGGAAGCAATCAGTAAAGTGCTTGTTGTTAGAGGTTAAAATAATTCAGCAAAAATATGTTCTCGATACCTTTTTACCTTTTTAGCACTTTAACTAAATTAAATTCAATTTTTACATTGATAATCACCCTTTGGTCAACTAAAAGCTTCAGATGTTGCTTAGGAGCATTATTTAAATTATTAGGTCTGGAAAACATGCCTTTTTTTTTTTTTTTAAATGTCCCACAGTTCTGTCTAGATGTGCTGCTACGAAAAACTTGGGATGTTTCAAAGCACTGAAAAGAATGATATACTAATGATATGCTTGCATTCCAAATGGATTGGAACAAAGATCATTTGATAGTTTAAGCAAACAGACCAGTCCAGGCTGTTCCTGAGCAAAATGATGAAGTGACTATGTAAAGTCTGAAAAAACAACAGTCAATGAAATCTCAAGAGAAAAAAACCCAAACAAACCTATTTTTAAAACAGTTTGATAATTCTTGGGCATTTTTTCCATTTCCAGTCAAAGACAATTTAATTATTGTTTTCTTTTTAAAAAGTTAGTTGCTCAGTAAATTCAGTATAACAATAAACATTTGATAATTCTTGGGCATTTTTTCTATTTCCAGTCAAAGACAATTATTGTTTTCTTTTTAAAAAGTTAGTTGCTCAGTAAATTCAGTATAACAATAAACAGAACAGGAAACTCTATGTACATGAAATGACTTCTCTGTATTCTAGGTAACTGACAATATTGGCATTTTAGTTGACAGAAAAATTTTTCGATAGTAAAACTAGCAAGAGGAAGATCAGTGAACAGATACTAAAATCAGATAACTACCTAAGAATGCTGGGTTTTTTTCACTGAAATTGTGGCATATTAAGATTCTGTTTATTATCGTCAATTTTAAAAACTACTTTCTGTTGTGTAAAACTTTAGAAGCAAATTAATGCTAAATTAAAAAACTGAACCTTAAAAAAAGCCCACCAAAACTCAAAACCAACACCCAAACAATCCCAACCATAAACCATGACTCCTTTTCATGCAGATACAAGATAAAATTTCTTGCCTTGGTTTATTTCCATTGTTTGTACAACACTTTCTAAACTGGCTAGGAAGGAACAGGGGGGAGGAGTTATTTTTGTTCTTAAGTCAGAACAGAAAGGAAAAGCTGAAGGAATGACACACAATTCAAAATCTCTGAGCAGAATAAGATTTCTGAAACACTGATCCAAGTCAATTCACTAAACACAGCTATGATCTTATTAGTCTAACAATGTTTAAGTATGTAATGATAAACTGATAAAGTTCCAAAATTCCAAGCATTTAAGATGTTATTTTGTATATTTGCATGAAATCATGACCACAGCTGATTTGTAATTTAATATAAAGTGCTTTTTAGAATACTACATTAAAACTTTAACAGAGTAATACATTAAATCCCAACATTAGTCTGGTAAAAAATTAATGTGTAGCCTCTGGATTTGGTTTTCACCATTGTTGCTAGCTAAGAGAATGTTGGGGGAGTACACTGAAATAATGCCAAACCTGCACACAACTGTCAAACAATACAAAACAAAAAACATTAATACAAAACAAAGCAAAAAATGAGAAGTTTTCTTACTGAGAATCTATCCTTCCTCAAGACACATTATTTAGTAAGTTAAGCACATGAAGGCTATGCACAAATCCAAGCATTCAGGAACTAAGAACTTGTGCACTGTGCTTCTGGAGACAAAATCAATTTGTAGCAGAGAGCCAACTGTACACAAGAGTGTACCGAAAGTAGGGTAATATAAAATGTCTAATGTCACAGCAACACAAGAAATTTTAGACAAGAGAATGGATTTTACATCTGCCATGCTCCTTCCCTCTACTGTTGCATAGAAGTTCAGTGTAAAACTGCTGGCCAGGGACAAGACACTTAGAAAAGAACTATGAAAATTAGTTTAGGAAATATCTACAAAGAGACTGAAATAACTTCATCTAACCACTTTATTAAATGTTACATTTCAATGGATGAGATTCCTGGGAAAAACAAACAAAAACTTAATTACACATAAAAGGTTATCAAGGTCGTTCCTCTCAGCAGGATCCTTTCAGCTGTATTATTCCTAACAGGTGTCTGTAATACCTATTCTTACATTTAGGAATCAATATCCCACACTCTGCAGTGCTTACAGGCTGTTCTCATCTAAACACTCCTTGCTACTGTTATTTCTTGTCTTAACAATATTGCACATGGAGACAAGTGTACTTCTGCTTAGTAACTTTCAAGAGCTGCAACTGAGAGTAATCCTATTTCTAAAAGAAAACAACAACTTATGGTGTAAATTTTATCTAGATGTAAAAAAAAAAAAAGTATTTATATTTACCTATAGGCCCTGTATTTTGAACTGTCCCTCTGGATTTAACTACCTCACATATTTCTCCTAGTTGGTGCCTAAAACTGGACACAGGTATGGCCTAGTTAATTGCAAGAGAAGCAAATACAATTCATTTTCAAGTAATACTTTAACATTCCAGTACAGCATTTGCCTTTTTGGCAGAAATATGACATTGCCTCATGTTCCATTTATTTTTTGGCTATTTTTCCGAGGACTGCCCCCTCAGGAGGCGGGGACAGCACGCAGCAGGTTCCATTTTCAAAGGCAGTGAACTACAAACGCAGCATGTACCACACCATGAAACTGGCAAGTGTTGATGGCTCCCCAGCTCAGCCTGCTGGCTGCCTTCAGCCCCAGACACTAAAACCTTAGATGAGAAGGCAGCAAAGCTCTCCATTCCGTGTGCTGGGAGTCTTGACTCATTGAATAAAGCACCAGCCTCACTCCTCCGGAGGCTCTGAACTGCTGCAAATTCATGACATGAAGCGCGTCAGAGGAAATGAGATGCCTGAACGAGTCAGGAGTGCTTGCAGTAGGTTCTGAGCCGACCATCCAACAGACTCTATCCTACTACTTTGCAAAGTATTATTACCAAATCCTTTCTGCTCAGTGGACAGAGCAGCCAGTGCCACATGCCCACATTTATAATACAAGGGAGACTTTCACAGTGTTACAAAGTATTATTACCAAATCCTTCCTGCTCAGTGGACAGAGCAGCCAGTGCCACATGCCCACATTTATAATACAAGGGAGACTTTCACAGTGCCATCACTCACACTGAAGTATCACAAACACCCACAGGTTAGCTAGAGTCCTTCACTGGATTTGGCATATAGTGTCGGATTCAAGTGCTCTAGCATTGCAAAGGAAAAAACCAATATTGCAGGGACCTTTAATTTACAGTCTAGGGCACTAAAAATCCCATAGCTTCAGGATGAACAGAGGTTTTAGGTTTAGAAAAAGGATGTTAATATCCTGTGTAACTAGTTGCTTGAAGAGATCACAAGATCAATTAAAATACTTCGTCACTTAGAACCTGTAAATCAACAGTCTTACTAAACACACATTAAAAGGATGATCAAGCAGCTTTTGAGGCAGCAGTTCAAACTAAGCTTAATATGGCTATTAGGTAGTCACACTCAAAATCTGAATCAACAAGGAACTCCCACAGCTAAAACAAAATATTTTCATAAAATGCAGCTACAGAACATGAAGTCTTCTAAACAATTACCTGTGCTTTTCAAGATTCTGTGAATTGCTCCATACACAAAACAACCTATCAAAGTAATCAGAAAAATCACTCAGTCAAAGAAACACCAGCTTTACCACTTCTGATTTGTGCTGATGTATGTCAAAACTCATTTTGCCACCCCCAGGCACTTGTGCGATGTCTCAGACAGACAGGAAGTATGCACATGGTTTCATCTCTGGTTGGAGCTCAACTTACCACAATACTAATTTTAAAAATACTCTGTACACAACTCCACTCAGCAACAATCTGTTCACTTCTTTAGTTTTAAAAGCTCAACTGTTGCAGTCAGTCCCCACTTCCTCTCAACAAATTATGTAGGCCAAAGCTGGCTACCTTGCCTTGTGCTTACATTCATTGCTCTGAAATCCTGCAATCTTGTGGCTATTATAGCTGTGTGGTTTTTAGCCTCAAAGACATCCCATTACAATGGATTAGAATTTCATAATGAACTTTTCTTAGTGCTTACAAAAACCTGGTAGCATAGCTTGTATTTAATACAGTTTCTTACTAAATTTCTGAAATGGCAATAGTCATAATGTTTTATCACTGCAAAGGAACAGGTGGAATAGGCCCTTTAGTCAAATTCAGGAGGGGAAGAAGAAAAATGGGGACTACTTAACAGAAAAAAAAAATCTTATTTTAAGTGAGAAATTACTAACACAGTTTCTGCTGAATTTGCAACCAAAATATACAACTACCTGTGTAAGAATCAAAATATAAATGTTTTGTGTAGAATTATGAGCTGACAAGTGGCAAGAAGCAAAACAGCCTGATTGCTACAGAACTGACAGGAAACTTCTTAAAATGTAAGTACTTAAAACCTAACCTAACTGGTGCAAAAGTATATAGCTTCTTTATGGCAGAAAGCTAATCAAACAGAACTAAATGCAAGTCACATGCATTTATTTGTTTTTCCTAGTTCCACTGAATAATCATCAGGATGGATTTTTTATCATTATGCAAAGTTAGAAAATCAGTTTAGTAATAAGGCTTGAACCTATTCACTCCTCTAAGAAAGCCAGGAATGCTAAGATAAATATTCTAAAATCTCTGTATACCTGCAGAAAACAACAAAAATAAATGTAGTGATCAAAAATAAATCCAGTAAAATGAGTTTCAATAATAAAAGTTGGTGACACATACTACCTACTGCCAACAGTAGTTCTTCATTTCTGAAACTAGGAAAGGTGGGGGGGAGATGTGTATTGCTAGATGCTCACCACCAGCAGTTAAAACAGATGGTGTGTTCTTTCATACTTCTTTTGTGAGTTAAATTAACAACTCACAAGTGTAAAAGGGGAAAGCCTGGGCCCTACAAACTCCAACCCAGTGAATGACGATGCCCCTCCCCGTGCATCATTCCTTTTGCATCTGTTCTGATACACGTTACTGAAGTGCTTCAACTCATGAATTCATTTGTTTCTGTTACTTTTGCTAAACTGCAATTCTTTCATTTTACTACATTGTATAATTTCACTGCAAGATCACACAGCAGCATTAACAAAGTAGGAGCAGATAACTCAATGGGCAAATTGGCAGCCTGCCCCAAACAAAATGAAGTAGTACTCCACAATAATTTAGAACTCATAATATTCTTGAAAAAAAAACCACAGAAATTTCAAAACTTAGAAAGTAATCCTCTTCTTTTCCTGTGGGCGTTTGATAGCATTTTCTATATTTACCTTTCCATTGCACACTCTAGCAGTTAATTTTTATTTTTTTTTCCAAATTGCAAAAATTGAATGTATGAGGCCCTTAGCTGGATAGGAAAGATGACATTTACCATCCTACCATTTTTTTCCCCCCGAATTGCAAAAATTGAATGTATGAGGCCCTTAGCTGGATAGGAAAGATGACATTTACCATCCTACCATCTTTTTTCTTTAATATCCTGATAGTCAAGCTGTCTCTTTTTCAAATGATTTGAGTGTCAAACAGCTTTCGGTCAAACATCTCCAGTAAAATCCTGAAGTGGCTTTAAACTGGCTGAAAGCACTTCAGCACTGGAGTATATGCAAGGTCAAACACAAGTTTGTATTCAAAGTCTAATCTACTTGGATAGCACTCAAAAAACCAGTTAATGTTAAGTTTTATAACCAGCACACATTATTTGCAAACAAAGCACATTAACTGAGCATTCTCTAGAATGCTCCAACTTTAGATTTTTATAGAGAACTAGAAAAATACCATTAACGTTAGATGACAGAACAAAACAATTTTTAATTAATCTGTGATTGTAAAATAAGAAGTTCAGTTGTAAACTGAAAAAATTAATTTCAAGATTAATTTCAAAAATTTCAGAATTTACCACAAATGAGTCACTTTACTTAATTCAATTTATAAATGGGATTAGTCCTGTCAAAAATCACTGCTTGGTTTGACTTTCCTGACAAATGCAGTATTTAATGTGAGTGGACTACAGATAACTTGTATCAAGATGATGATCCGGTGCTGAGGTAGTCTTTAAAAGCCCTTCAAGGAGCAGCGATCTACAGTAGAACAAGAAAATTAACCAGAGCCATACAACTGGACAAGCGAAATTGCTCACAAGTTACTGCCTTGCATAGGGTAGCCCCATTAGGTTTAACAGCAATAACAGACACTAAGGCACACTTGAATCACAAAACCTGTTTCGGGTTCACACCATGCTGGCAAAGAGATCAAAATATGAGAAAACATTCTTTCAGTCCTCTCACGGTCTTGCATGGATTTAACCCAGGGATCCCATTAGCGCTGTCTGACACAGCACAGGCACCCACAAGCACAGCACTTCCAGGAATATGAATATGCAGACCTTCTCCCCCTTCACAGAGCCTGACACTGCAATTAAAAACATCAACTGAAGGAAGGGGCAATATCACTGCAAAGATAATTTCCTTCAATTACCCCTCTGGCATCTAGATTCTTCTGATAAACTCAAACTTGGTGGAGATACAGTCATCTAAGTCTCCACTTCAGACTATATAAAATTAATAGCACGTAGCACAAAGATACCTTACCTACAGAAAAGACTCCAGTCCTCTCTACCAACTTGCCTTTTGCTTTTCTCCTGGCTTCTCCAAACAGATTGTTCTCATCTCAGACAAAGTGCAAGGCTCAGATTCACTAACATATACAGACAATTAACAGGACCTGAAGATGCATTTTAGAACAGGCAAACAAGGGTGTACTCTCCTTTCCAGTGACTTGCTCTAAAAAAATATCCTCAATTTCTCCACTGGCTTCACGAGATTTAGCATGCACAGACCAACAGTCTTGTCTTCCTTTCTAGATCAGTGCCAGCAATAACTTTTAAGACTCTCATTTTGTAAACTAGCCAAACTAAAAATACTTTTCACTTGTTTTGGGTTTTGACAACGTTTGACTTCAACTGGATACACACTAATCCCTACACTTCTCCTTAGTTTTTCAGTGTTGAGAGAATCCTTCTTTGGAACATTTTGACAGTTCTTCACTCCTGGTCTAAACTAGCCATTTATTCCTCACCAGTAACCTGTTTCTTCTGATAAACTTGGTGGAGATACAGTCATCTAAGTCTCCACTTCAGACTATATAAAATTAATAGCACGTAGCACAAAGATACCTTACCTACAGAAAAGACTCCAGTCCTCTCTACCAACTTGCCTTTTGCTTTTCTCCTGGCTTCTCCAAACAGATTGTTCTCATCTCAGACAAAGTGCAAGGCTCAGATTCACTAACATATACAGACAATTAACAGGACCTGAAGATGCATTTTAGAACAGGCAAACAAGGGTGTACTCTCCTTTCCAGTGACTTGCTCTAAAAAAATATCCTCAATTTCTCCACTGGCTTCACGAGATTTAGCATGCACAGACCAACAGTCTTGTCTTCCTTTCTAGATCAGTGCCAGCAATAACTTTTAAGACTCTTATTTTGTAAACTAGCCAAACTAAAAATACTTTTCACTTGTTTTGGGTTTTGACAATGTTTGACTTCAACTAGATACACACTAATCCCTACACTTCTCCTTAGTTTTTCAGTGTTGAGAGAATCCTTCTTTGGAACATTTTGACAGTTCTTCACTCCTGGTCTAAACTAGCCATTTATTCCTCACCAGTAACCTGCTATGCTATTCTTGAGTCTCCAAGGGAAACATTACACAAGAGCTAACAAAACACATCTCAATTGGGTAAAACTACTAATACACCAAGAGTGCAATATTTTTGGCTTCAAAACAGTAAGCCCTTATATTTGGCTTTCCTCGAATTCCCGATGCCACAATTACGCTTTTGAAACATCTAATAGAATACCATTCAATGAAATTCAAAGGCAAGCTAGCCAACAAACTGAAACTTTTAAAGAACTGCAGGTAATTTCTAGATATTAAAATATATACATATGTGTTTCATGTGTGTCTAAAAGTAAGTGCAAACTTGATCATTATTACCTTCACTGCATAAATTTTTGGAAGTAAAAACAACAAGTATTACCAGTTACAGGTATATCTATCCTGATCTCTTTGATGATACAGTCTAGGTGTATTTTTTAATGTCCTGATGATAATCCTTTCCTTTGTGGGTTTTTTACCTTTTGCATTTAACAAATATTCATTTTTCTCTCCAAACTTCCTGTGAATAAGATTCTACTTTCTAATAAACAATTATTTTACATTACATTAGTTAAGATACAAATAGCATACAATAACTACATGCATGCAAAGTATCAAGAGTGCTTCCACCTTAGTCCATGCAGAGGCTGTATTTTCTAACATCTGAAGTACAGTCTTACAATCTTTGAAATGACAGTAAATTATACTGCAATACAAATATCTATCTCCATACTATCTTTCTTTTATGGAAATAGGGAGATCAATCTTTCTGTAAAGGTATTACACCTTTCAAAATAGTGAAAAAATTCTTCAGCTTCCTCTCCTGGTAAAAAAAAAAGGGAAAAGGGGAAAAAAACTCTAGTAAAAATTTAAAGCAACCATAACTATTGCATGTGCAAAGGAAAAGGTGACTATATATACACAGATAAGATTACATAAAAAGAGCTGCATTAACCGAAGTGTTTCAATGTTCTGATTTCCCCCTAATATTCTAATGAAGCTATAGATCCCTGAATAAAAAACAGGACTATTAACATCAAGATTTTTTAACTCTGTCTTCAAATCTCCTTAGAAACAGGCTACAGAACCCATGGCATTACATTAAAGACAATGAGAGACAAGACACAGAGTTCAGAAGAAGTGAAGTATTAGCATTACTATAAGCACACTTGCACTATGTAGAAGTAGCCAAGCAGCACAAAAACCAATTAAAATTAGGTTTGGTCTGCTACTACAGTAAAATAGTTGGTTAAGAGTACAGATAGCTTCCAGTCAAGAAGAGCAGATTAGTTAAGATTTTAGCTATATAACCAATAATCTGGGTCTGAAAGAGAAAAAATCCCACATTATTTTCTGTTAAATTTCACATTTCTTACCAGCACCTATTGGGCCACTGCTGTCAGGTGAAACATACACATCCTTGCAGAACACAGACAACTTAACTGAGCTGGACACTGGTTAGCTGGGGCAGCAAAGAAATTAGTATCACAAATAATTTACCAAGGAAAACTGCAATAAATTATAATCATGCTAACAAGCAGACTACTTCTACTATTTAATAAACTTGATTTTCACTTATGTAATCCTCTTCCAGAAAAATATAAACATTATTTTCCACAATACACTCTTCTTTCAAATGGACAGTTCCTCAAACTATTAAGTAAATTGTAAATCCTTCCCTCACAGTCCATGTTTAAAAAACCAACTTATTTGTACATCCCACTTTGTCCAGATTAAGAGAAATAAATGCCTCTTCCAGAATAAGGCATATGTAACTCAGTACAATCGCACATGGGTTAAAAAAAAAGTGAGGACTAAAGTTTCAAGACCACAGTTTTTATGTATCTTTTTTCATCAAAAAACTATAGTGTTTCTTTAATAATATTCTTCTGTCAGCTAGTTTTACACGTATCCTAACTTTTAGGAATACAATTCCTAACTTACATAAATTTAACAAACATAAGCACACATGCAAACATCTCTCCCATCTCACTTCATTTTTGGAAAATACTACTGGTCAAATATTCTTGCATGGTCAGTACCAAGCATATTAAAAGAAAATTAATAATTTCTCTTCCTCATTCCTCTCCCCAACAGCATTTATCCTGCAGACTAAGAGTTCAGTATTTAAGTTTGTGAAAGGAGGTTTGGGGGAAAAATGCAAAATGAAGTAAATGTGGCAACTATTCAAAATAGTGATGCAAGATTTTCCATCAGAAAATACCCATAGCCAACCAAGCCTGCAAGCATTAAAAATAAAACAGATATTAAGAAAACAGAAATACCCAGCTGAAGACAAGTTTGGAAGAGATTTATCAAGTGCTGCATAATTATGAAGACATATTTTAGATGCATGCTACACAGAAAGTGTAAGTGCCACTAAAGAAATACAGGGAGTAAGAACAATATACGTGCAGTTAGTATTCAGCTAGGCTACCTTTCAGACTTCAAGGAATTAAAGAACCTAAACTACTTGTTTCATACCTTTTATCCAATTTATCCACCCAGAATACTTCTGTTTCATTGACTACTCATTGCTGCACCTGTTTCCAAAACATCTTCAGCTGGCTTAGCCTGTGACTAATGGCAGCCATTTCCAGGGAGTGACTATTTAAAGAAAGATCCTTGCTCAGATTCCACAAAACTCTTCAACATATTAAAGAACAGAGAATAAAATTTTTGAAGTTGCATAGGTAGTGTAAGAGTCTGTTCACTGCTTTCAAGTGTGCTGAAGCTATTATGTAAAGCCCAGGTTTTTTCTTTAAGCCTCTTATACTAAAACCTTCATTTTTTTAGCCTCTTTTCAAAAAGTAACATTTAGGATTACTCAAGTGAAAGAGAAAAAGTCTACCTTTAAGTTTTACTTAAAGTCTTTTGTATGTCAACAATTCTAATGTTACTTTCCACATGAAACCTTGTTCTGTTCTCCAAAGTTGAACAAGAGGCAAATCAAGAGGTCTTCAGTTCCAAGACACAATTCTGGAGTGTCAATGCATCTCTACAAAATATCAGTGTCTCCATCAAATCACCAGGTTACAGTATCAACTTCATGTGACAATGAAATTCTAATTAATTATATGTTTCTGGTAGATGTTTTTTCCCTAAGACTAAGAAGATAATTGAAGAGAAATTCTCAAATACTTGGCTTAAAGAATAAACCTAATCTTCCAGTACTACTGTATGCCAAATCAGCCCAATGTAGTATTTATTTTCACAGAAATACTGTGCATGACCTTGCTAGAAGAGGAATACCCAGTTAAAGCATTCACACTGGCCTTACTAAGCAACTGATGTGCCCACGTACTACTTGGCTGGAATGTTGTTTCAGTGGACACAAAAGCTGTTTGAAGAGAAACTGCCAGAAAAAAAAAGGAAAGATGGTGCAGCTCCTTTAAGACTGAGGAGTTTTTTTGTAAACACACGTCCCATCTGTACATCACATTCAAGTATTGAATGGTTTGTGGTTTTCTTCCCAAGTTTCATTCTGAGCAAACGTAGTAAGGATATCCAGCTACAGCAGTAAGATAGCATAGCTCTGGAACTGTATCTGGATTTGCCTGGAATCAAGTACCTTGGAAGGAAATTGACCATTTCCTTTTGGGTTTTTGTTTGTTTTAATATATAGATGTATATTTATATTAAGATCTTAAAAGATTTATATAAGATCTTAAAAGCCGATTTGTTTCCTCAAAACTCCAACTAAGTAAATACAATACATATAAATAGAAAAACTTGATGAGGCCAGATTAAGTATCATGGATCATTTTTATTCCACACAATAAATGCTGTTTAATATTTATTGTCAGACCATAATTAAGATTTCATTACACCATTTCAAATGTTCAAGTAAGTGCTGTTGCATAGGAAGTTACTCAAGTGATAAAAAAGAAGGTTGTTCTCTATTTTAGTGTAAAAAAGGGTACGTATAATTTTACTGAACTGAAATCAGTGCTACTTGGGCCACAAATAAAAACATTTCACTAATCTAAAGTTGACCTACTACCACTTGAGTTGCTCTCTAGATGCTACCAGTGCCACGTACAACACCAGTGAAAAAGTCTGTCTTAGCAGGACATACACCTATCTCTCTCGTACATATTATTATTACTATCCTGTCACCAAAAGAGTATTTGTCTTACAATACAGAATGTAACAAAAGCAACTAATTCACTTGCATCTAAAACCTAAATCACCCTACACTGGCAAGTGTACATATAAATATATACTTTTTAATTGTACAATGTATGAACAGAAGATTTTATTTTAATAAGATGTTTATGAAATGTTTATAAATTAAATATGTTTAACTTATCAATCCAACATTTTGGCTTGCATCAGGCAAAGTAAAATGAAATCAGAATATTAGCTCAACAGCCAAAGAGCTACTAGCAAAGAAAAATTGAATTAGTGTAGACAGGCATCTAATATACATATTAATACTTTCTGGAACTTCATGTTAAATTATTCCAGGGAACAGACTTGGCAGGAGCCTTGGCAGTCCAATTCCAAAATGGATAAAGAATATCAGAATATATTTGAAGAGTGACTTTGCAGGTTTCAACCCACGTATCCAATACAGTATGTCACCAAGTGACACAATCTTTTGTACTACTTGAATTTTAGGAATGCAAATACTGCACTAGTAATCTGTGAGTAAAGGAAAGAATCCAAGATTTAATGTCTTTTAAATTGTCCAACATTGCAGAAAAATAGGCAGGAAATTCTGCAAAGAAGACAAAGACACCACATGGTTACCTAAATCATGTCCTATATGTAAAGGTATGTGGATTGTCATTGTAAAGTTCTGGAAGAGCACCTCAGAATGAATCTGCATTTAGAAAATGGAAATTACTGGAAGCTGAATTATTGTCTCCAATTTTGTCTCTGTTCCAAGCAGCAAGGTATTGGTACATATCAAACTCTAATTTTCAAACAGTTCTGCAGTCTTACTTATGCTTAAGTACTTCACTATCTCCCTTGATGCCCATCTAGCAGGGCAACCTTCTAAAGAAACTGAAGTGGAACTTTATAAAATTACTGCTTTGTTTTCAAAAATGCATTTATATATATGGAAGTGCAAGGATTAATAAGGATATATATATATATATTTAAGTTTAGTGATATAATTTGAAGTTACATTCATTTAATATTGTAGCAACATCTCTCTCTCAATAAGCAGAGCAGTAAAATAAGTTAAAAAGTGAAAACACATTTTCCATTACAAATTCCTGAATTCTGAAATGCTGGTTTAACATGTACTCATTTAAAAACATGTCTCAATCCCTTATGATTTCTCCCAGGAAAAGAAGTTATGCCAACCTAAGTGTCACAGCATTAACAAAAAGATTAACTTAACACTTTTTCACTTAAATACTCATAAAGGATATTGGAAAGTCTCTTCCACCATTTTAAATTAATTTAAAGTATACTTTGCAATCTTAGAAGAATGTATCCCACATTTATTGTAAAGACAACATGGAGTGGACTATTTTAAATATACAAATGAGATTTAGCTTGCAATCTGCTGTTGAGAGGACAGCTCAAAATAGGAAGGAAAAAAAATTATCACAGTGGATCAGGTTGCCCTGCCACAAACTGAAACTTTTTTTTAAATCAGAAGAGAACATGAAAAAACAAATTACTCCCTACTACATTATTTATTACAGCTGAAACCTTGCATTAGATACACTTGGATCTGAATTTTGCTGAAGTCGAATCCCATTTCCCAAATCCCATTTAGAAGGATTGTCTTAAATGATGAGGAATACTAAGTTAATAGGACACATAAGAGGGAAAAGGGAAAGGATCAGATAAAAGCTCAGCTAGAACACTAGTTCTTAGAAAGGAAGATAACACATCATCTAAATATCTGCACTGAGTTGTGGTAATAAGAAGATGTCACACACCTCACTCTACCATCTCCAACTGGTATTAACACCCAACTGTCACCAAGTCTCCACTTGTCTACCCATAAATATACAGGCCTTCTTAACACATACAAAAAAATGGAAGTTTTACTTCAATTCCCTTCAACTTCCTTTTAACAGTGATGTAATTTCTCCCCAAATTATCATTCCCTATTGTTTTGTTTGGAATAAAGGTAGCACAATTGTTTAAATCTTCCATTCATTGGTGAAAGCACCTATTGTCAAAATGTATTATAGGTATATAGATTGTCATCTTCATAGGATAGAAATCTAATACTTATAAATATCTTTCTACAGAAAATTATAATATTGTTTCTCTAATTTAAGTAGAAAGAGACAATTGTTATCAATGGTATTCTTTCCAAATGCTGAAAAACTTGAAGGAGGAGGGAAAACAAAGCTTATACTGGCCTCCTTTCAAAATGAGGTTTTTTGTCTGATACCATCTCTTATTTAAGACCTCTCTATTTTTTGAAATCAATGTTTATCATATTGAAAATTGAATTTTATTCATTCCTTTCAAGACACAACATCAATTCAATTAAATATTTTACTCAATATCTTCTAGAAAATATGGACTTCAAACCTGTAAAGAAATCTGGTGTTCTAGGTATCAAGAAAGCACGAAAAAACTTATATGGCAATTTCACCTGTAGAGAGAGTTTACAAAATGTTTAGCCTAATGACTGTAAACTGCTAATTTGGCAGAGGGATGGGGAAGGATGTGTGTTCATGTGCAGTTTAAACCAATCATAATCAGTCTTGGTGCATTTCTGCTTTTGTGCCCTTTCTTCCTCTGCAGGCATCAGTCAGGACAGGAGCAGTCTGTAAGTGAAGAGTGCATGTACCTGATTGTTTCTAATTTCAGCTTGGTTCCCTGTGCTCTGGCACCACACAAATGGACTGCTAGCATGGAAAACAGTGAGAATAAACAGCCGAGAGTGGAAGAAGGAGACAAGACTGCATTCTTCCATGACCATACAATACCTTAATTTGACTAACTACTTATGAAACTAAATCCTTTGCTTCAAGTTGTTGGGGGAAAAACCAACAGATTAAACATTAAGAACACCAAACTCCTCTGCCCAAGAACATTGTTGTTCACATTAGTCCAACCTGGGTGATCTGCTCTGCAACAAAGCTCTACAGATGACTGCATTCACACTTAGCTTAAATGACAACTGATGAATGCTGTCTCTAGTTACTCCTTAAGGAGAGCTGTATAAGTCACAATCAAAGACTACTTGAACTGGAAGGTCTGGATGCTAAAGTCTTTTCTTTGGTGTACTGACTACCATTTCACTCTAGAGCAAATATAGGCTCACAGACAACAGCAATGGGAACAAGTTACTCCATGCTAACTGGAACGATGTCTTTTCCTACTGCTTTCACTCACAGTAAGGAAAATGACTTTTCATAGTTCAGCACAATTTTCTTCATAGCGAAGACAGGTGCAGATCCCCCCAAAATAGTACTTCATATTCAATTAATTAATAGATACTCAGGAAGTCACCGTCACACAAGTGGTCACACATAAAGCAGCTGGCTCATCTCAGTCCTAATTTTCTACAGGTAACTCAGCAACACCCTCCACCACCCTGCTCTGACATTCTCACAACTGGCTTTCAGAGCTTGCTTACTTCTTGCTAAGCAGGTCATGACTGCTTTATAGTCTGCCAAGAAAAAAAACCAAAACAAAACAAAACAGAAAAAAAAAAAAAACCAAACAAAAAACAATAGTGCTCTCTTTATTGAATTTCTCCCCTGGTTCAAACTAATATTCAGAAAGAAAATAGATGTCTTGTCAAGTATTGAATATCAAAGTGGCTTGCTGTCTTTTCCCTACTTGAATTCCCTGAAATGTCCCCTCATCTGGTCACCCCATGTAACAGAAAAAAGAACAAAAAACCCAACTACTCAGATTTATGACTTTCCATCAAAACCTTTTAAAAGGATTATGGTAACACATATTAAATCACTAACATTTAGTTTATGCATAGGACTAAACAATTTTTCTCCGTTCCCTGGAGCCTTTTGAAGTCTTCTAGAAGTCTTTAAAAATCCATTCCATGCACATATCCAAGCAAGATAGGAAACACAGTAACTGGACAACACTAAGTGCTAGGTGGAAAAGGCAAAAGTGTTATTTTTTACTGAAGTACATCAATTAAAAAGCAAGCAGCCACAATACTTGACTTCTCAACATTTCTCAACTGTGACCTGAATCACATTTAAGGCAGAAACAGTTCCAGATCCATGGTTTTCAGCTTTGTACATTTCACTAAAAACAGCTGAAGGGTCTACTAAGTAGAAATACAGAGAATCCAACTGCTGCACTTCACAACAGGTAGTGAACAGAAAGTGGGTTAACTACTTTCAAGTAACTAAGAACTGATAAATAATCAAGCATTTGGATGGCTGTGTATAATGTTAGGGTGCCAAGTAAAGTTAAGCCCTAGGTTTTTTTGTAAAATTTGTTACCTTTTTCAATGAGGTCACCTCAAACTCCCTTTTATTCTTTAGCTTATTATAAAAGCATGTGTTTCTAAGGAAAATGTGTGTATCTGTAGGATTTAAACAAAAAATTTCAAACCAATTTGTGGCAACAGTATCATTTCCACCTTCTCAAAGTTAGCAAAGTTATTTTTTCAGTTTACTCAATCAGCAAAGGATTCAGATTAAGTATTTGATAGTGACAGTAAAGCTTAATATATCAAAACCTTTGCATTTTGTTTCAAAGGGCTTTTCAACTACAACGCAGAATTTCTTTGAAAACAGACATGCAATGTGTATCACAGCATGCTTCTGCTCTGCATGTATACAATGCTTGTTTTGGATTACAAAGTGAACTGAATAACCATCCCAAAGTGTTCCAGTGAAGATATGCACATTCATTATTCTGCCTACTAACATTTTTCTTAAGACAGTATGCTCATACAATAGTTCTGCTGCCGTGAGAGCATTGATCCAAAAATCCTTTACCAACTTTGAAGATAACACTACAGGCAACTTAACTGTACTAATGCTCATAGTTTATTACAACTTCAGTCTTCTCAGTGTAAGACAGCCTTTTTTCCACTATGTGGTCTAATTAACTTAGAGCCCTTATAAACCAATACAACCATTCAACAGCCACATACTACCCATGCAGATTTGAGTTCAAGACTTCCATGCTGTTTAGCCACTGTAAAATATACAAAGACTAACATTTAAAAAGTGCAAATAAACCATTTCAAAATAACATAGATTATTCCAACATGACTTGTAATTGCTTGGTGGAAG
This sequence comes from Passer montanus, assembly GCF_014805655.1. Classification (NCBI taxonomy): domain Eukaryota; kingdom Metazoa; phylum Chordata; class Aves; order Passeriformes; family Passeridae; genus Passer; species Passer montanus. The sequence continues at coordinate 9,602,820 of NW_024366591.1, forward strand.
TGGTGTTTGCTTTCCTTTCTACATAATTATGCAAGCACGAGGAAGTCAATAACTGCCTCTGATCACTTGTTCAAACTGGAACATCAGGAAAGAATTTAAGAAAATCATTTTTCACAATGTAAAAACAAGTCACAGAGTAAAACCACGTCTTAGGACTTACCTGTTCTCCTGCCTCCATCACAAAAACTATTCTAATGGTACTCTTCCCTTAGAAATCTCAATTTCTGCTGTATTTCAAATAGTTAACCAGAAAGTGAAAGGTCACTACACTCCACGACTGGTTTCCTGCCTAAATAAGGCCAATAGGTTTTTCAACTAACTTGTGCTCAAAGTTGGAAATTAGTGGCTGAAAAGTTTACTAGATATTTTACTTTTATCTTCAGCCATACTGGCATGGAATATGAGCAATGGTCTGGCACACATTAAGAGAAAGCAGCTACAGCATCAATGTGCACAAGTGATCTCTCTGGGTAACTGGAGAGGTCACTAGGACAGACTACTGAAACAAAAATGTAAATTCAGGAAGAATTAAAACCAAACCAAACCAAACAATCTACCATAAACCATAGGCATGGCTTTCTTAATTTGTTAGTGTGGCAACTTTGAGCAAGCATCAGGAACATCTCCGATTACCAAAGACAAGTATCAACAACCATTAAATAGTTTGTACTTTACAGAATGAAAAACATGAACACGCAAATAGTATCAAAACATTTAAACAATCATTTCAGATCTCTTAATTAATAGAGCACTTCTCTAGCTTCTGGGACATCAACTCTTTTGATCCCCACTCAGCAGTGAACTTTTTAACTACAGTGGGTATATGACCTTCATTCACATAGCTGTATATCAAACAAATGCCATGATACATATTAAAAATCTCATGAGCATTTGCAGCAGTTCTTGGTACAAATCATTGGAGAAACCAAGCTTGTGTTTATTTCTCTCTTTAAAAGCAGACACTTGGCTTTCAGGGAGTTTATTTCCTGATTCTGGAGCTAAAAAAAGGCACTCTATAAGAATGTTTTTACATATATTGCTACCTACTTAGTAACTAGTCATTTGATGGCATGCAATTGCTTTTTAAATCATCAAATAGATTCTACATTCTTCTGACATACTTAATGCAAAAAAAGCCTCATACAAACAGTGCTAAATTAAACAAAAAAAGCCCTTCACAACATGCAAGCAATCCTAGCCATTATCTACACAACTGTACTAACTATCAGAGGTCCATCAACACAGGAAAAAGCCTGATTTAATACATCACAATAACAAGCATAATTCTATTAAGACTTGAACACTTCTTGTAAGACATATTTCAAAAGTCTGTTTTTAAGTGGTCTTAGCAGTCCATGGGAAGACTACTTAATAGGCTAAAGTTACTGGTTTATATGAGGGACTTTATTTCCTTGGATTAAGTTGGGTTATTACAAGGACAGCAATTATACCAACAGCTCTGGTAATCTCTTAGCAGGCAGCATACCTCTCTTGTGTCAAAGCATTGCAAAATGCAAGAACACAAGTGACTTACAGTTTTGTGTCAATATGTCAATACAATTGTTGGTGCTGTTCCTAAATATACTTCACTGTGTTTTACAAAGAAAGATCAGCATTTTATCCATACTACACAGGTGGGGGAAAGGAGTCAGTGAAGTTAATTGAATTGCTCAAGTTCACGTAAAGAGACAAGGTACCGACAAGGAATCCAGTTCTAAGGCTCTGTGCACCAGAATCCACAATGCTCTGCACTTGAAAGAATGACCAAGGCATAAATCAAAACACAGGCCTCAATCATGCAGTCAGAAGCAAGTCTGCATCAGCAGACTCTAAGCAGAAACTAGGCCTTAAAGCATTAAATCCTCTATATGCTGAAGTGTCCTTGAGTATCCAAAGAGTGTGCTCTTTGGATAACTTAAAAAAATAAATGCACAGAAATATACAGTCATATTTAAACAGTATCTTGATCTAATATAGTCAATGTTACCTTGAAGTGATACAAACAGAAAGCTAATTCTCTTAAGCATTCTCCCTTACTGCTTCTTATTGGACTAGCTTGTATCCTTGTAAGCTTAATGAATAAATTACAAATTTAAGCCAGCCAGAAGAACTGATCCACTGTATAACTCCTATAATCTTGGTTAGGTTGTTGAATCTTAGAAATTTCTTTGGAACCACAATTCTGTTAAAAGTTTCCCTGTAATAACTAAAGCTTCAAAGTGATGACTTACAGATTAACCTCCCTTAACACTACAGGGCACAGTAAATAAAGTACTGGAGTTATCTCAAGCATATGTAAGTTTAACACTACACACACACACACAAACTGCAAAAACTACAGACTTAAACTTAACACCTGAACACTCTGACAGAATTTATCCTAACTTTAAAAATAAACATGTAATAGTAGCACAAACCTTACTGAAGACTAAGTAAGCTCTGAGGGTTTTAAAAAAAATATGGGTCTATTAACAGGTTTTTGTATTTGTTACTCTAAATTTAATCATCTGTTATACATTCAATTCAGCCTGAAGTGGATCTCTATCACTGTTTCACAGAACACTTTGCGTTCTACTTGTGATCTGACCTCTTCATGCTCCTGTCTATCTACATATTAATATGGCTCTAAAACCTCAGTATCTGAACCTAATCACTATGGTAACTGTAAGATTTGTTTACATTGAAAAAGAATATTAGAAATGTATGTAAATTTAACTGTCATTTAAATAAGTGGTTTTTCCTTCCGGGGAAAAAAGCTCCCTATACTGCCTCCTATTTATCTTGCTTCCATCTCCAGTATCCCCACCAGGCAATGAGCCACATTTGGAAAGCTCCCTATCATACAACTTCAACAGTCTGTTGTTGTAAATTCATAAATAGTTTACTTTAATAAGACAGATGTGCAGTATTTTATATCTTAGCACTTGCTAAAGAAAAATCGTAGGGCAATTAAAATGAGATTTTAAAACAACACTGTTATAAAGCCACAAAATCTAAAAAAAACATGCTAAACGTTTAACAGCTATACAGAAAGACTTCACTGCTCAGCAACTCGGATCAATCTAGAAATTAAACGAGTCTATTTCATTTACCATTTCCAGCAGTGAATATAGTACTTGGTGCACCTTTTACATAATACTTATTCACAGACAGTAGGCAAAAACTCTGATAGTAGAAGAATCCACATACAGACTGCTCTTTTTTACTAACAAAAACCAAAGAATTGAAGCATCACAGGTTTGTAACAGTTGTTTTTTTGTAAGATTTAAAGTATTTTGAAATGAGATTTACTGCTGCCCAGCAGGACCGGGAGCTGAATTACACGGGGGTGATGGCAACACGAATGGCAGTTTCAGCAAGACATATCAGCAAAATGGTAAAAAAAACCCTAACAAATGCAGTTGTTAAAAACTACTTTTAGGTACACAGTTCTTGGCCACACACAGAAGAAATCATACTATTTCACCGAAACGATCTGTTTTGCTATTTAGCTTGCATAATATACGAAACATAAACAGTCTAGAAAGGTTTAAGAGAAGAAAAATGCATGACAGTGAGGGACATGAATACTACACAGCACCGAGAGGAAAATTAGAACCTGTTTGAAAATCTTTCCGCACCTTACAGCAATCTTTTCACTGCGGAGAATCACTTACTTGCACCCTCCCCGACCACATCGAGATTACTCATTCAAGAAAACTCCTACTGACGAATAGAAAGTAAGTAAATCTACCCTCTATTCAAGTAAACAACGTTGTAGAGCCAGCATTTCCCCCACAACGTTACTTTCTCGAGCAGGGTGACTGTGCCCTGCTCCTCCATGAAGCAAGCTCAGCCCAGGCAGCCATGTCCTTATTCTCCTACAAACAATGTTTCTGAAGGAGAACAGCCCCTGTTCGGGGAACTTACAGCTTCCCCCAGCATAACGCGGTGGAGCAAAGCCCGCCCCGCGATCAGCGAACGAGCCAAGGCACCGAAACACGGCAGTGGGGGCGAAGCTGCCCGCAGTCTGGATCTGCACCAGCACCGAGCCTCGCACCGGGGTCGGGACAGACGGACTGACAGATAGGACAGCATTTTTCCAGGCAACTCTCCCTCCCTTCTCCTCCCAGGCACACAAGCGAGTGTTTTACCTTCATGATGAGCTCAGGCTGCGGTAAAAGCCTCGATTGTGGCTGAGCGGCCGAGGCTGGACCTGGAATTTAAAACAAAGCGCTAAGGCACCGCACCAGCCGCTCGCACCGGGCGGGGGGAGGGGAGCCAAACATCGGGTGGGGGCGCTGGGCTCCTCCCGAAACTCCCCTTTTCCTTCCCCGGTTCCCCCCTTCTCCCGCGGCTCACCCCCTTCCCTCCTTCCTCGGCCGCCGTTCGCCCCCCCGGCTCCCACACGCCGCGGCTTCCCCTACACCCGCTGCCACTGACGCCATTTCTGTCAGAGGAGGAGAAACTTGCCACAACAACAACCCACCCCCGGCTGCCGCGGGAGGGGGAGGCGCCCCGGCCGCCTCCCCGGGGCGCTGCGCCCCCTCCCCGGGCACCGCGCGGCGGCAGGGCACCCGCGGGGGTCCCGGCGCGGAGAGCACCCCCGCCTCGCTTTACCGCGGGGAGAGGGAGAGCAGGAGGGAGGGAGGCTCTTCCTCCATTGTACGAGGAAGAGTGCCCGTGTGCACGGCGGCGGAGCGGGGCGCCGGGAGCAGTCCCCCCACCCCGACACACACACGCTTTTGTAGGGGCTGCGGCTCCGGATCGCGGCGGCTCCTCCTCCCTCCGTCTCCCCCCCGAAATAAAGGAAAGCGCTGACTCCGCCGCAGGAGTTTCGGCAGCAACAGCCGCAACTCCCCGGCTCGGCGCAGCGGGTCCGGGCGGGGGGAGGGAGGGAGAGCAGGCAGGAGGCGGCGGAGGAGGGGAAGAAAAGGAAGAAGAAGAAGAAAAGAAGGGAGCGGGGACGGGGAGGGAGGAAGGGAGGGGGGCGGGGAGAAAGGGGCCCGACCTGCTCGGCGGGGACACGGAGCGTGTGTCTGTGCGAGTGTGGAGGAGGGGGCTCCGTCCCTCCCGGCAGAGGGGCTGGAGGAGCAGCCGCCGGTCCCTCCCCCCGGCCCGCCACTGGGTGTTTGGGGTGGGGGGGCAAGACGAAGCATCGGCGAGTCCCGCCGCAGTCTCGCTACCAGGAGAAAAACAAGCGCCCCCCTCCCTCCCTCGCCGCCGCACGCCCGGCTCCGCGCCCCCACGGGGCCCCCCGCCGCCTCCCCGCCCGCCGCCGGCGGGGCACGGGGGCTCCTTCTCCGGCTCGGCGCCCTCACCTTTGTTCCGCGGCGACCGCCCGCCCGCTACTCCCCCGGCCCGAGGCGGGGGGCACGGCAGGGAACTGGGCGAAGGCTCCTGTCAGCTTCGGGCACCCCCGGCCCCGCTGAGCGCTGCTGCAGCGGCTCCGCTGGCGGCGGCCCCGCACGGCGCGCGGAGGGGCCGATCCGTCCTGCGCGGCCCCGGCGGCGGTGACTGCACGGCTCGGTCCCCCTCCCCCTCCCGCACCGATGACTGACTGACGGGCGAACGGGAGCGGCCACGCCCCCTTCTCCACCTCCCCCATTGGGCCGTGTCCCGCAGGGCCCGCCTACCCCGCGGTCCCATTGGCCTTCGTGTCGGAAATACTGACATCATTCTTCTCCACTTCTATGGAAACTGAGACTCGGCGCCGAGGGTGCTCATGGGTAGCGCTGTTCCTGCTCGGTGTTAGCAGCGTTTCCGGCAGGCAGCGCTGCGCGGCTCGGCGGACAACAACTTCCAGAGTGCACCGCGCGCCAGGGGCGGCGCACAACAGAGACGGCTAACGAGCGAGGGGGCGGGGCCTGCGCGTGCGCGGGCGGCGCTCGGTGGCGCATTTTCCCCCCAGGAGGGGAAGGTGGCGCCCGGCGGGGCGGAAGGAAGAAGGGGGGCGGCGCTCCGCTCTGGGCTCTGCCGCCGCCAGCGCCGCCACTCCCGGAGCGGCGGCTGCTCAGGGGCGGCGGAGGAGGAGGAGGCGGCGGCGGTGGTGGCGGTGAGGCGAGGTCGGCTGCCCTGTTAGCTGGCTGTGGCTGGCAGGGGGCACTGGGGTCTGGGCGGCGGAGAGAGAGGGGGCGCCCCTCCCGGAGGGGCCGGTCCGAGCCCGGGTGCGGGGGAGCGGGTCCTGCGGCCGCCCCGCCCCGGCCAGGAGGGGCTTGTAGGCTGCCCGGCTAAGGGGCCGGGGGAAAGGGGGCCGCCGGTAGTGCTGGGCGGTGCCGGCGGTCGCCGGGGCGGGCGGAGTGACTGACGGAGCGCTCCGGGGCCGGGGCTGCGCTGGGCTGGCGGTGGGCGGCGCTTCCCGGCCCTCCCTGGCGGCTGAGCCCGACAGCGCCGATCAGAAAATGGGGGTGGACGGCGGGCGGGGGGAGCGCGGCGTCCTCGGCTCTGGAGCGCCTAAAATGGCGCTGAAGAGCTGGGCCCGCTCGTCCTGGGGGGCTGGAGGCGGCTGAAGAGGCTGCGCTTGTCGTGCTGAACTGCGAAAAAAATCAACCTTATTTCCGTCGGTCCGGCTGTGGCGGGAGTTTGGCGGCAGCAGCTTCATGTTCTCTGTGAAGTGTGAGTTTTAGCCGCGTAACGCAGCGCTCCAGCTGCGGCCGCGGGTTTTGCCGACTCATCTTGTGGCTGCGGGTCAGCGCGCAGCTCAGAGACCCTCCCGTCTGCGCGCCGGGACTTTGGCGGCCAAGGTATTGTTCCAGGGCTTCTGCAGCATTCGTGCTCAGTTTTGTTTTTTTTTTTTAATCCTCATTAAAATGGAGCTATGATCACGGGAGCAGTATGCTCGTGTCGTTCTGGCGTTACTGTTGGAGTGGCGCTATGGAAAGCTCTTGTTTACTTAGCTGTATCTTTGGCGAAAGTGAGGGGTCTGCCACTGCCCTTCCACCTGTGGGAAGCTTGCCCGCCCGCAGCGTGAATGTGAGGTGTTGGTCGGTGTCAGCCGGGAGGGGTTATCAACACCACTCTGCTAATGTGGACTGGTGTCCCAGTTGCATTTGGATTAAGACTTCTGGTGGTCTCTGTTTGAAACAGTAGGTATTCAGTATGTTTTCTGAGTATCCCTTTTGAAACTCTCTTTCTCACTCCTACCTGCCTGCTCCCCCTGTCTGGGGCTTCTTCCCTCCCACTGGTTACAACGAAGCCAGTTTCTCAGTGCACTAAATTCTGTGATGGAGCTGATTTGAGAATTTTCTGAATGGTTCATTTTATAGGGAAGATTTTTGCTTCTTTGGTAGTTGTCTCTTATTTTCTCTGTAATTGCAGAATGACTGCAGCCCCTGAGATGATGGTACTTTTTAAAATACCATCTGCATGTTTAACCTGGACTATTTCAGACTTATATATTTGGGAATAGAAGAAGAAGGGTCTGCAGAGTGGAATGGAACAGGGTAGCCTGAGAAGCTGTTTTGCAAAGTTTGCACAGAGGGAAACTCTTTCTTGACATTTGGCCTAGAATTAATCATCATTAATCACCAACTTTCATCCTCTCTACAAAGAGGATCTGGACACAGATCATAGCTTCGAGTATAGCTTTAGAGTAGTTCCACAGTATGGAGGCCCACGTCACCATCTTATCCTGGTGTTACGTGTCTTTTCAAAGAGGTCATCAGAGATAAGGTTTGATGCAGTCCAAAAGACAGCTGTTTGGGCTCTCTGTTGTGTGTGACTGTTCTTTGTGCCTATGTGAAGATATAAGAAATAACGGGAAAATTAACTTTGTGATGTATATTAACTGAAATGCAGCAAGTTTGTGTGCTGGTTTAAAAGGTAAAATGGCCTTAACTGCTTTAATAAGCATAGATGTAATCAATTCTTGCACTTTCACTAACAAAAGCCTTTTTGTTGCCTTTCATTTATTGTTTAACTGCTGGCTTTTACTTTTTAATGGGAGAGGGTAACTTGAGATCTTGTGTGTAAATCACTGAGAAGTGTAACTTCCATAACAAATCGGTCAGTCACCTCAGGAGGAAACCCTTAAATATCAAGCATTTCCCAAGTGTGCTGTACGTGGTAATTTTGTGCAAAGAGCAATAACACTACACATCTGGTATCATGGTATTTTTGCTTAGAGGCTTTTGTAATGAATTTCGTTTACATGTTTCTTTATCGAGGGTCCCTTTCTATGTATAAGTTTGGGGGAGGTTCTGTTCACTGTTTATATGCCAGTGGGTGTGTTAAATGTGTAGCGGTCTGATGAATAATCAGACTTTTTTTTTCCCCTTGGTGGCGAATTACCTAGAATTTCATTTAATGGTAGAATAGTAGTATAGAAAAATTTAATTATATTGATTTGTGATTAATTACTTTTGTTCATTAGTCTTTTTTGCCTTGTATTAAAAAAAAAAAGAACCTCTGTACTTGTGGCAAAAAGTGCCTGACTTCTATTCTGCTGATATTTAGTATTTCGGATGAACTCCTACTAGTTTTGTGCAGAAAGATGCAGATATTTAGGTTGATGCTGTACATCAAAATACTAATGATGCTAAATATCAAAATACTAATGAATTTCAAGTTAGTTGGGGATTCTGAATTGACTTGGTTCCTTACAGATGAGCAAGAGACCTAATTCCCTGAGGGAAGAGGAAGAGCTTTAACATTTACCTCTAAGCAAGAGCTTTCATAGGAGAGCACTTCCAATCCCAGCATCTCTCAGCCTAGCTGGATAGCTATGCACTTTCAATTCTATCACTGTCTGTGTGGCTTTTTGACAAATAATAGTCACAGGGGAGCTGTTAGGTTGATAGTATATCCTTATATCTATCTCCACCAGATTCTTTCTGCTTGAAACATCTGGGAGTAGACTCTGAGTCTTTGATTTTACCTCCTCACTGAAGTCCTTTGAGACTTACTCCCTATATGTGAGGGTACAGTTTGACAGCTGCCTCTTAGTGGCAGTGTGGGTTGAAAGCACTTCAGTTACAACAACAAGTTGGCAACAAAATAAGGAGTCAAGGGTGTCAAATCTGATTTTGATTAGTGTGTAGCCTGACCTCTAATTGTGCTGGCACGTCATGGATAGGATGGAGAGGATGTACTTCTTACCAGAGCATCACTGCCAAGAAAATATGCGAAGCTTTCCCAAAAGGTGCAGCCTTACAAGCATTTTGTGACAACTATATTTGCTTAAATAGCCTTTCTTGCCCCTGAAGTGCCTAATTGTGCTGGCACATCATGGATAGGATGGAGATGTACTTCTTATCACAGCATCACTGCCAAGAAAATATGCGAAGCTTTCCCAAAAGGTGCAGCCTTACAAGCATTTTGTGACAACTATATTTGCTTAAATAGCCTTTCTTGCCCCTGAAGTGCCAATATGTTTGATGAACACACAGAGTGAAGCAAATAAAGGAGATGATCTATACCTAAACTTGAAAATAGTTATTAACACAGATCAGTTGCCCATGTACAGACTGCTACGAATGCTTGTGGGTGTGGAAGGTGGGAATGGGCATAGACAGGAACTGATTGAGCTATACTCTCCCAGCTTCTTGTGCACCTGCTCCCTGGCAGAGCTTGGGAAATTGAAAAGTCCTTCACTTACAGTGAGCACTATTTAGCAACAACTGAAACATTAATGTGTTATTAACAGTACTCTTACGTTGAGTCCAAAACACAGCACTACACCAGCTACTAGGAGGAAAATTAGCTCTATTCTAGCCAAAATTGGGACATTAATTTACATAACTACTCACTTGCTCCAGGAGGAAAGAAATCAATCCTTTGCAGGATACTAGCAAAGTATCTGAGAAGTGATGCTGAAGTAGCATGAGACTTTATGCTACTGCTGCAGTTCCTGTCTTAAAACTGCATGAGAAGAATTGTTTTGAGTTGCTGCATCTGCAGTGCAGTAAGGAAGGCTAGAGGTGAAAGGATAGTAAATCTATCGCAGAAAAGAGTCTGAAAAAACAATGCAGATGGAGATGACCTAAAGTATGTGAATTGAAGCTAATCAATAGAAAATTGTTGATATCTGTAGGCCCTGGATCTTAAAAGATTATTCATAAGAGCCTATTACATTTATGGTGTATGGGAAAGTGTGTAGAGCTGTCTGTATGCTTGAAGGGTGGTAGAAAAATGGTATCTTTCTATTTTCACTTATAACAAAAGAATGAGGAATTATATCAAAAGACTGAAGCTAGTATTCTATTTCTTTAGGTTGCCTTGGTCTGAGATGTATTTTCTGCTCTTAAGACATTTCCACTTTTGGAATGTCTCATATATGGAGAAAGCATTTAGCGAGATCTAATCAGATTAGTTGTGTGAAATTTTGTATGTGGGATTTTGTGCGAGTGTCTTAAAGATTTACAGTGGAGCTTTGGTAAAGTTTTAAATACTTCATCACCTAAGCAATCTGCTATATACAAGAAAGTAAAATCTAGGAGTTGGCTTAAACTTCATTATTAATTAGAGAAAACTGTACTTAGCATGTATTATATGTGTTTCTTTGGTAAATGACATCTGGAAACCTTTTCTATATTGAAGGTGTCATGCACAAAATTGGAATATTTGCACCTAACCTGTAAGTCAGCTGACATTTTAGTTGTCTGCATCTACTACTAACTTAAACATTTTTAAATAGTGTTAATAACACTTTCTTTAACAGTGAACTACATCTTGGGAAATAAAGAAATGGATGGGATGGATGAAACATCTAAAAGAATCCTAGAGCCATACCAGTATTTGCTTCAATTACCAGGCAAGTTTCTTTGTACTGTGTTGTTTTAAACATCAAAATTTAGTATTTCGGATGACAACTTTTGTTTTGGGAAGTAGAAGCCAAGAAGTTTTTCTATGCTTGACTTGTGGATTGAAGGTTTTTATGACAACTTTTGTTTTGGGAAGTAGAAGCCAAAAAGTTTTTCTATGCTTGACTTGTGGATTGAAGAATAATAAAAACTAATACTTTTCAATGTTTCTCTTTTACTTGTTCTTTTCTTCCTCTTATGGAACCTTTTTTTTTTGTGAGATTGGTACAGTAGCTCTTGTGTCTGTAGTAATATTGTCATATTAAAATTGCAATTCAGTTACTCTGTTCTCCAGAATAGCTGACTTGCTTGATTTTAAAAACTGATGAAGGCTAGTATTGAAGACTTGATCCTGGTTTTAAACTCAGGGATGATATTTTGTTCTTTCATTGTTTGCTGTACTGAACTCAGTGGGTTGTGGGTTTTCTTTTGGTTGAGAGGGAGGGGTGTTGTTTGAGGAGTTTTTGTTTGGTTAGAGTCCTTTGGGAGGTTTTTTTGGGTGTTTTTTGTTTGTTTAGCTGGTTGTTTTTGTTTTATTTTTTGGGGTTTTCATTAACCTGTTCCTCTTGTGTAATCTGTTCTCCTTGGTGTGTGTAGAGACAGGTGCTCTTATGGCCAATTTCAGCTGTCTGTATTCACGGCTTGTTTCACCTGTCAGAGGTTCAGCCAGTCCTTGTGTAGGATCAGGTCACCAGCAATACATTCACATGAAGTTTTCAGGCTTTAACAGTATAGCAGAATTCAGGAGGCAGTTTGAAAGCAAGCTGCTGTATGGATATGCCCCTTGGAAGCCTCTTCGACTAAACAATCAGATTGCTGTGACTTTTATTTGTACACCTAAAATGTAAGAAAGACCATACAGGCTGTCAAAGTGACTAATTTTGTAAAAATAGTGGCAGAACAAATTTGTCATTGGAACTACTGCATAAATGCCTGGTTGCCCTCTGTCTAGCTTATATTGCATGCTGAAGGAGTTAAGGAAGATACAAAATTTGGGTAAATATTAAGGAAATATTTCTGATCAAAATATATCTGACCAGGGTAGGAGAACTTCTGCCTAGACAAGTAGCATTATAAATCACAGGCGGAGTACTAAGTGGCTTTTGCACATCTGCAGCAAGAGCTGTATTCAGTAGGGTGGGTCCTCAGAGTCCTAATTCATTATACCTGAGTATAATGAATTTCATTATTAACTTCTACAAATATCCAGGATTTTCTTGCCAACATTAGTGATTTCATTTGACTTGGCAGTTAGTACCAGGTTAAAAACTTAAGAAAAGGAAAGATTTTGGCAGTTGAATGCCTTTTTAATGCCAGAAGGCTTGTTTCCCATTTCCTCATGTGTACTCCTTTTGGCTATGTTGAACTGGGTGGTGGTCTTTCTAGAGAACTACCTTGAGAATGAGTCTGTGATATTACAGAGAGCTTTCTAAGCCCTGCTCCTGAAAAATTTGTTTTCCTCAAATATAATCTTTAAGTCTACTTTTTATTTTATTAGATTATCTCTTTAACCAAGGAATGTTGCAACACCTCTGCATCTTTAGCTGCTAATTATTTTTAGAGCTATTTAGATACCAGGAAGAAAAGCTCAGCTTCCTAGTAGGAAATATACAGCACCCAAAAAGTGCCCCAAAATCTTCTATAGGCAAAAGTGCTTGACTAATAGCTTTTCAGGTACCTTTCACTTTAAATGATGCATCTAGAATATATGTTTAACCTTCCCACGTTGATTCCTGTGGCTAAATTTCTTTCCTTTGTGAGTTTACCTGTAATAACTCTGCTAGTGGCTTATGTAACACTACACTTGCTGGCAGTACAGGTGTGTTATATCCTGTCCTGCTAAAGTATCATAAATCTGATAGTGCACTTTACCATGTTGACTTCTTGTTATTTAGTGTATGTTTTGGGCAAGGTGAGAGACAAGATCACTGCTCTCTGTGCAGTAGTGGTGGTGTGATTCAAAAGAAAACTTCTCTTAAACTAGGCAGGTGAAAGTGCTGTACCTGTGGGAAGCTTGTACTGAGTAACAGGTGAGGCAGAGAGGGTTCCCAGTCACAAATAAACCATGTTTACTGTGTTTGAAACACTGGCTTTGCCTAAGGTCAGCTATGTCAAGTACAGATCAGTAGGAACCAGTTACATGTGTGAATCTTGGAGTCAGTGTGAGTACCAGTGCTTAGTAAGGGTGGAAAAAATGAGCTTATAGGTGCTGTTTCTACCTAGAGTGGAGCTCAAATGAGATGCCTGAGCTAATACAGCAGGCTCTTGTTGAAAGAGGCAGTTTCATTCCATCCACTTAGCCTCTGGCAATGTTCTCCTGCTGCTTAACTTGTGCCAGTTCTCAACTTGCTAATCAAATTATTAGGGGGGTATCAATCACCTAACCTGTTAAAAACTTGCCTGGTTAATCTCCTGTCTTGTTAGTGAGCAGGCACAACGATAGGAACAAGAAGCTGTTTCTGTGTTGGATCAGTTTGAGCTCTGAGGGGCTTTGCAGAAAGCTTGGCTGAGTGTCAAATATGTACACTACTGCTCTGCAGTAGTCCAGTTCCTTATCTTGAAAGTCTAGTTAAACTCTCCAAGCAGTTTAGTAACCTATGGTTGAATAAGTGTAAATACATATCAAAGTTTGCATAAAAAGGGATTGTATAACTGTATTAAGGTTGGTAGCAGGGAAGGGAAAAAGCCTGCTAATGTTGTCATTTGTGTAAGAACACAAATTTTTATGACTCTTGAGTATTAACTGCTTAGTAGAGGAAATTGATTACTCTGTTTCCCTTTGCTAAAATAAGACTTTTAATGGTAACAGTCTTGTGGTGATACTTAAAGTAACCTTGTATATTTCTTTGACCTCAACAGCACTAGGATAGGGAAGCTACTAGGCTTAAAGTATTTTTAGTATGGTGCTATTTTAACTGCTAGTATGGTAATTAATGTTTTGTGTGGTAATTAATGTTTATCCTTTCTTGAGCAGAAATTATTGCTTGGGAGAAGAACATAGATTCTGAAACAGTAACTTTTCTTGTAAAATCTCACTGTAATGGAACATCGCCATACTAGTTTTTAGCAATGTTCTGTTTAATCTAGTATTTTGTCACTTAGTATCATAAAGTGCAGGAGTGACTTTCATAGATTCTGTTGAGGTTTGTCTCAAAAATTACTTAATTCACACACATGGTGAATCTTTTAAGAGTCTGAGTTAACAGCAGTTATTAATATTGTAGCGCTAAGGAGTATATGGAATTTCAGTTGTCATATAACTGATATGGTTAATAGCTTGCTGTTGAAAGGGGCAGATTTTGATCCCATTCTTGTCCTGGTGGTCTTGACCACAGTCTTTCCTGGTCTTGTTTAGCAAACTGAACAGTCAAGACTGGTTTTGTTGTTCAGCTTTTTCTGCTGGGTTGTTGCACTTGATCAGCCTGGTGGGGGAGTTAAGCACCACAGGCCATGATCCCTACCACTGGCACAGCTACCCTTGGCACATCAGAGGCCTCTGCTGGGACCAAGTTCCTGAGGGAGGCTGCCCCTCTCTAGATTGTGAGCTGCAGGGATGCCTGGTGGCACCTGCTAGCCAGAATCAAGCGATGTCCCTGCTCCTAAAGGCGTGTAGTTGTGCAAAAGCCGTGTCACCAAGCAAAGGAATAGTGGAAGGGGGTCAGCAAGCTTGCACAGCATCATAAATAACAAAAATTACAAGACTCTACAGATTCGAGCATCTGAAACCTGCCGGTATATTGACAGGAGGGCAGAAATAGTCTCTGCATATCAGGTTGGGAGATGGATACTCCCGTGATGGTGAAGGCTGGTGGCCTCTGACACCAGGAGGGAGATGCCTGTTCCTTGAACAGATGTGCAGTTGCCAAATAGGTTCAGAGCACTGAACGAAGACACATGGCTGGAAACTCTTTCTAGGCCTTTTATAACCTAAATGATTCTATGGTTTTATATGACTAAGCATCAGAACAGCACCTGGGGCAGCAGCAAGTGGTGAGACTGAGCAGATAGTGGGGAGACTGACTCCTGTAGGAAACAGAGGCTTCCACATGTTGTTTTGTGTTAGGGAGGTTTGCTGCTTCTAGATACCCCTGACAGGGGACTGCCAAGGTGTGTTTCACCTTTAAAATACTTAACCTTAAAGCTCTTCTACTTGAACACTAATGGATATTGCAAGGGGGTGTCTGAAGCTTATTCAGTAAGACTGTGTGGCCTTTGGAATGGGGGCCAAGGCCACAGGAAGCCAGGTGGATCTTCTCTGTGATCCTCAACCCCTTCTCACCATCAGGAGGAATAAACAGATACTGCCTGTCTACAGCTAGTTAGTTTCACAGCTCATGCTGATAGCAGAGCTTTGGCTCTTATGGCCTTGAGACCTCCTTTGCAGAGCAAGGACTACTAAGAGGGGATAGCATCCACCTGTTCAAATCAGGGCAAAAGTAGAGATTACAGTAAAAAAAAATGACTACACACAATCAAGTAAGGAATTAGTGAACCTGCAAAAAAAGTGTATAGGCTGATTTGAGCAAGACACTTAGAAATCTACAGATCAGGTCAGAAGGCAAATCATCCCAGAACTCCAACAAGGAAGTAGAAACAGAACTTGGTAGGGTATGCTTTTGCTTTTTTGGGGATCTGCAGGATTGGGTGCTTCTCTGAAGTGCCTTTATACAGATGCATACATTATTGGGAGTAAAAGGGAGGAGGTAGAGTTTGGATGCAACTGTAGGGCAGTAATTTTATTGTGGTATAAACACACAGCTAGAGTGCTGCAATGGATGGATGTGGATGGCCTAGGAAGACAATCTGGGGTGGCAAGGAATGGGAGTTGCATTTTATGTGAAAGAACACTTGAATTGCATGGAGTTTTACCTTCAGTCAGATGAGCCTGTTGAGAGCTTATGGGTTGGGTTTTGGGGGCAGATCAATAGGGGTGACATAATAGTGGGTGTTTGGTACAGACCCCCTAAGAGGGAAGAAGCTGTTGAGACCTTTAGACAACTGCACAATGCTTCATATTTATAGGTGCTGATTCTTATGAGAGTTACCTTACAGTGTGGTAGAAGAAGCATCACAGCAGGACACAGGCAGTCCAGGAGGTTTCTGGAATGAACTGATGACCTCTTGCTAGCACAGGTGACCACGGCACTGATGTAGGAAGGCATTATGCTTGAGTTCCACTTAAAGAGAAGGGAGAATTGGTTAGGACATTAAGACTGAAGGCAACCTTAGTTACAGTGACCATGGGATGGTGACATTCAGGATTGTGTGAAGGAGCAAGGCTCAAATCAGGATCACAATGCTGGACTAGTTAGCCCTATTTTGAGCAGAGGAGTTATGCTAGAGAATTCTGTCAATGACCTTAGGCACCAGTAGCTGCACAGTTAAAAGTGTATGTGCCTGCTCTCTGCCTGTCTTCATGCAGTTAAGTTATGCTGTTTGTTGTTTTCTTGTAGCTGCCTGGAGAGGTCTGCCTAGGGACTTCATCCATTTAGTTTTAATCCATCAGAGGATGCAGCTAAATGTGCAAGTGTACAATCCAGCTGCGTTGTTTTCTTGTAGCTGCTTGGAGAGGTCTGCTTAGGGACTTCATCCACTTTTTAATCCATCAGAGGATGCAGCTAAATGTGCAAGTGTACAATACAGCTGAGGTAATAAAAGAGCTTTCTTCCTCCAGAAGGGCAGTGGCCCTTCCCCTGATCCTCAGCATCTCCTGCTCACCTTGTACTGATTGTGGCAGATCCACTGCATAAGCTGACTCAGTACATAAAGCTGGCAGAAAGCTAACCTAGCAAAACGCTGTGTTCTCTGCTGGGCTAATGAGTTGAATTAGCTGTAATGGGGACTAGGTTAATAATCCCTCTGTTCTTTCCTGTGCTGTTCTAGCCCTTTCATGAGCCCTCTCTGGAAGTGGGGTGCTGTCTGAAGGGCATAATTTGTGGTTACTTGAATACAGCGAGAGTGAAGCAATACTAACCAGGAGCCTGTCCAGAATGGAGGTCTGTAGTTTTTGGGTCTGTGCTCTATCATAAGAACAAGTGTGTATATAAAGAGTAAGTTGGCTGGTTTTTTTCCTTTTTTTTTCCTTTAGATGAGAAGCATCTCATCTGAAGAGGAGGAGGGAATGTCCTCAATACAACATCTTTAATCTACCTTGATATTTGTTTGGAGGATAAAGCTTTAACATTCTTAGCCATAAAAGGAATTTCTCACTATTCTTCTCACCTTCTCCACCCAGCATTATTAAGGAGGAAAGCTTTCCACAGTTGCTGTTTGATTTGGATAATAATTTGGGATCTTAGGCAAATTGAACCAAATGCATTTAGTAGAGCTTTGATAAAAGCTTGGTGCAGTAATGTCTATTATTATAGCTCTATACAGTAGGTAGAGCTTCTAATTTTGGATGTTAGACCTCTATTCTTCAATTTTACAATAGCCTGCTTAGAATAATTAACAGAGTGGTGGAATGTGACAGTGAAGAAAGTGGATAATTCTGGCAGTGCTCCTTTTAATTTTGTCCTAGTATCCCTGTATTGTTGTCTTGTCTAGTTTGGGGAGAGGAGGGATGTGGCAAGGAATGGAGTCTTCTGCATCCAGGCTTTAGAGACCAGTATTGGAGGGGTTTGGTCTTTTGCCATCACAATATAGCTGCAGGCATAAATTGTGTGTACAGAAAATCACTGTACTATCGCATAGACCAGGTAAGATGGACTTCAGAATCAGATAAAATAGTGTTAATGTAGCAATAATGTTCCTTTAGAATACAAGTAAATCTGCATCTATAAAAGGAAAAATAAATGTCTCACTATACAGGTAGTGTTTTTTTCCTTGAAAAGTCAGTGTCTAGGAAACCTTGCTAGTCAGGGTAGACAAGTCTAACAACTCAAATGCTGTCTGTACCAAGGAACTGAAGTGGCTTAATCCTTTGTTCATGCTATAATCCATTTAGAGTGTATGGTAGTCAAGTTCCTCATGATGAAATAATGCTTGTTGCTGAACATCCAGCATTCTTTAAGTGTATTTTCTAGGAAACGCATTAAAAAAACAGGATTAGCTGCCTAGGATAAAAAGAATAAGCAGGTTTTGTCTGTATTTAAGTAATTTAGGGGAGAATAAACAACTATAGATAAGGTATAGATATGGTACAGTTCAGTTAATGTAATATTCTGACTGGTTTTTGTTATGAATATGGTGAAATACTTGTTAATCCTTAACTGGTAAGCCATACAGTTTGGCAAATATTTGTAACAGTTATTCTCAAGGAGAGACAAAACAATCCTTCCCTTCTGCAGAAAACTGTTAGTGTTTAAAACTGAGCACAGACAACAAGAATGGAGAAAACAAGCCAATGTCATTGTATGTCCAGGTAAGAATGCCTGTTCACGTGTGGCAGAAGAGAGGACAGAGCTCCTGGGGGGAAGAAGAGGACCATTTTGTTAATCTTGTCTAGTGAGGACCAGAAGATGGTGGTGACAGGGCAGCAGTGGACGTCATTGAGAACTGAGAAAAAAAGTGCAGGCCTCTGATCCAGGCAGGAAGGTTATCATCCTTGCTACAAAGCCCAACCCACAAAGCTATTGCTTACCTGGTGGTGACTTCATTAGAAGGGGAAAAATTCTTAGTCCAGTTTCTCCAGGGTCTGTCACTGCAAGTGAATTTACCCATACTTATTATTCTGTTCTGTATATGCTGGCTACACAGTCATAGAGAAGCCTTAGGGAGAGATTCAAATGTTGATATTTCTTTGGTGCTATGGAATTATCAACATGAGGACTAGTATTGCAGAATATCTAGTTATGTCTCAGCACATCTTGAGTCGAGTAATATGGGTTCCATGGGTGTCTATGTTGCACTTGCTTTGAAGTTTATTTGAAGCTTTTTCCAAATGCTTGTTTATGTGAGCTATATATATAAAGCTGTTTTTGTAAACCTGTCTTGCAGTTATTCCAAGATATTATACATAGCTGAGCTTCTCAAAGTTCAGAGCAGAATTGTCTCAGTGTGGATAAGGGATGACTTTATTTCATATTGAACATGACTAGATGCTGAATAGATATTTGTACATGAAAACCAGCAAATTACCAAAGAAAGTAGACATCAATAATGTATAGGCATATGGTTAAGTTCTATTGAAATTCACTCTGTCATGTAGAAGGTATCTGGATTGAACAGAACAACTTGTTTTAACACTGAACTTGGTCATTTGATGTTGTCTTTAGTTCCTATGAAATGGGATGACTGCCTGGCTCCAACGAAGTAGATTTTACCAAAGCAGACCAAATCCTATTCGTAGGTAGATTTCATGGGTAGAAAATAAATATCTGAATTCTTGGAAAGTTCTGTTATGCTCAGAATGTTATGTTCAGATTTTTGTTTAGAGTTATTTAGTAAGTATATGAAATGTCACTTTCCTGCTTTACAAACTTACAGTAGCAAGTAAAGAATAATTCTACAGGAGAAAGACCTAAAAATTGACAGAAACAGCTATTGAACAAATACCCATACTTTCAACTAATAATGAATCATAATTGAAACTTTTTAATCTTAAAATTAACATGCCTTGCAAACTAGCTGATCTGTACAGGCTACCAACATGGTCAGGATCCCGTGCTAATTAAATTGTGAAAACTAAATATAGTAACCTGTAAATAGGTACTTTAAATATTCCTGTGAAGTATTTAAAATGAAACTGCTGCTACTTGATGTTTATTTCAATAAAGAAACAAGTGATGCACTGATACATTTTCCACTTTTGTGTTGTCACACTGATCAATTTTTTTAATTGGGTCTCAAATCAGCTATAGTTGTTAAGACAAACTGTTGTGCCTAATAACGAACTCTATTATTTTTATAAATGCCTATAATTTTTTTATTGTAGGTAAGCAAGTGAGAACCAAACTGTCCCAGGCCTTTAATCACTGGCTGAATGTTCCAGAAGATAAAATACAGGTACTGGCTAATTATTTTTAAAAGGTTGTTATCTTGCTTCCAAGACCATTGATAACAGATGATTCTCTTACATAGCATAAATTATCAGAAATCTTAAATGCACTAATTTCTGAATATAAAGTGAACTTCAGGAAAACAATTTCAGTGCAAAGTTTTTACTGTGATACAACAGTAAAGAAATTATTTCCATGTCTTACTAGAATAGTTACTTCTTTCCAAGTGTGTTCAACCTTTGAAGTTGTAGATAAGTAGCTATCCTTGTTACCCACTTAACATGACTTGGTTATTAACACTGAGTTTTTAATAACTTACAAAACAAGCTAGACAGTTACCTTGTAGAATTCCCAAGTATATTGTTTGAAAATAAAATCTTGAGATTCTGATACAAGAATATCAAAGTCAGCAATTAAATCAAACCTAAAACTGAGAGGGATGTATCATATAGTCTGCAGTCCTTACTTTCTAATGAGAAGGATTATCCAGGAATTCTCATTGTCTTTTTCTCTTGAACAAACTGTGCAGAATGCATGGCTGTGTATTTAAACTCTGTGGCTTTTCAAATGAAAAGTTATCCTTCTTTTTAAGTTAGACTGCAGTTTTGTTAAACTGCTACAGAGTGTGCAAAATATTTTCTGTCCAAGGCAGTGTAAGGAAGCAATTTAATTGGTTGTGGTTTTTGACACCCAACTGGTCCTTTGTTACTGCTGCCAACAATTAATGAAATTATCTTTTAGAGTTTGTGAAGGAGTCATTTTTAGGTGGCTTACAAGTGACACTTCATAGTTCTCAAGCAGGAAAGTGATTTAAGTGGTTTAAGAGGCTGCATTTCATAATGTAGGAAATCTAGGAACGATTCGATTTTTCAGCCTGTCTGTAACTGTCTAGCAGAATTTTTTGTCTTTCAGCTAGACATGTTACCCTTTGTTCTCAGACAAACATCCAAATGAAAGAAATAATATAGCAACCTGTGTATGGTATGTATGGGTTTAATCTAATATCACAGATCAGAATGCAGATTGGAAGAAGCCTCTGGAAGTTATCTAGGACAACCCTGTACTTAAAGCAGAGCTTGCTCTGTAGCTACTTCAGGCTTCTGGCAGCCCTCTTGAGTTTTGAAAATCTGGTGATGGGGTTTCTGCAGCTCCCCAAGTCCTGTCTTCTCATGCTGAACCCCTTTCATTATAACAGAACCTTTCATTTTATTCAACTAGCAGGTTTTTATATTGCAATCTGACTGTTCCTTCCAGCTCTTTTGCTGGGCACCCATGACATTGTGGTCCATTTTTTATTGTTAATAGTAAACCAAAGCTGCAGTGCCTCTGTGAACAGAAGTTACCAGTTCTGTCACTTTAAACTGATGATCGTGTAACTGCTATTGAAGGCTTGGACCACTTGTTTTGATTATCTTTACGAAGAAAACTAATGCTTAAATGTCTCCTTTACTGCTTCAGTTGGTTGTTATGGCAGGAAAAAACAAGAGCCTGTCATCTTTTAGTCTTCATCATGATGCAATTATTGCAGCTTTTGTGCATTTTAGTACTAATTTTAATAACTAAGGATGGCTGAAGTCTGGAGGAACACTTCTGGTCATCTTTCTGACATCTCCCTTGATCTTCATAAGATGTCTTCTGTTTCTAACAGCCTGATTAATTTCCAGCTATTTGTATTTCCTTTATTAAAAATCTGAATTCTGGCATTCATTCTGGGACTTTTTTCTTACCTTAGATTATTTGACTTTGTGTAGTTTATTTAGATTATACAAATGAGGCTACTGTTCCTTGGTAGTTTATTTTACTGTTAATTACCGCTGTTTCACGTTTTGCTCCAACCAAGTGATCTCTTCCCCCAACACTTACTGAATTTCTGGTCCCTTTTGGTGCTGTACTGAAACACTTCAACTTGAAATGTTGAATTAGAGAACACTCGGTTTGTCAGGTGAGCTTCTTTCTGAGAAGGCACTGAAATGGCCTAGCAAGAGTCAAGGAAATTTTAAAGCTATTGCAGATAAGGAGGTGGAAGAAACCCGTGTGTTGGACTGATAGTGCAGCAGATACTGATTAGATAGATGTAGGTTGTAAGAAAACACTGCACTCTGTACTGGGTCTTCAGCTTTCATTATGGAGACCAGTCTTTTCATTTTCTCAGGCTACTTCCTGATGTCTTCTAAAATAAGCTTTTTCTGATACCTGAACTGTTTCACATCTTTCCTTTACCTTTGAAGCACTTTTGACACTATCTTCAGTTCACAAGGTAATTTGATAGAAACACAGAGTCAGGAAACACTTTCCTTTAAACCTTACCTATGGAAGCTGCAAGAGGTCATGAAATTGGCAGTGGTATGAAATAGGTTAGCTAGAGAAGTACTAGAATAAACTTATCCAATGAATTCACAGAACACAGGGAAACATTCCTGATAGTACTGAGAATGAGATAATGGACCAAAGCAAATAGGTTTGTAGAGCTGCCTTCAGTAAGTACACTATACTTTGATTCATGAGTGTTTAAGTAGGTTGTTCTTGCAATCGTATATCAGGAAAGGGATTAAATTCCTGGGGTTTGAGTTTTAATCTTTGGGACAATGTTCACTGAACAGCCGGTGGCTCCGTGCTCAAGAAAATGCTTACAGCAAAGTCCTTATTTTGTCCCACAGCACGCACCAAATAGGACCATACTATATATTTGCTGCCATTTTATGGTGGTCTAAGTATTTTTTAACCTTTGTTTTGATGAATTTTGACTGAATGTAATGTTTGTAGCTAAGGAGTGTAATTGGTTCATTAGCTTTAAAATCCTATCTTAATCAGATGTGTATTGCAGTGAATTAATACAGTGTGCACTTTTATGTGCTTAAATTTATTTCCATTTAAGCAGGTGCTGAATATACCTGTTGCTTTTGTGGCAGCTGTGGAATAAAAGCAGGATATAGTGTTAAGACTCTTATTTTTTTCTGGGGCTGTTAAGGTTCTGTTCTACTCAAAGTAGTCAGCTACAAGCCTGATGTTCTGAACAGTTTATTGCACACCTCAGGTGGTGTGTGATACTAGTCTACCTAGTAACAAGCAGTGTGTAGGAAGCTTCTCAAAAGAAATTATGTCTGTTGTCTTTCTGCCAAGAATTTTTCAAATGATGTTTCAGAGGGAATAGTCTGTCCTTTAAGAGCTCAGTGCTGAATATAACCATACAAAGTGTGGGAAAAGAAAGATGAGCTCTCCACTTATCAAAACATGGTTCACAAGAGAAATGTGATAATGGGTGATACCTGACACTCTCAAAAACTGACTTTGAGAAATTTCAGGTTTGTAAATCTGAACATTTCAAAATACTGTATTTCTTTTATTTTCCCCTAGTCGTGTTTTTAATATCAGTTATTCCATAACTCCTAGACAATGGCTTGTTTTAGAACTGTAGTAACAGTGAAGAGGAGCATGCAAGGGGAAGCACTTCAGGGAGTAAAGTTAACTTTGAATCTGAAAACATTACACAGAAGACTCTGTGATCCAGGACTTAGAGCAAACTGGATGGTGAAGAGAAGCATAAATCTGTACTAACAGTAAAGGCAAGTTGCCTAAAGAGGAACCTCAATGATAGAGAATATAGTTATTTAAAATGTTATCTATTTTAAATATAGTTTTGCAAAATTAATGGTTAAATTGGAGTGACAAACTTAACACTTTTCTCTTCTTGTAATAGGTTATCATTGAAGTGACAGAGATGTTGCATAATGCAAGCCTACTTGTGGATGATATTGAAGATAACTCAAAGCTACGACGGGGCTTTCCAGTGGCACACAGTATCTATGGAATTCCATCTGTAATCAACTGTGCTAATTATGTTTATTTTCTTGGCTTAGAGAAGGTTTTAACCCTTGATCATCCAGATGCTGTTAAAGTTTTTACCCGTCAACTTCTGGAACTCCATAAAGGCCAAGGCTTGGATATTTACTGGAGGGATACTTACACCTGTCCTACAGAGGCTGAGTATAAAGCGATGGTACTGCAAAAGACAGGCGGTCTCTTCGGATTAGCTGTAGGCCTCATGCAGCTCTTCTCAAATTATAAAAAAGACTTAAAGCCGCTTCTTAACACACTTGGTCTCTTCTTCCAAATAAGAGATGACTATGCCAACTTACACTCCAAAGAATATAGCGAGAACAAGAGTTTTTGTGAAGACTTAACTGAGGGCAAGTTCTCATTCCCAACCATTCATGCAATTTGGTCAAGACCTGAAAGTACTCAGGTGCAAAACATTTTACGTCAAAGGACAGAGAACATAGATATAAAAAAGTACTGTGTACATTACCTTGAAAATGTTGGTTCCTTTGAGTACACTCGGAATACATTGAAAGAGCTTGAATCTGAAGCCTATAAACAAATTGAATCACTTGGGGGAAACCCTGAGCTTGTAGCACTAGTTCAACAGCTGAGCAAAATGTTCAAAGAAACTGAAAATTAAAAAATTGACTTCTGGGTGTGGATTAAAACTTTTGAAAATGGGAGAATAACCAGATGAAGAGCTGTGATAATCAGTCTTAAGTAAAACTTTCTCTTGTAGCCATGTTACAGAAATTACTGTTAAAAATATCTAGTCATTGAGTTTTGAAATATATACCTTATCTCTAAAGTCTTAACTATAACTGCTTACAATTGGTTTTGTTAAAGCAGATGTACTAGAACTAAAGCAAGTTTTGAATCTAAGTGTAATAGTCTTGACAGAATCACAGGCATTATTTCATACCAAAAACTCTCATGCCCCTAACCAGGCTATGATAGGATTTTGGTTGAAATTCTGTGTTAAATCAGGTTGACATAATATACATACTTAATATGTATATTATGCATTTTAAACAATGCTCTTGTAAACCAAAATTTATGTTAAAAAAAAAGTCAGTACTTACAACCACAATGCACATAAAATTGTGTGATATTTCTAAGTTTGACTTGTGAAGATCAGGTGGATCAGTTTACTATGTCCTAGAGTCAATATCCTAGCAGCTTCTCTGGATATTTTCAGGGGAATATGAATTATGAAAGATACTATTTCATATGCAAATAAGACATGCTCCATGTGAAACTGTGACTTGATAAAGTTTTTGCAGTACCTTAGAGAAAAGATTTCATCACATCAATGAAGTGTAAATTTGCTGCTGATTTCAGCTTTGCAGTGAGTAAATTTGCTCACCTGGTTTTAGATTTTGAATTTGTCAAACATTCTGTAGCCAGAAACTTAAGTCTATGCATTAGAGCTCATATATATAAGTGCAGATAGCAACATAATGAGCTGCTATTAGAAATGGAAAGGGATTCACACCAGGTAACTTTAGGACATCCTAATTGGTGCAGATCTCTTTAATCTCTGCTTATAATTGAGGGGCTTCTCCAAGACTTTATTCATAATTCATATTTCATTCCTGTCCTGAATTGCTGTCTGGAGGCATGTTCTGTATCTCTCCAAAGAGACAAGAGCTGTAATTTTTTTTCTTAAAACAAAGTACGGTATCTTGTTTTACAAGCTACAATACCACTTCAGTTTTGTTAATTGCTTAAATAGAGCTTTAAAATTATAGACATACCAAAATAGAACTGGGACTGAGAGCAAGATTTAGGGGTGGGGCTGATAAGTAACAAAGTTCTCTGCTCATATATATATAAGTATAAATATATATAAATGTTAATAAAATGTAAGCAGAGATATATGGTTTTTTCTTGCCTAGGCTGGCTTTAATCAGGTTCAGTTCCCTTAGTATTCACAGGTATATTAAGCTTTGCCTTGGGGTAGCAAGCTAATGGTTTGGATCAAAGGTAGGACTGGAGCTATAAGCTGTGGTGTTAGCTCAAGCATACTCTGAAATGGACAGAGAAGCTTGGCTTCTGATGGCTAAAGGATAGTTTAATGCAGGTGTTCATTTACTGCACCTGGGAAACAGGGAGAGCTATGATCTCAGCCCACTGAGAAAACTAACTGAAGAAGGTTGCTGTAATGTTTTCCCTGGGCAGCCTTAATATCTTTCTGAAAGTGATCAAACACGACAAAATTGGGGATGACTGCTTTCAGTCTGAAATATTATGTAGTTATGGATGATAGCCTCTCCCTTTTATCTGCATGCTGAGGAGAAATCTTTGTCTGATTAGACACTCAATAATAGGCTTTTCACTGAATGGACCTGGTTGCCAGGACTGAATAGCTTAAAGTTGCTGAAAGGTATCTTTAATGTTAATAAAAGAGAATTGTAATTCATTTTTTTGTAATTTGCAGTGCTTAGTAAGCCTGTAAATTTTTAATGTGTTATGTGAAAATAGTCTGCAGCAAATTACATTTATTTTGTGCCATGTCTTGGAAGTTTCTAAGTACTGTTGCAGTTAATGTTGAATAGGAAAAAGCACTGAGAAGATTATTGTTGTCAGGAGAATCTCCTAGTCTTACTGTGAAATGTATCCTTGTGCCTGTTAGGATATTGTAACTGCAACACAATGCAAAGTGCACTTAGTGCCGTTTCATTTCTGTTCTGTTGCTGGATGTAAACAGTTCTGTATAACCAAAATGAAGTAGCTTTTCTTACTGTTTGTATAAAGCTTTTCTACCATCTGAGATTTTTGCTATGTCGTTGCTCCTTTTTTTTCATTCTGGCAATTCACCCCAGTATTTATTCTAATTCTATATCTTATGGCATGTGCCTTCATCAGGAGTAGGTACATGGATGTTTTCCAGTTGCAGACCATTTAAACCACAAATAGATAAGAGGGGAACAGTTGGTCCAGCTTTCTTTTCCCAGGTTACAAGAGGCCATGCAGCTCCATCTTACTTTTCTGCCTTCAAGGTGTTTGATGTCAGTATTCAAAGCATATGCTGAAGGCATGTCTGGAAAGGCCCACAAGCAGAGCATTATTGCTCTTCACTTAGGTTAGAATAAACAGGATTGTGGGAGCTTTTCTTGATGTATTCAGGAGTCAGAAGAGGCTGGGATATTTCCCCTTCATCTGTTAACCTGGTAGAGCATCTTTAAGTACTAAATGCCAGTAGTAATGATGTCACTTAGTCAAGGTAGATTTTATATTTGGTGCCATAAGATCAGTCTGTGCATTTTCATCAATATCCTCCAATGTTAACAATGGTTAAGTGATGCCCCTGAGGTTAAGCAGTGTTAAGAAAAACCCCGCTTTAAACCAGCATGGGAGTTCTTGTGACTGCACAATTACTTGTGTGAGTGCCCCTCTGTTGCTATGCCTCCCACAACACTGGGAGTAGGGATTTTTCCTGGTCTTTATAAAATATGCAGTGTTGTAGAATGGCAATCCAATTTGCAACTGGAGATGCCCACAGGGAAACAAAGGGGATGCTGATTTCAATGTCAGTCCCTTTGAGCCAGAATCATTCCCCTTCCTACCTTTGCCAGCAAGTTATACTTTGATCAGGTTATCAATGCATTTCCTGGGGATTTAGTTCTTGCAGTTCATATTAAGAGAAATGCAAACACTCATCAGTCTGGAGCATTCCCCGCTACCTCAGTGTTTCTGATCTTGTGCTTGCTTGGATGTAAATGAGTGCTGTCACCTGTCTTAGAGTAGCCAGCCATTGGATGGGACATCTGTCTTTGCTTTTTCATAGGCTTATGTTTATCCTGAATTATGATGAAAATTGCACCATTTTAAGACCTTCCTGAGGAGATAGCTTCCTCCTTTCCTTTTGGACTTAGGCTGTTCAGGTACCCACTCAGAGCAATTTTGTGTGTATCAGCCATTGTTGATACAAGCAACATAGAAATGTTAGTGGGAAAGAAACTGTTGGCTGTTCTTTATGGTTTTGCTTTTTTTGTTATTCGTTTCTGCTTTTTTGTTAGTTTTGTTAATCTGGTTACATGTGCTATGGAAATTTCCTATATTAATGGCTGTTTTCCTCAGTTATTGTTAAAATGCTAGCAAGGTATAAAAACATGCAGTTTGTGAGGGGGCTTGCATTTCTCATGTAAAACTGGTTTGAACTTTAATATGCCTTTATCACTGAATTGGGCCAGGCTTTTATTCATGTGCCACATGGGCATCTGTTGCTCTTCGTTATCCCATCTTCATCATTTTACATTTCAGGTTTGGTATTTACTATGTTCTTTATATTATTTGCTCAGTACTTTCACTGTAATTCTTTCACCTATATTTCTATTCTGCTCTTAATACCAAGCACACAATACCATCAAACTTGGTTTTGATCCTGGACAAACTTAATAGACTGGGTCTGCTTTTGAAATGTTGAATCTTGGCTCATCATTTGCCTTCACAAAAGTAATCCAAGATTAATTCAAGATTTTCTGCGACCTCAAAATGCCTGACACTTTTTTCCCAGGAAGCTAAAGCCTGTAACGTCTTATATGACCATAAATTATTTTTGTCTCATGTAGGTTGAGCTACTTTCCTTGCCCTACCTGTTTGCTTTCAAGATCCTCTTTGCTTTGGTGATAATGCCTATTAGGTCTTTTTATGACTGAACTTAACTCACTGGCCCTGAGGGAGAGAAGTTAATTTTTGTCCAGGTTAATGAATTATCCCACTCAGCAAGAACCTGATGAAAGCCAGAGCTGGCAGGTGGACAAAGGCCAAGGAAAGGATTTCAGAATAAGAAAACTCATTTTTGCCTCCTGAGGCTGCCTCATGTAATTTTGCCTTCTTTTACAGAATTTACTCGACTTAGTTCTAAAGTATGTGGTTAGTTTCTCTGAGCTTCCCAAATAGACTGTGAGAGATACTTAAGTTAAAAGTTATTTATTCTGATAATTATTTATGTAACTTGCATATATCATCTAAAGATTTTATTAAAGGTACAGATAAAACAAGAATACATTGTTTCAGTACTTCATTTTTCTTTCTCTTAACAATTTTTCTGTTCTTGAAGTCAGGGAAACATAATCTGCCGTGTGCCTATTTGAGTTGATTGCTACCTCACATTAACATCCTTCCTGAAAAAGTTTTAGCATAGCTGAGCATCAGTGTTCAACCTTTTCTGCAGCACTTATTTTAAAATTACTTCAGAGGCACCTTGTTGAGGTGTAGCTAGGAATAATCCATGATTCATCAACTCACTTCAAGCATATAATCTGCAAAACTTCTAATAAAGATGCAGGTTAAACCACATTAACCCTGATAGTGTTCCTCACCTGTATTCCCTATGGAACAAGTGCATTCTCAGCTAACCTACTGAAAAGCTATTTACTGATTATCTCTGTTTAGTGCAGCATAGAGAACCATGGGAGATGCACCAAGAAGGCCTCATGTGACACTCCCAGGGAAAGCACTGCAAAACCCAACATGACTTTGTGTAGAAGACTAACTCTGAGGTGAAGGGAAATCATAGATAATTATCTGCTTCTGAGCTCCAGGAAAATGCTTGACTCATTTGTATACCAATTACATGCTGACAGTTTAGTAGCTGCATCATCTCTTGTGCACAGTAGGTCATTTTCACTTCATAATACTTCAGTTGCTATTTCTAGAGCATGTAGTGTGAGCTGCTTAATCACTCAGTAATTACTGAAGTCTGTAGAAGGGCAAATGCATACATTTTGTTTTTGTGTTTTGAAATACTTTAAAACTCTCCTCTTGTGATCTGTGCTACTCCACAGAGAACTTCTGTTGGCTGAGAGAGCATAATCTTTCAGTGACTGGAGTTATTAAAACCAGGCTGACACCAAGCCTGTGTGAACAGATTGGAGGGGAAAAAGGTTTGCAAGGAAAAAAAACCCTGAAGTTCTTTAAAAGTAGAATTTCCTATAATTGCAGAGTTACTATATGAAGCATGGAACTAACTCAAACAGTTTTTCTGTGGTTTTGACTGAAGAACCTGTATCCAACTGCTTTCTTTTTGGGATGGGATGGAATGTACAGGTCAAAGTAAAAGCCATACAGAGGAATTGTCATTGCTATTCACAGAAGTGTAAAAACTCTGCTATAAACCTAATCTCTTACCTTTTACACCAACCAGCATGAGTGTGCAATAAATTCAGAAGCTAAATCCATTTTTACTTAAGAGTTCATAAAATGCTGAAGTTGTAATTTGAGGTAATGATGTGAAAACATTAAATTGGTCTAGTTGTTTAATTGGCATTGGGGCTGTCCTGTTCCTTGTCAAGTGGATCATGAGCTGTGGCTACTTGTTGACTACAACACTGAAACAAGAAGTATGAAGAAACAGAAAGAACAAGCAATAAATTATGCTATTCTCATTATCATTTCAGAAATAAATTTAACAACATTCATGAAGATGGTGAGAATGGCTGCATTACCTGTCAAACTAGGGGTAAAACAAGGGCAGCTGGGGCCAGAAGGATCACAAGAAGTATTTTCTTGTTGTCAGTGCCTATCCTGTCAGGCAGTACACAAAGTAGGGGATGCTCTGAGCTTTGGCCTTGGGAACAGTGGGAGAGTCAAAAAGGAGAGCAAGAGGCCTTACTGCTCTCACTTTTACCACTTCCGTGTAGCTTCAGCTACATGCCTTGAAACTGGAATAGATCGTTCCAAGAGTGCCCTCTGTGGGAGATGAGTGGGCTTAGGAACCCAGATGGGACAGCAGCACCACCAAAGATGTGGAGGAAGGACTAGGGTATCTAATTTTTCCCCCAATTCTATTCTTTGTCCTGAAATAACACATTACCTATGGCAAGGGAGGACGATGAAGTGAAGGCACAGAGTTCTTTGCTGGATCGTCCCCTTGGGGAGCAGCTGCTTTGTGCAAGCCAGTAAAGCACACCCTCAAAGCCTGCTACTTGAACATGCTAAAGATCAGCATGCTAAAGGATATACACGTTATCCAGATTGTTTTGATTGGAATGTACTAGTGTTACCAAACACCCATACTCGATTTCTGGAGTCAGTGTCACAGCCTCAGAGCAAAGAGCACTAATGTGCTGCCTGCCAGAAGAACAGACAGATTTAATGTAATGGAGCTCTAGGACTGAAAGAGCTGCTCGATTATTTATTGTCATGATTGTTCCAGTCTTAGTGGTGCCAGCATTCAAATGATATTGTTTGCATTAAGCTGTTATGAGACATTGAACTATGAAACATAAGAGATTAAAAAGGTGAAAAACATCAATTTTGATTTTTATAAACACACCTCTTAGATCCTGCTATACCTCTCTGTCAAACTGAAGAGCTCTTACTCAATTTCTGTTCCTCACCAACCGGTACTACAACACAGTCAGGTCTTTCATTTTTTGCTGTTAATCTTACGCACAGCGGACACTTCCTGGATTTTCCTGGATCTCCCCGGGAATATTTTCCCCAAATACTGAATGTTGAAATAAATGCAGCCGCGTACAGAGGAATAGCCCCGTTTGGGAGTCCCGCTGGCCCGGGGTGCTCGGGGGAGCTCTGCTGCCCAGCGGGAATTCTCCTCAGCCGCTGCTCCCGGGAGCGCGCCCAGCTCGGACTCGGAACCGCCTCCTGCTCACTGTCGGTTCCCCAGTGCCGCAGGGCTTTGCCCACCGCAGCACCGCGGCATCTTTCCTCTCCCCTCACAGCCCGCCGCAATTTGCGGCTATTCCCGGGGAGGCGCAATTCCCGGGACGGGCGGGACACCGCGGCACCGCCCCGCGGGCCCGGCTCGCCCAGTCAGAGCGCCCGCCTTTCACCCCGCGGCATTCTGGGAGATGTAGTGCGGAGCCGGCAAGCCCGCGCGGCGGAACCACCTCGGTGAACACCATTACCCAGAAAGCTCCGCGGCGGCGGCGCCCCGGGCCGATTTGCCCCGAAGGCGGTGACTCGAGCAGAGTAGAGGGCGGGCCGGACCAATAGCGGGGCAGGGCAGGGCTGCCCTGGTGCCCGCGGCCAATCGGAGCGCTCCGAGGGGCGGGGCGGAAGTGCGGCAGCGGGGCGGCCCCGCGCGTGTGGGGCCGGGCCGGGAGCGGCCCGGGCAGCGCCGGGAGCGAGCCGCCCGCAGCTTCCCGGCGAAAGAGCAGCTCAGGGAAGGGCGTTGTGAGAACAGGCTTGCGCGGGTGCTAAGGGCGTCTCTCCTGTGCCCGCAGGTGTGGGAGCAGCCCGGTGCCGCGGTCCCGGCATGGCTGCCGCGCTGCCTCCCGATGCGCTGGGCCGGCGGGTCGCCTGTGGCACCGACTACGGGACTGTGCGCTATGTGGGCAGCGTGTCTCCTACTGCAGGTGAGCGCCACGAAAGTAATAATCTTCACGTTTTATGGTTGTTCTCGAGGTTCTGCTCATGTTCTTCTTAATTAAGAAAACCCAACATTGTCGAGTAAAACGAGGCAATTTACAATGCGATGTTTCCTCATTGTTCTTGTGTAAATATGGTGACTTCTAGTCTGTACGAGTTGGGGTTTGGGGTTTTTTAAAGAAGTCAGAATTGTCAAAAGGAGCGTAAGAAGACCTTTGCAGTCTTTTCCCTGGTCTCTGTGCTGGCAGGGAAGGTAAGAGGCAGCAGCAGATCACCACACCCGGTGCTCCTTTGGTAACACATTGTGTTGGGTTTGTGTGACAAGGCTCTCTCTGAGAGTGGCAGGGCTGCAGGGGTGGCACCTGTGAGAAGCCAGAAGCTTTCTCCGTGTCCAGCAGAGCTGCTGCCAGCCAGCTCCAGCGTGCACCTGCCCTGGCCAAGGCTGAGCCCGTCAGCGATGGTAGCTGTACCTCGGTGAAACCATCTTTAAGAAGGGGAGGAAAAGAGACTCTGTGTACAAAGGTAGCTGTGGCCAGAGAAGAGCTGAGTGAGAATACGTGAGAGGAACAGCCCCACAGAGACAAAGGTCACTGAAGAAGAAGGGAAGGAGGTGCTCCACACTCCAAAGAGGAGATTCTCCTGCAGACCTACTGAGACAGGCTGTTTCCTGGCAGCCCAGGGGGCTCTGCAGGGGTTCAGAGATCCACCTGCTGCCCATGGAGGAGACACACACAGGTGGATGCCTGAAAGGAAGTGGTGACCACTCCAGAGCAGGCTCCTGGTAGACCTGAGAGATGAGCCCTGCTGGAGTGGCTTTCCTGGGAGGTCATATGACCCTGTGGGGGACTCATGCTGGAGTAGCCTTTTCCTGAAGGACTACACCCCGTGAACAAAGGGTTCCACACTGCAGCAGTTCCCAAGGAGGTATACTGTAGCCTGCAGGGAGGAGTTATGTCGGATCAGTCCATGGAGAGCTGTCTTCTATGGGAGGAACTTGCACTGGAGCAGGGGAAGGACTCCCCTCTTTGAGGAGGAAGCAGCAGAAATCAGGTGTGATGAACTGCCTGTCACCCCCATTCTCCATCTCTCTGCCTCTCGTGGGGAGGAGGTGGAGCCCAGGAAGGAGGGAGAGCTGAGGTGGGGCTATTTTTAAGATTGATTTTACTTCTCATTATGCTACTCTGGTTTTGACTGGTAATAAATTCAGTTACTTTCCCCAAGTCAAGTCTGTTTTGCCCATGACAGTAATCAGAGGTTGATCTCTCCCTGTCCTGATCTCAGCTGATGAGCCTTTTGTTGTATTTTTTCTCCCCTGTTCAGCTGAGGAGGGGAGGGACAGAGTGGCTTTGGGGGGCACCCAGTATCTAGCCTGGGTCAACTCACTATAGATGTTCAAATTTATGGGAAGATTCCTGATGCTTGGAAGAAGACTAGCCTTGCACACGTTCTAGAAGAGGCAAGAAGGATGACCAGGAACTGTAGACTCATTAGCCTCACTTCAGTTACTGGAAAGATCACATAGCATGTTTTCCTTGGAATCCATTCCCAAGCCTGTGAAGGACAAGATGGTAGTTGGGAGTGTTTGGTACTTGTAAATAAGAAGTTGTGCTTGGCAGATGTAGTTACTTTCTATGATGATATGACTGAATGTGGATAAAGGGAGAACAAATCAATGTTCCTTGACTTCAGTAAGTCTTTGAATAATGCCTCCATAAAGAATCTTATTTGGAAGCTGAAGAAATACAAGGTAGATGAATGGACTGTTAAATGATCCTAAAGTTGTCAAGCTTGTAATTAATTAATGACTTGGTGTCTGTAATGAGTGAGTACTGCAAAAGTAAATGCTGGGGTGTGTATTGTTTCATGTATTCCTCAGTGACTTGGGTGATGAACAGGGTTCACCCTCAAATGGCTGCTGTGATACAAGAGAGAATTGCAATCCACATCAAGGTTTATGAACTTTAGGTTTGAACCCAAGAGATTGAAGAAGGATAAATTTCCACAGGTAGTGCAGACCAGGAAGAACTAGTGAGTCACAGAGTCTGTTGCAAAGGGCTTGGGAGCTAAGTTGGATACTGTTATGAATATGAGCCAGCAGTGAGCCCTGTAACAAGCAAAGATACATGTTGTACTGGGTTACCTTAGAGGGAAGTGTTGAACATGGCCTGCAAGTTAAAGCTGTTATCCCTCTCTGGGGCAGGGGTTCCTGACAAGGTTACACTTGGAGTAAGGTATCTGCTGTGGAGCTATTCCAGTGCCAGAGAGATGCAGATAAACTTGAGAGGATCTCAAAGCTCTCCTCTCTTGAGGAGTCTTGGAGGACTGTCAGGGTGGTTAAGGGCACAGACCATGCAGGTGTGTTGTGAAGACTGGGCTTGGTTAATGTGGTGAAGGGAAGAAAAAGTGCCATCCAATGGTTTCCTGCAGCTGTTTGACGGGTGGGTACAAAGATGGCAGAGCCTAACTCTTCCTACAAGTACTAGAATATACAATAAAGGATAATGGCCACAGCAGGAAAACCTTTTCCATTACAATGCAGCACTGGAATATGCTCACCAGATGTGCTGCAATCTTTCTCTCCTTGGACATTTTTAAGGTCTGGCTAGGTAACAAATTACCTGACTGACTTTTTTTGGTGCTGGTGATAATCTCCTGCTTTGAGAGAGAAGGTTTGGCTAGGTGAACTGCAGGGGTTCTTTCTGGCTGTGATTTCTATGGGTATGATGCTGTAAATTTGAAAAACTATCAACCATTTTTTTCAGGAATTTGGCTTGGTGTGGAATGGGATGATCCTCAGAGGGGAAAGCATGATGGCAGCTATGAAGGAACACAGTATTTTAAGTGCAGGTGAGTTGAGTCACAGCATTGGCATATCATATGTGGTGACAAGATGGTCATTGGGAAAGGCCCTTTGACAATTTTTAGGGCAAACCCTTCTGTTATCAGTTGACCAGTGTTAAAAAGATCATAATTCTGAGTGTTCTGACTAGCTAATCCATGGAGGCTCTTGCATTGACATTTATCCAGTTACAGGTATTAGGGTATAGTAAATACTTAGAAAATACAAGTCATGTTTTCAGAGGTATGCTATAAATTGAGACTTTTGGATGTTATTATTATTAGTAGGTTTTAGACCTCTTACTTTAGTTAGGAAATCAGTATTTCCTAGTGACTTTCAGTAGATAATTCTGAACCAAAATATTGGTCCATATTAAGTGTTCCAAATACAGTTTATATTTTAATTTAAGGTGATTTGTATGCAAAATGCCAAGTTCCTGCTAGTCATTGGGGTTATATTGGTATCACTAAGGAATTTTTAAATAAATTCATTGGATTTAGTACATGCAAAACGTAGTCCAGCTGTGTGGGGTTTTAAAACAAATGCATGCATTACTTTTAAGTGAAAGGATTTGAGCACTTAACATGTTTGAAATTGCAGAATATAGGACTCTAGGATGGATATTAACTGTAGCAAGTCGTTGATTTCTATGTCAGGACACGTGCAACAGCTAAAAGTTTGTAAGTTAAATAGTAACTGGATGAGTTCATAGAGGAAAGTCATCAATAGCTCTTAAATACTACAAACTGCTAGCTCAGTAAGCTCCTGAGCATAGAAGTGGTGAAGGATGAGAGAACAAAATCTGTTCTTCAGAAAAATAAGTAAAGAAGAAAACACTGACCTCTGAGAACTGGATATTTTTTTCACTTGTATCAAATAATAATAAAACAAGGCTTGAGGAGGCTAAACACATTAAATACTAGAAAAAAAATCAACTTTGCTGGATGTTTTGTTTCAGCTAAAGAATTGGAAATGATGGTTTTAGCACAACCATATCTTTAAAATTAATATATTAGTGGAAGTTGCTTCCTAAATTCTTTGAATTTAATTGAAACAGTTTCCAAGTTGAAGCTAGCTATGTTCTGCTGTAGGAGAAAAAAAAAAATGGAAATAATTGGGTGACCATTCAAAATCTTTCTGGACAGAAAAAGCAATTGAACATTTCATGAATGTTTTTCAGAAACTCAACTGCTTTACATTTGTGTGTATGTGATATGTACATATATGTGTATAGACTCTTGGGTTTTTAGCAGCCATTAGTGTGCTTCCAGGAGATGAGATCTCAAATAGTAACCTTAATTCTTGATGTAAAAATCAATGTTTTGAGTGAAGCTCAATAGCATAACAAATGTAAATGTAAATGTTGTGGTCTTTAAACATGTTGTTCTTTCAATATCTGTTCCTGTTCTTCGTACTCTGCTATTTTCCAAGAAGTTCTGCTGGAGTCTAAGAGAACACATAGTTCCAGCAGTCCACCAAGACACACAGACATAACTTCCTGGGTGCAGACACATTTGTAGTTCTTCTGTTGACTATTGTGAAAATACAGGCAAACTTAAGTAAGAAATATTTACCTTATTTTAGCAAAAGGATGCTGAAAAACAAAACCCTTCCACAACTTAAAACATCACCTCTTTACTGCTACTGATTAGAAGAGCATAATGTTTCTTTGTAGATGAATATACACATCTAAAGAAAATGCTGTATTTTTCCCCTTACACCTTATCACAAGTATCCTTTGCCTACAAGCCTACTTTGCTCACTCCTTGAATTCTGATAAGCAGAAGCAGCTGATCAAGTAGCTTGTGCTGTAAACAAATGCAGTGAAAGGACATTTCAAAATTGCTTTTAAGGCAATTTAAAAAATAGCTTCTTTAAAAAATATATCTTTCAGAGTGACACTTGAAAATAAGACCATAAGAGGAAAATAAAACTGATTTTGAGATTCTCATTACCAGAGAATCTTCTTTCTTTTCAAGTCCTTACTTGAAGCAGTAGATCTGCTTACAGCTCTATGTGATCTGTACAGTAGGTTTTTTGAAAATATGACCTAAACTTTTATGTTTCATGGCAGTATGTTTTTCTGGGTCATTATGTGGTGATGATTAAACTTCTTAAAAATATGAATACCAAAAAACAAAACAGCCATACTTCAAATTATGCTGACATCACGAGCATGTTCATCAGCCTTGTATCAGCTGGAAATGGCAATGCACAATCTAGTGTTGGGTTTGTGTTTGGTCTTTCCCTGATAATAGGATCTTATTTCTTAACTGAGGAAGCTACTATTTTAGCTGTCAGTTGCAGTAGTGTATAATGTAATTATGTTCTGCAGTCCTTCAAGAGAAATGAGTAATCAAGCCTGAAAACAGTGTTAAAATTTGTATACAGCTTTTGAAACATGAGTGTGCTTTCCAATAAGATCCTGTCCCAGACCCACTGACACATTTGTGTGCGTGTGTTCCCCTGGGAAATGTGGGTTACAAGCACTTCTTCCTCCCCTGGTTGTCCTATGCTTATTGCATGATGATCTGCTCCACGATGATTCAAGATGTTCTGCTCCATGAAAGATCTGTTTTTATTAAATTAGGCTATTTTTTCTTCAAGGGTGACACATTCCCCTCCAGGAATATCTACCTAGAGTACAAACAAACTCTTCAAATACAGGAAAAAATACCATTTTAGTGTCCATGAAAATGAAAATTATTTCCATTTTGCAAAGGCAAAAAGCACTCCTAAGATTCCTTAGGAGGTTTCAGTTAAGAGGTTCTGTTCATCAGAAACTCATGGTCTTTGCTGCCAATAGAACTGAGTTGAAACAAAAGGTTGTCCCTAATCACTGCTCAAACATATCCTGGGCACCAGCAGAACCCCAAGAGAGCAGCTAAAACTGCAGATGTCTGTCTTTCCCTGCTTTTTGAAAGCTCAGAGTCAAGTTTCATGTCTGTTTAACTAAGGTAAACTTTCAAGAACTTTAAATACTTGCTCATGCTTGCAAAGATTCTGCTGTTCAGTCAAATTTGATACACCATGGCAGGTTAGTGTTAGGTGTCATTTTTAAGCATTGTTTGGTGCCACGGCCTCTTTCTAAAATTTGAAGGATTTTCTTTACTGCAGTGTGTAGATTCTTCTAATAGAAGTTTTGTCTGTTGAACACCTTTCCCTAGGAGGAAGAGATCTGTTCAGCTCTGTCTAGAAAAGATGTGCATGGATTCAAACAGCTCCACTTTATGACACCTTATGAGCCTTGTAGTGCATTTGCTGCAGTCACGATGGTAATTGCCTGGAGCTGATCATTGCAAACAGACTGCACTGGGCAAAGAAGCCCTTTGATCCATGTTTACTGCCTAGGCTGATAAAGCTGACATCTCTCTCTGTGGCTCAGAGCTTCTGCAGTCAGACAGCTCAAGTGTGGAGCTGTTATGATTTATGTACTCCTGCATTTTTCTTCAGTACTGAGAAGTGTGTGTGTGTGATATTTCCCTTGCATATGAAGAGCCATCATGTACCTGTAATGATGAGCAGTGCCATGACTGGGTTCTACATTAGCAAAGAATGATGCCAAATTTCCTCCTTATTCAGTGGAGGCTGATAGCTCATCTAAATTTTAATGAATATCCTTGAAGTGCCCTGGGTGTGCCAGCAGATGGGTTGTATGCTTCAGGCTACTGAATCATGAATAGGAAGTGTCCTAGATGATGACTTCTGAGATTGGGGTCAACCACTCTATTTTAAAAGTCAGTAGGAAGTGTCAGTATTAACTAGAGCCAGCCACTTGCCAGAGCTCCACTTGAGCATGTTCTACATTTTCTGCTTAAGAAAATTGGGCCGTATCTTCTACCACTCTCTTTCCACACAATGTTTTGTTCTGGCTGCAAGACAATT
Organism: Passer montanus; assembly: GCF_014805655.1. Taxonomy (NCBI): domain Eukaryota; kingdom Metazoa; phylum Chordata; class Aves; order Passeriformes; family Passeridae; genus Passer; species Passer montanus. Next base: position 9,641,417 of record NW_024366591.1, read on the forward strand.
TGCATACATGTTCTCAGACTTCTGAGTGTTCATCTTAAGTGAAGTTGATCAGTAATCCACAGGTTCTTCCATCTCATAGTATGCATGCTGGGTGACTCTTTGGATTAGGATTTATCTGTTTAGTTCCCAGTTATGGAGACTGATGGCTAATAGGTGTGTTTTTGCATTAATTTCAGGTGCATTATTTGTTTGATATGTACATGCAGCTTGTACAGTTCATATGTCCTAGTGGGAAATTTAATGCAGGCAGTGTATTTTAGGAAAAATGAGTTACAATGACCTCTCTCCTTGAATGCACAATAATTTTGCCTGAAAATAGGTTCCTGTTGCAGTTTCCTTTCCTGTCTTTTGTGACAGTTCCTTAAAAAGTAGATCAAATAAATAGACTGGAACTGAAAAGCTTAGGCTGTGGAATGGATTTAAATATACATTAGGTAATTTATAATAGCATTCAGAGTAATGGGAAATGAGCAACAGGAGAGAGAAAACCTATGACCTTATGATCAGGACAAAAAGAGAAGGGTCTTGAGAGATAAATACACTAAAATTTTCCTATAGCTTTATATGACCGGGGGACAGGGCAGCTAGGTTCATCTGTTGATTTTTATGGGTTTTGTTTTCCCCCCTAAGGATAGAACTGGTTCCTGCATGGAAAATGAAGAAGGAGATGCCAATAGAAGTGGTGACCTGACAGGACAGAAATGGGCTTAGGAAAGGATATGGTGATGGAGAGACCCAAAGGTCTTGGCTATGATAGGGATAAGTGACATGACAGGAGGCATGCAGAAGTGAGGTTCTAGATTAGCTCTGGTGAGAGGGTTGAGGAAAGCAGAACTGTTGAGTGTAGAGGGCTGGCGATGACAAAATTGTGATGATAGGAAATTGGACAGTTGTTGTCAGAATAAACTTACAGCAGGAGGTTCAGGCTGCTCACTAGTGTGAATTACAGATAGGCAGGCGTACAAGGATTTTTTTTCCAGAGCCCCAAGCAGCATCCTACACTATCTGCCATCTATGAAGCTATTTGACTTAATGAAATGCAGAAGTGATATGTTTGGAGGCAAGAGATGTCCTAGTTCAGGTTGTAAAAAGGTAATTTACTGTTTAAAGAAGAGATATTAAGAAAGAATCACATCATTTTTACACTTGAGAAAGTTCAATATTTAAATCAGTCAAGTGTTTGCAAGCTATGAAGAATTTCAAAGGAATGGAAGAAATTACTTAAGAGTGGGTTACTGGATTAAAGATGTATTGAAAATGCTTATCAAACAGGAAAAGTTCATACCAGATTTATATTCTTTAGTAATTTGCCTTTCTGCTTCTTTTGTAATCATTGCACTCTAAACATAGTCATTACAAAATTAGACTGAAATTATTTTGAAAGTAAATACTATCGAGTTTCTACCTAGGTCCTTAAGGATATGAGAGTAGAAATGCTAATGAATGAAACTGGCACAGGAAATTTCCAGCCCTGATTTTTTAACAGAAATGTGAATACATGGTGCCCAAACTATTCCATCTACTTGTAATAGGTCCATAAGATTTGGGGCCTTTAGTTAATGTTTTTTTCTATGAGAATTTTGAACTTTGTAGCACTGGTGGTTTATATTATGGTTTGCTAATTAGACACTTGATGCTTACATGCTGTTTTGAGAAGTTTTATTTACATAAGTGATATCTTCCTCCTGGGCACTTTCCTACCAAAGCCTGTTGTCTTCTCAGCTTGATGGCAGACAGATATATATTCATAGCTACCAATTTTCTTCCTGATGTTTTTTGGCTGATGCTCGGACAGATATTCATAGCTACCAATTTTCTTCCTGATGTTTTTTGGCTGATGCTCCTATCAGAGCCTCATCTGCTCTGTGATACCATTCCCATAACTTGTCTCTGCTAGTTCTTCCCTGATACTGTGTTTCCTTGCTAACTTTGCTAGAAAATGTCAAACACACAGGAATGCAACAAAGTTCTTTCAGTGCTCAAGAAAAACCAAGAAACTCCGCTGGACTGTCTTAAACATACATTATTGGTTGGATATTTCTGTTGACTGTTCAAAATTGTTACCAAGTTGGTATCAGGATTTTTCAAAGTTTATGTTTGTATAAGAGTTCTGAGTGCTACAATTTGTATGTTGTGTATTTGTGTGAAGTACTAGTGAATTATGGAAGTCAAATACAATGTAGCAATCACAATTCTGAGTATTCCTCGGGCTTTGGTAAAAATCCTGGCACATTTGTTGTATGATTTAGGTAACTTTGTGTCTGTCCATAGGTAGAAACATTTTCTGCAGAACCTGACTTCATAATGAGTTTGGAAATAACAGAGCAGTTCTTTTTAATAATAGCACTGACACTGTAATTTTGATGTGTGAGTACATTTTGGGGAGCTGGTGCTCCAGTTCTCATGGTATCTCACTATGTGAGCTTCTGCCAAGTACTATCAAAGATACTCTGAAAGTCTTACCTGGCTCGCTGGGAACAGTGCTGTTTACAATTAGTCTGTAGAATTGCCTTTTTACTGCTTTGGTTCTCAGTACTTTTGTTTAAAGCAGTAATTAATTAGTCAGTCATTGTTAAGATAACTGTTTATATTTCAATTTTTCCTGGCTGCTCTATTCTAGGCATCCCAAAGGAGGATCGTTCATCCGGCCCAACAAGGCAAATTTTGGAGTCGATTTTCTTACTGCAGTAAAGGATCGGTATGGATTGAATGATAAGCAGGATGTTCAGTGTGGGACAGGGAATACAGTGGTATTTGGAACGAAGACTGTGGAATTTGTTGGCATGGATTCTGTTGCAGAACAGCAAAGGCAAGTGTTATATATATGAAAATTTAAGATACATTGTTAGTGATTGATCAGTCAAGTAGTATTTTGACTGTAAGAACTGCCATACATATAAAATTGTTGTGTCTAAAAGCAAGCCAGACTGCACTGTGGTGGAAACAAGAAATCTCCCAATTGTGAATTCATAATTTACAGGTTTTACAAATACAAACTGAGATTATGTCATGTTTGAGTGCTAACAGTCCTCATTCTGGTTTCATGAAGAAGCAGATGATGACATCTGGTGAGAAATAAGAGATAAATTATCATCATGTTGGCAGCCATCATTTATATATGCATGGTCTTTTAAAAATAGATGTATTTTAATGTTTTGTTAATATTGTACAGTGTTGTGTAGTCTTTGTTTACTCATATCACAAATTACTTTGTAACCAAGAGAGGGAAGACAGAAAGTCACTGTACTGCTAGTGAAGAAGTTTTTCAATCAGTTGATGTCATGTTCATGTACCTGGAAGGGTAAGAAAGGAAGTAACTTAATTATGTGTTATAAATTGCAGTTCTAATGGCCTCCAGCAGAAGAGACGTATTAGTTCAGTAGGTGGCAGTCTCCTTCTGAGCTGATATTCCACAACTATTTTCCTTTTCTCCCAGAGCATACTAAGCAGTCAAATATATTCTTGATAAGTGATACAAAGACTGCCCAAATAACTCTGAACCTCTTGCAAAACATGTTGCAAGAAACCTTTTTAACTTGGAATCTCTAATTAGATTCCAATTTGCACAGCTATATTTAATCTGTTTTACCACTCTTTATTTAAGTTAGAACTGTGGTTCAACCAGACTTACTTTGTAGTAGTGATGTAAAGGCAGAAAATAGAGCTGTATCTCTTTTCGAGTGTGAATGACACTGCAGTGTAGTAATCTGCACATTGCTAAGTCCAAAGGAGATAGGCATGAAAAGGATGTTATGTAGTTGTAAAAGCCAGGCATTTATGTAACATACCTATTTCTGTTTGAAGATTACCTAACAGAATGTTCTTTCTCATGTAGACAGCTGAACAAACTGGTGGATATCTCGGTGCGTGAGTGTGCAGTGAGCCATGCTGGTCAGGAAGAGGAAATCAGCAGAACGTGTGCCAGTATCCTTTTTTTGCTGTATTGCTTGATGCCACAAATAAAGTACATTCTTTAGCATTCCAAGTGTTCACGTCAATGAACGATACTTGTATCCTTTTATTTAAAAAAAGAAAAAAATTAAACCTGAAGTTTATATTTAAAAGTTGAATGCAATGTTAAAAAGTTAAACAGCCAGGCGCCTACAATTTTTGAGAGGATATGCAAATTGTGTATAAAAATAGAAGTGTAGTCATAGGTTGTTACTGTGACTGCAGTTTCAGAAATCTCCAGCAATGTTTTTTTTTTTAATTCCCTAGAATAGATAACCATATAGAAATAGAACTGATATGTTCTTTAGACACCAGAGATTTCCAGTATATAACAAATAATGTGTTTAGTACACTGCATGCAGTGGTAGTGTTACAAAACTACAAAGCAGTTATTATTTGTTAATTTTTAAGGACTTATAAGAGTTCCTATCAGTATGGGAATTAATCCATTTGAGGCTTTGTATGGTTAAGCTCTTTTATAAAGCTATAAGCCATTTCCATATCACAAATCAAAATAAAATTTGCTGTAACTGAGCAGTACCATCCCTTAGTGTAATCTATTTCTCTTTGATTCAAAACAAAACCCTAATTCTAATTCTGAAAAATGGAAGTTCAGTTTTGGGATAAGTTTATTTTTCTTAACAAGAAATTTCAGATATGAGGCATATAAATCTATCAAAAAATCTGATATCATCTTGGGAGACAGTAGTAGCTATTGCTTCTCAAGTTCAAAATCTGGAAACACTTAATGTCAGGTATAAATATTCATATTTGAGTTTCTCTTCCTTTGGGTACGAACAAAAGCCAAAGAGGCTCAGGATTCAGCTTCTAAATGTAACTGGGTACAACAAGACTTACTCTAATGGGAGCTAAGTGGGTTTTTTTATTTTTTTAAAATCTTGTTTTTAAGCAACTGCTTAAGTTGTGGGCTGTAGTGTGGGCTATAATTTTCTGACATCTGTATTCAAGAAGAACCCTGGGAGTTCAGCTTCTGTGTAAAACTTAAGTTCTGGCGAACATTTTCTTCAAAGTTTTAAAACTTGATCTTTGGTTTTTTTTTAATTCTTGATACATTCTGGCTGCTCAGGCAGGTCTGCATTTAAGAATCCACTTCTGTTTAGCCAACTATGTCTTGACACTAAACTTAACTATCCATAATAATGCTTTAACTAAACCATAATTATCCCAAACCTTGGTCTATTTCTGTCCTAAAATGATGCTGATAAGAAATTGTTACGACCATGGTGACAGATCTAGGGGAAAATTTCTTGTACAATGATGACATTGGAAAAGGAAGGGGGATGTTGTTAAATAAAGCTCCAATTCTATTCAAACAAGAAAATTCATAAAATAATTCCAAAATAAAGAACATTTCTAGTACACACCTATACAGTGTAATTGGCATATGCCACAATAATTTTCTGGTATCAAGTAACACAATGGACTAGTAGCAGCCTAAATCACCAGGTTTTTTATTTATTCTTATCTTTAATGAGACAAAAATGTATTTTAAAAATAGTTATAGGTGTTCCATTTCCTTCAATATTTAGCAACGAACAGCTGTTTGCAACCTGGTGCTGTTTGTAAATCTAAATTTGCCTAGAGCATATAATGATTTATTGTTATCAGCGTGCATGAGAATACAGAGAAATTGATTATAATTCACCCGGAATAATTTTTTCAGTTTTTCATTGTTGACAAGTGTACTCTAGACTGAAGGGTTTTCAGAAGTTATTTGTAAGAAAAATGTAAAACAAAATGAGATTGATGCCGGAATCTGATGCTTACAGCTACAAACTGATATAGTCTGAATCAGTTTTTATTGTTTTGACCTTCTGTTTGCTTTAAAAAAGAAAGAAGGTAAATCTGTTACTGATTTTTTTTGTGCATGGAATGTTGGAAGAAGAATAAAAGTGATTAACCATCCACCGGCTCTCTATGAGGAAATTTTACCCATAAGTATGTAACTATAAACTACATTGAGAGATTTTTATGAGAATATGCAGGTAGATTTGGCCTTAGGAAAGAAATAAAAACTTCTCTTTCAGAGTGAATAATGAAAACTGATTTGAAGACTGCAAATTTGAGGATCTTCATCTTTTCTTCTTTGTAGTGATACCTATTGAGAGAGGATTTTACATACTTTTGTTCATGTAGGCTCCTCATTTTCAGTCAACACTAAGGAGTTTAAGCCCAAGCTCTGGCTTTGTTTCATTTAGTATTCATGAAAATCATTCTTTTCATGTTGAAAACTTAGTGAAAGAGGCCACAGAGGAATAAATATGCATTCTTGAATAAATATGCATTCTGGAAGCAGGAGAGTAAATTAGGAAAGAGTATGTTTGAATATAACTAGAAATATATTTTATTATATTTTAAAATATGTGACATCTTGGCAGTGATTTTAATTTTTGGAGGGTGTAAATTTCTTTTTCTTTAATGTGTAGCTCCAAACTAATGACTTAGATAAATGTGATTATTCATTATGCAAATAATTTTTTTTTTAATGCAGTGAAAACAAAATGAGATTTCCATCTACATCAACTTTTACATCCAGCGCATTTTCAAACTTGAAGATTCTGGCCCTTAATCAAACTGAAATAACATGGACAGAGGTAATAGCTTTTCCTGATTTTTTTAAAATTTAATATCATTAGGTTTCTGAGGCAAGGGAAGCACAATAACCATTTGTGCACTGTATTGTTCTACTGAAATCAAATCATCATTAGAAAAGGTGCTGTGGGGTAACTGTGTTAGTTACATATTGACCAATGTACTTCCTACATAATGAAGGAAGTAATATTGGCATAGGAGTCTAATAAGAAACATTTCACTTCATCTACATCTGTAAATTGCCAAATCAAAAGAAAGCAGTTGGAGTACAATATAGCTTCGTGTCCCAAAGTTTTTTTTTAAGTGAAAACTTTTTGGTTCCTAGTAGTTGTTGAAGATTTACATCTACTTTCTGTATGCAATAGAACAAATGCAAATAGGAAGAAAATATTTCCTTATGATGAGAAAAACTTTGTTTTGGCATCACTTTGCATCAGCAAGAGACTGATTGGTATTTTTGCCCATACTGATTGTTCTTGAACCACATGATGCCTGGTTATTGGCAGCACAGAGCAGAGGAAAAACAAAGCTTTGACTTGTTTCAGACACTGAAATATGTGCACACTTAAATGACTCTCTCCTGGTATGATGTCTTACTAGGAATGAAGTCCTGTTGTTCAACTATAGCTAGCATTGGGCCTTTTTTCAGAGATGGGACTTAGGACTTGCATCTCAGTGTCATGTTACTTAGAATAGCTCCTAAATTTCAAACTGTTATTTGTATTTCTCAGGGTCAGATTTTACAGTAAGGCATTGTAGAATTACATGACTTTTCAGATTTCAGCTGCCAGCTGCTATCTAGTAAAAGAGCACTTAACAAAACTGGGGCTTGAATAGAAAGAAGCTTCTCCATTCTCTTGTCTTGCAGCAGGACTAGAGGAAGGTCACTGCTGTGTTTTTGTTTAGTGTCCATTCACTGTGCTCTTAAAACTGCCTGTGGGATTTATGGCAGGACAGTTGCTAATCCTTCTGTAGTAGCAGCAACATGAATGGTGAAGGGAATGGAAAAATTAAGTGGCTACAAACACTTTAAATGTCACCTAGTGCTCATCAGAGTAAATCTGTGCATTGTGGTGTTTAAAATGTTGGCACTTGCCAGCAGCTGTCCTTCATCCCTCCATGGGGTGACTGAAAGGCTGGTTGGAGCCATGGCTGCAGATTAGAATTCTCCAGGGCTAACTCAATTGCAGTGAGAAAGTCCCAGCTTAGCCAGAGCAATTTAAAATTTTGCAGCTTTTGTGTTGTTGGTTTTTGTTTTTTTGTTTTTTTTTTTTTTTTTTTTTTGTAACTCTGCTTTAGCTGATTTGTCATTGGCCATAAAGACATCTTTGATTCCAAAATCTGTTTTATAAATTTGTTCCAATTCATTCCCAGTAAGTTAGGAGACATAAGCCTGTGCTTGAAAGTGGTGTTCCAGGGCAGTCAAACAAAAGGGGAGAAATAAAGGCATGTGCCTGGCATCAGTACTCTGTGAACAAACCACTTGAAAATGTCACTGCTCAAGCTCTGAGGGGAGTTACTTGAAAAGTCAACTTTCAAATAGAAAATTGTAATGAATAAAATCCAACCAAATGAGAAATACATTTAAATTGTCAATGGGGATATAAGCAGAAGTCTTAGGATTGTTTTAATTTTAATTAAAACAATTTAATGGTGAACAGCATTTCAAAATTTCTTGTTGTTATATGTAAGAATACATGGTATTGGGAATACTTGGATTTTTTTTTTAGTTTGTTCCTCTGTTTTGAAGTGTTTTTCACAGGAGAGGGACATGCTTAACTGTTATGCAGTAATACCTAGCTCCACATTCACATGCCTTGAGCATCACTTTTCAGAAAGAATTCTTTCATTAGTATATGATTTGCATATATCTAAATACTTCTGAGATTATTAGTATATCAGTAAAAGAGCTTATTACTGTAGAATTGTTGATTGATTGTTCAAAACATAACATCTAACTTTCAAGGGGGAAAAATGTTCTGCAAAATAACTTAAAGTTAGCAGCCATTGACTTAGAAATTGAATTAATACATTTGAGTGTAATGAATTCATATTTATGGCTCCAAACCCTTTCTTTCTTATTGAGCATTTAAATCATAATGTTGTATTTGTGATTCTGTTTTCAAACTAAGATTTTGTATTTATGATATAATCTACTATTATACAGGGTAAAAGAAAAATCTGGGTTAGAACAGAAGTGCAGGATCATGCTTCTGACACTAGCAAGTAGCAGCAGGTAGTTGGGAAAAATTCTAGGCAAAGGGTAAGCACATGGTAAGAGCTTCTTAGAAAGTAATCTGGAATTGTGTGGCTTTGTGAGCTCAAAACTATATACCTCTAATTAATATTTATGGATATTTTTGTTTCATGATTTATCTAACTGTATTAAGAACCCATTTGAAAATTTTGCTGTGCATATCATTTAGCATAAATTCAACCTTTTTTGGGTTCTGATATTGCTGTCTGGTAATTTCATTTAGTAAGTCCCAATGTTTTATATTAAAGTAACTGAGAACAGCCATTTTCCATTTCATGGTTTTAATTCTTGTTTAGCTTCTTTGTGCCTTTCCCAATTATACTATTTACTTCCTGGGATAGACAGACTAAAGATACAGGACTATCATGAACTTATATGGTGACAATTGTTTCTTGTTCTCATCTTTATTTCTTTTGCAATAGCTCTTGCATTTCCATTCTTCTGGTTTTGAGCATCAGTGGCTCTCTTCTGGGTATTTGTTACCTCCCCATAAGCTATCCACAGTGAGGCCCCAGTCTTTCCTGAGGGTTAATTCACAGTGTCAGATCTGTGACTTTTTGTTTCTGAGGAAGCTATTTTAAGCAGTAGCTGGAAATTTAGCAATTTGAGTTTTTTTGATCATGCTGTGACCTATCATTTAGCAATATTCTAGTCATATTGAAAAACCTTCAGATACTTCAGGTTTGTGCAGGTTTTTTTATTCCATCCATCCATCCCAGTGCTGGGCGGTTGTGGGGCAATCTCTGTGACTGAACATGTACCTCATTTCTCTTGACTCTGCAGGTTTCTTGTCATGCTTCTTCATCACCAGTGGATAATTATTTTGGTCTGTCTTGTAGACATGGGGAAACACTATCCAGAAATATCTGTTCCCTGTTCTTGCTTTGGAACAGGAAAAGTTGTTACATCTAAGTTTGTGTTTATGTGTTACAGATATGACAGGAGGTTGATTTTCCATATTTTTGGGGGTGAAACAGTTGAGTTCCAAATCATTGGCTACCTCTGGAGGAGATCTCAGTGTTTACCCTTGGCATGGTGTCTGTTATGAGTCAGTTATATAGACCTGCAGCTGGATGGATTCATGCTGCATAAAATTAAATAAAACTGTGTAAAGTAAAATAGTATCTTTTATGCAATTTTAGGGCACAAGATCTAAAACAAAAGTATCTTTGTTCATTTTGTAGCCCTTTTAAAATTAATTTATTTTCTTTAGAGAACTTGAAAATGTCAGGATGTGTTGAATTCATGAAATTCTTGGCTTTTAGTGGGTTGTAGGCTGGCACAGTTCTAAGACAGAAAAGGCTTCAAGCTCTGAAAAATTAACATATTAAAGATATTCTGTCAGATGTGTGATATGTATTAGCTATACACATAGGTCCTGGAACTTCTGCACATGTTTGTACAGCCAATTCCTCACCTCATCATAGGGAATACATGATCACTCCAACTCACTGAATGAATTAACTCAGTTTCCAGGTCACTCACACAACTGTGAGGGTGGCCACAAGCCTGGGACTTACAGTCCTGTGACTGCAGAACCCCTTTGATGTCATCTGTGCTGGTAGATGCGGGCACAGGAGAGCCATCTGGAAGAAAGGGAAGACTAGAAAATCTTTTTCCTCTGGTTTTGGGAGCTATAGCTTGTTCTGAACACATTTAGAGCAAATTTGCATGAAATATAATTTCTGAAATATTCCCATCTTTTGTTATATTAAATAAAGTTTTGCTCTTAGGTTCTTCTTTGTGCTCAAGGATGGCCAGTACTTGAAGAGTTGTACCTTTCTTCTAATGATATTACAGTTTTGGAAAGGTGAGTAACATGAGTCAGTCAGTTGTTAGCCACTGGTGTACCACAAAGTTACACAACACATAAAGTTACATTACTGTAGCATTTACAGTACCACAACAATAATTGATGCAAATTTCACGTGATGTATTTCAGATCATTCATAAATGTGCACAATTGTGTGCATGCAGTTATATACTTAGGAAAATAGTGTTTTCATTCACCAATAACCTTAAATATGCTGGGTTTGTGTTTGTTTTTTTCCAATGTATCAGGCCTGATAATGTCCTGCAGACCCTGAAGTTGTTAGACCTTTCAGACAACCAGCTACTGGATGGAAATCAGCTGCATCTCATAGCACAGCTCCCCAGGTAGCTGTAAACAAATTTGCTGGAAATTCTTTGTCCTAGATATTCATCTCCATAGTCCCCGTTGGCTGAAATATGATAGTATTGATGTTGCATGAAAGATTCATGAGATCTTGAAATAGAGGCATTTTGCCCTCTTGAGGAGAGTAACTGCATTATTTAGTTGAACTATTTTAATATAATCTTGGTTTTGTTGTATAATAACACATTCTTCAGCTGTGTGTTATTAGGTTTTCATTATACACTTATGAAATAGAAGTGATTTACCACATTTTGCTAATTTGTAGAATTATTACCTTTCCCTGTACGCCAAAAGAGCAGCCATGATTTTCAATAGCCACAAGCTATTTTAAAAAAAATTTAGAAAATCACACATTTAAATCCAGGAGCCATTATGAAAGCTTGAAATTGTTGCACTTACTAGCTGACAAATTTATTCCCTGAACATGGCTGAAGTCAAGGTACTGTGAGGCTGCTTTTCATTTGTCAGTGGTGCTGCACCACATCAAAAGCTGCAGATCTTTATTAAGAAAAGAAAAAAAATCAGATTGTATGTCTTTGCAAATAACTTCCTGTGCCACATACAGTAATCATTGTATGAATTAAATTTCAGATTAGAACAGCTAATACTTAGAAACACTGGGATATCTTCTATACACTTTCCTGATGCTGGATTTGGTATGTAAAATAAGTAATTTATTTATAGTTTTAAAATTCTGTTTATTTTAAGTTTTCACTGTTCTCTTGTTACTCTTTTCCTAGGATGCAAAACTAAAATGTTTCCTTCACTAAAACGCCTTGCAATAAATGACAATAAAATATCACAGGTAGGTTAGATTGTGATGGTTTCACATTTTGTAAATAAATGCATCTTTGTTTAAGAGTAACTTGAAGTTTGCTTTTTAAAGTTTGATTTTATGTGTAGGATCTGCGGTAACTATTGAACACTTTGGTCAATACAGAGGCATCATTAAAAAATATAAAATTATTTCTTAACAGTTAAAAACCACATTTATGTTATGGCAGCTACCTTATAATTTCTCTCACAGAATTCTAATGATCTAAAGTTCTGACTAATTCCTTGTTTTGATTTGGTTTTTAATTAAATGGAGTGCAATTCTTTCCTTACCTAAATGAACGGGATCCAAGTACTTGGTTTGGACGATCAAAATAATTTTTCCAGTCATGTTTGTTGTACAGGAAAAGTCAGTGTTAGCAGGTATTGTTCTGAAATGAAGTTTTGTTTTATATTTCCTCAAAAGACTCTTCCCTTCCATTTCAGTGGTCATCTATCAATGAGCTTGATAAACTGCCAAGTCTGCGGGCACTGCAGTGTAACAATAACCCCTTGATGGACACAGAGAAGAACCCAGAGACCCTGAAACAGCTCATTATTGCCAAGATAAGCCAGTTGGAGGTTTTGAACAACTGTGAGGTGTGTGATATTTCAACAAATTGCATGAGTCTGGCAAAAACTTTAAATCACTGCCTGAGGAATTGTTTTCAGTTTCTTTTAAGATTATTGATTGTTTGGGTGCAGGAAAAGTAAAGTGCCAACTAATCCATCCCCTTATCAGGGGGGCAGTTACAAGTTCAGTACAAGACTGAGCCCTCTTTGTGAGCATTCCTAACTCAGTGGGGACTTGGACATGATGGGTCAATGGTGGTTTTTTCTCAGTGCCTGAATTGTGTTGAAGTTTCAGGACTGTTAACAAAAACCATACTCTTAAAAAAAGAGAAAAAATAGAAAAAGCAGCGTAGTCAGATCGGTTTCAGTGCCAGCAATACCAACATTTGCCTTCTGCAATCAAAAAATATCATAATCCACACCAAATCAAACTTTCAGCAAATGCTTATCATAAAGCAGAGCAGAAGCAGCATCTGATCCATTGCTACAGAAAACATCCTTGCATCATCATATACAGCAAAGTCTTTGCTTAGATGTTCATTTATAGTTCAGTGAGTACAGAGAGGGGCTTTAAGACTTTTAATGGCTCTAAAATATACTGAATATATGGATCAGTCACTATTTGGAGACACGGTTTGTAAGATTCTCAGTAGCATTGAAACATAATGAACACCAAGTAAGACCACGGAGTCTGTGGCATTGATTAGATTTTATTCTCTGGAAAGTTATATAATTATATTATAAGTTATATAATTATATTATGTGCCATTCCTGTGTCAGTACAGATCCTTCCTGCGGAAAGAAGAGGAGCAGAGCTTGATTATCGCAAAATATTTGGAAAGGACTGGCTAGAAGCTGGTGGGCATTGGAACCCAGAGAAAAACAAACCAAGTGAAGAATTTCTTGCTGCCCATCCCAGATACCCTACTCTTTGTCTTAGTAAGTACAAGCAGAGTACAATAGCATTTCCTCACCTCTGGCATTGTGGCAGCACTGTTTGGCCTGTTTTCAATTTCTCTTCCCCTTGGTGTGCTGCTACAGCCTTAGGAAAACCCATGCATTGGCAAGCCTGTGTACCAGTGGGCTTCTGCACCCTTTGGGGCACTGCTGCCTCAGGAACTCAGGCTCCTGGCACCTGTGTGCATCCATCCATTCAGTAGCTCTCTCAGCAGTGGGAATGTTAAGGAGCACACCCCTGTCCTGAATGCTGCAGCAGCTGGACAAGGCTCGTGTCTGCAGCACTGCCTGGTGCAGGAGCCACCACAGCTGTGCCAAGGGAACTCCTGCCTCATCCTGCACCACAGCTGCCCTAGGTCTTGAAGTTTAGTCTTTGAAGGGTTCTGCATTCTTCCAACAGAATATGGAGCACCTGAAGAAGGAGAACTGAAGAGACAACAGCCTTTGACTCTGAAAAATCAGCTCCTGAGTAAGAGGCCAGAAATGGTCAAAACTGTTCCTTCTGCATTTAGAATGTTTTATGAGCTTAGTGTCTCCTAGGTGTATATGGAGAACAAAAAGTTCCAGCTTGTAATTTTGATTTTCTGAACTGTCTCAGTGAGTTTGACTGGAAAGCTGATTCTGTGTACTCTCATTTCCCCCCTCAACCCAAGCCAAATGATTTTCTCAACTGAGATTTAATGGAGAACAAAGGTTATTGATACTCCATTCTGACAGTGTGAATGGCTTCTTTACAGAAGACATCTCAGGTTTTAATCTCGACAGCTTCTCTGTTTACTGATATTACCTTTTTAATAACTTCTTAACTTTAGGACAGACAAGAAAAACATGGGTATTTGGGCTTGTCTACATATTTAATCTGGGTTACATCCTCAACTTGCAAATTCATGTAGCTGTGTTCCCCAGCTGATAGAAGAACTGAAACTTTTTACTCCAGGGGCAAAATGGTATTTTAAGGCATTACATTCTCATGCATTTAGGTGGAAGACTAAAAAGAACAAAGAATCTTATTGGCTAGATATAACATAAACCTTTGTTTAAGGATAAGTCTTTTAATCTCTGTAAAATAATTAGGCTAATGATGTCCTTTGAATGTCTTTGTATGGTGCTTTTGAGAGGACCAAAAGCCTATTTTAATCTGAATAAGCAATTTCCATTCTACTGCAGGTTATTTTTTAAAAATGAAATAGAAATTAAGCATATTTAGGTAAATACTCATTTTGATTATAAAATCTTTAATCTTTAAGCATTAGGGAGTCACTTCTACAATAATTTAAAAAAGATGAATAAAAACTTGGTTATTTTCATTAATTAATTTTTCAGATAATGATTAAATGCTGAGATGCAGGCTACCTCCTAATTTTTGAGACATCAGGCTGAGCTAAGGGAAACAGTTTGTAATAAAAAGAAAGAGACTAGAAAGACTATGCTTCTGCCAGAACAGGGCTTATTGTTCTTTCACTAATGCCTCACTCTTCTTCCTTAAGCTTTGACAATTAAATGTCCTGAGAAACCTGAACAGAAGCCAGTGGAGAAAAAACTACCAGGTAAGAAGTCTTGGCTTATGTTCAAGCAGTTGTTTCATTGCTCCTTTTCAAACAGCTGTATTAAAGAATGGCAGCTGCCTCTGACTGTGTCAGCTCCTGAAAGCTTTTCCTCTGTTATAAAGAAATGACAAAGGCAGAAATTGTTTGAAAAGTCATAATTCTTCTGGCCTTCATACTTACTTTCAATCCAGCTCAAAGATGGAAAGTTGATGCTTTGTTATAAAGTTGATGCTCTGCTGCTGGTTTCATGATTAATATGTCTGAGGCAATTAAAGGCCAATTAATGGGGTTGAAATCTGGTGGATCAGAATGTGATGTGTTAAGAGGTAACCACATAGTGTGTAAATCTAGATATTGAGGTCTAATATCTAATCCATGAAGCTAGAATTCTAGTTTTGACCTCCATCAAATTAATCCTTTGAAGTTTTAATGCCTGTAGTGATACTAGAATGAATAAGGCCATTCTAAATTAAGCTGATTTTTTGGAAAGATGTGTCAGAATGAAGTCTGAGAGAAAAGAAGAATTCAAGCTTTATTCTAAAATAAAAATCACATTTATTATCACAAGTTGCATAAAATCAGATAGATACAGCTTTTACAAAAATGTTTGATAGAAAAATATTTGTCTAAGTACAATGTGTGGTATTACAGGAGTAGCTCACTATTGCTGTGCCTTTAGGTAAAGCTTCAAAAGAAGTGAAAGTTCAACCAAAATACTGAGTTCATCTATTGCAAACACAGGTATCACCTCTGGAACAAACTACATCTACTCATTCAAGATCCATTACAAAAAATATCCCTTCCTCTAACTGACTTCATAATATAAACAACTCTGCTGACAATGTGTTTGGGACTAATAACTCAATACCATTCCTAAGAATGTCACTAGTTCCACCATGCCATTTGCTTACTTGTGCTGGGAAAGCAAATTCCTGGTAAAGAAAACTGCAAGGAACAGCGGCCAGATGGCTGGTGTGTGTCCCAAAGGTCACTTAGTTTAGCATGTAGAAATACAAACTCAAAAAAGGTAATTATGAAGCCATAACACTTTAATTTGGTGCATGGGATCAAAGCTCTTGATCTGTAGTAGCACATCCTGCCCTATCCCCCACAGGTTAAACCATGTTCCACTTGACAGTAGCAGATATGGTTTCAGGTACCAAAGACATTATTGCAGTGTTAGAACTGAAGCAGCAATACAGCCTTTGTTTCATTGCTCCTTTTCAAACAGCTGTATTAAAGAATGGCAGCTGCCTCTGACCGTGTCAGCTCCTGAAAGCTTTTCCTCTGTTATAAAGAAATGACAAAGGCAGAAATTGTTTGAAAAGTCATAATTCTTCTGGCCTTCATACTTACTTTCAATCCAGCTCAAAGATGGAAAGTTGATGCTTTGTTATAAAGTTGATGCTCTGCTGCTGGTTTCATGATTAGTATGTCTGAGGCAATTAAAGGCCAATTAATGGGGTTGAAATCTGGTGGATCAGAATGTGATGTGTTAAGAGGTAACCACATAGTGTGTAAATCTAGATATTGAGGTCTAATATCTAATCCATGAAGCTAGAATTCTAGTTTTGACCTCCATCAAATTAATCCTTTGAAGTTTTAATGCCTGTAGTGATACTAGAATGAGTAAGACTGTTCTAAATTAAGCTGATTTTTTGGAAAGATGTGTCAGAATGAAGTCTGAGAGAAAAGAAGAATTCAAGCTTTATTCTAAAATAAAAATCACATTTATTATCACAAGTTGCATAAAATCAGATAGATACAGCTTTTACAAAAATGTTTGATAGAAAAATATTTGTCTAAGTACAATGTGTGGTATTACAGGAGTAGCTCACTATTGCTGTGCCTTTAGGTAAAGCTTCAAAAGAAGTGAAAGTTCAACCAAAATACTGAGTTCATCTATTGCAAACACAGGTATCACCTCTGGAACAAACTACATCTACTCATTCAAGATCCATTACAAAAAATATCCCTTCCTCTAACTGACTTCATAATATAAACAACTCTGCTGACAATGTGTTTGGGACTAATAACTCAATACCATTCCTAAGAATGTCACTAGTTCCACCATGCCATTTGCTTACTTGTGCTGGGAAAGCAAATTCCTGGTAAAGAAAACTGCAAGGAACAGCGGCCAGATGGCTGGTGTGTGTCCCAAAGGTCACTTAGTTTAGCATGTAGAAATACAAACTCAAAAAAGGTAAATTATGAAGCCATAACACTTTAATTTGGTGCATGGGATCAAAGCTCTTGATCTGTAGTAGCACATCCTGCCCTATCCCCCACAGGTTAAACCATGTTCCACTTGACAGTAGCAGATATGGTTTCAGGTACCAAAGACATTATTGCAGTGTTAGAACTGAAGCAGCAATACAGCCTTTCACTGTTGCTATAAGCAAGTAAAGTGAAACACTGGTACTTTGCTACAGTGGCAGCAGCATTTTTCTAATAACTTTTCTTTCTCTCCCCTCCACAGAGTCTATGACCATTCAGAAGGTCAAAGGACTGCTGTATCGCCTATTTAAAATTCCTGGTTCAGACCTGAAACTGTCCTACAGAAGTTCTAAAGTGAGTTAAAAATGGGTACTCAACAACAAAATATTTCATGCTGCTAAAGGTCCATAGCATGTTTTAAAATACTATTTAAAGAAATCAATTTCACTTGAGGAGAGCTGTCTTCATTCCTGTAATATGGCAGATTCTCCCTGACTGCAACTTCCTGCTGTTTGGTTTACATGAAGGGATTTCAGTGTAAGTCTGATTAGGTCTTTTTTGCTTTCTTATTCTAGTTGGAAGGAAAAGAAGTTGAACTGGACAATGACTTAAAGCCTTTGCAGTTTTACTCAATAGAAAGTGGAGACTGTGTGTTAGTACGGTGGTAAGAGGGGACTCTCTTGCTGGACTGAAGGAAAAACTGACACAAGAACTGCAGAAGAGAGACAGACACACAGACAGCCTCTGCCTGAACATACAGGTGAATATGAGTTTCACACACATGGCACCAAAGGGCTCCACAACTGTACTTTCAGCTCCTCAACTTGATTATCAGCCTCCATAAAAACATCTGCTCATTTGTCCTCCTGGAGAATACCAAATAGTGCTTAAATGCTTCAATTAAATAAAACTCAAGGTCACCCTTTTGCCAAGATTTTACAGTGCCTGCCCCCAGCAGCGGTGAGAATTTGTTTTACTGAACCAAGTACACGCTTGGGTTGTCATCTCTCTGCTGACAAGACAAGATCAGTGCTGCACTGAGAGGCCACTTGCTCTTTGTTTTCACTACATCCAACAACCTCAAAGTGAACAAAACCCAGTAGTAATTTTAGAAGTATCTACCTTAGGTCTGGCAGATTTTGACCTTAATCATCTTTCTTCTACCCTACAGTGTTAACATACCACATTATAAATAAGTTCTCAGCACACTGCAAGGCATTGCTATTTATTTTACAATCTTCAGCTGTTCCTCAATTTTATTTTACTTTCACTTGTGTAACCTCAGATTCAAATCTAGTCAGAGTGAGCTCTCAGAAATCCCTCCTAAATCAGGCCAAGCTTGAAGTACTTGAAGATTTGGTATAAGCAAACCTTGATTTTAATTTTATCTAAAATTACAATGGTATAAACAAAGTAATCACAAATCCTAGCCCCCCACTGCTGTCCCTGTCCCTGCACAGATGAGGGCAATCCCTCAGACAGCACAACCTCCTGCAGCAAGACTTACCAGCTGCCCTGGTGCTCAGCACAACTTTCCTCAGGAGCTGGAACAGCCCTATACTGAATCAAATCAGTAGTGCTTTAATTTACAAAAGACAGGCTAGCTGGCATTCTTATGTGCATTTATTAATTACAAGTAGGTCTTTATATAAAAAGGATTTTTTTTTTAATCTTGAACATTTTGGTGTTTGTCTGATCAACATCTATACTATAGAAAATGAATATTATCAGTCCACTTGTAATATCAAAAGGGATGTGCAAATATTGTTATACTTTAGTTGAAACCCAGCATTAAAAGGTACCTTAATATTTCTTGTTGTTCCAGGAATGAATCCAAATGTACACTTTTCCATTATCATTATACACTACCCTGTTTTCCAAGGCAAGTCCATCATCTTTCCTCACATCTACATGGATCTCCACACAGTTCCTTTAATCTCCAGAGCTCTCCCAGCTCCTGGGGCGAGTACTGGGGGGAAGACAGCATGCCACTCTCACATGTCTTCTCACACAACCAGAGACCATCCTGTTAAGAGAGAGAAACATTTCAATAGTTTTCCTTAGCAAGTATGTAGTCTCCAACAATCTTCACTTCCAAGAATCAGGTGTTTATTGTTTCTAGCAACAAACATTGCACACAAAGGTCCCAAACTGATCTGCTAGACCTATTCAGAGAACTTGGGGGTAGGGATGGAGGCTGCAGGTGGTTTGTGGCAGTTTTGTGGTTTTACTTTCAAATACATCTTCAAAAAATTTTTCCCTCTGGTTTTTAATTCCATGGTTATAGCAATTCATTTTTAATGGAAAAAAACCTTTCTCCCATTTTATGCTACTTGGAACAGCAGGCATCTCCTCCTTCTGTAAGGTCAGACAATTCTTTCAGACTTACTTGATATCGCTTGGGTCCTACAGCTGCCATCCAGATGCCCATGCTCACATCTTCACCCTGAGATGGAAAAAAAAAAACCAGATATGAGCACCAAGAAAGCATAAAGCATGACTGTGACCTGGAATAAGTTGCATCATCTGTAAAGAATGGTAACTACAAAACCCACGCCAGACTACTACAGAGGTGTTAAAATAATCCTCCCACCTTTCCCATGACAATACACTCTTCTTACAAAAACAAAGTACAAAAAACAAGACTACAGCTCCAGAGGTTCTCAGTCCAAAATATCTGTGCTTTGACTTAGAACAGGCACTAAGTATAGCAACCAAAAACATGGCAAAAGCTCACATGAGCCAGGAGAACCCAACACTAACACTTGAACAATGTTCTGACTCACCCAGTACATGCTGTTCCCCAGACCACTTAACACAGAAAAACTGAACTAATTTTTATTACCTGGTATGTTTTTAATCTTTCAGAGTTGCTTGCCAGCCACTGCACAATGTCTTTGGAGATGACATAGCCAGACCCACAAGCAAAGGCTGGATATGCAGGACTTGGATACTCCAGTTCTTGCCATTTCCCAGTTCGATCAACTGCCCAATTTAGTCTGAAACTGAAGACATGTTTGTTAGACATGAGATGTTTATAGAGAGTCCTCTGTGGAACCTATGAACACTGATAACAACTGAAGTAATACTGATAACAAACAATTTGGAGAAAGAAGTAGATGATCCTAATTATAGTTCCTAGTCTTATTTCTCTAGGGCACAAAGCTAAAATTGTAACTGTTGTTTTATCTCAATCTTGGATAATAAGAGAAAGTTTTCAAAACAGAAACAAAAGCAACATTGACAATCAGGTTTTCTGCATCTGCACCTTGCTGTTGGGTTTTGAACTAGGTAAGCACACACATCCTTACCTATTTTGTAACAGGCACATCTGTCTCCTGCTAATTAACCCCTTTGGTTAATCAACACAACACGAAGGCAGTGCCTCCAGCAGACATGCAGACGATGTTATGTAACCCATTTTCCTGTTAAAAACTAGCAGCTGCTTAAAAATCAGGAAGCAGTAGTACCTTCTCTAAGCTGTTTTCCAAATGAAACTCAACAAAGGAGATGTTCAAAGGTTGCCATCATGAATTACAAAAGAACTCTTCCTGGCAGTGGTGTTCTCCAGGGAAGCCTTTATTCACTCCCAGAGGCCTGCAGGAAGCAGTCTCTGTCTGCAGTCTCCCCACACGCTCCCAGCGCAGCAGAGCTTGCCATGGACCCTGTCAAACTGCGAGTGAGGCAGTGAAAAGCATCCTGCTTTCCCTGCTTGGGAACAAGCTGCTATTGCATTCCTCTGGCCTCACAAATGCTCCATGCAGTCACAGCTAAGAGACACAACTGTGTCAATGCAGCGGGGTCTCCCCTGTTTCACAAAGAGGTTCAGCATTGCTCATTTCCAGTCATGAGCACAAGCAGCTGAAAGCTTCAGTGAGCTACTGAGAACTGTCACCTCAGACAACAGCCCTGAAAGGGAGGAATTGCAGCTGACTGCCAGATATGTTATCAGATTCTGCCCCTTCTCAACTGAAGCTGACATGTTAAAGCACAAAGTAAATGCAAGTCTCATCTGATACCTGAATTCACTTTAGGCACAGTATCTTCCACTCCACTGAATCACAGCACAAAAGGTTAAACCCCCTCCAAACTGAGAAGCATCTGCTTTGACAATCATTTCATACTTCCATAGTTATTTCAGTGTTCCCTACATGTCACACTTGCCTGACCTGAAGACTGTGACTATTAAAGAATTTACATTTAGAGATGTCACTCCTACAGATCTTTGTACACACACCTTATTACATCACTTTATGTGTAAGCAACAGACAGGACCAGATTTGTGAAGCGAAGCAGCAAAGGCCTGTTTTTCTTCAATGAGCAGAGGGCAACAGGAAGGAACATTGTACCATTATGCTATATGGAAGCAGCATAGAGTTCCTGCTATATTGGATGTCATACCAGAGCTGCAGTGCATTCCATGGAAGGGAAGATGTGGGCTATTTTGATCCTCCTGGTTATTCACAAGTGTAATACAGGCTGGGAAAGTTCAGTCAAAAATTTATTAATCAGATCTGCTATTTCAAACAGCAGAAGCGGATAGCAATGCCTGAAATTCACAGATGTTACAATAAAGTGCAGACTGTAACAGAAATTTTGTTTCTCCTTTTTACTCCACTTCCTCAAGCCCACCAGAAAAATCACAGTGACATTACAAAAAGTAATATTTATAGTTCTGTACTATGTACGTTCCTTTTAACTTCAGTGTATTGCTGGAAATTATTTACTTATTTACTTAAGTACCATGACATGTCTACAACACATTTTAAAACCAGGCAAGATACTCAGCAAGTTTAAATCACTGTAAAGGCATACTCTGGAAAGTTATTGTAAAGGACTGATTTCTGATTCTGAGATTCAAAGTTTAACACATACAGAAGTCCTGCTTTTTACAACTGGCTTCCTTAGGCACAGGAGGGGAACCCACATGAAAACAGACTTAAATCACTAAACCACTAAAGAAATGGTATCTATCTCTTAAAGGTATCTTTAAAAAACAACTTACTTTCCCCACCAAATGTTTGGCCTGTCCAATTTTTTCTGCATTATCCTGTTAAAAACAGCTTCCAAATCAATGTAACAGTCATCATCAGTCTTCAGCAACAAATCAAAACTCGTTGATTCCACTGTCCTGTAGCCAAAATGAAAAGTGATGAAATGTTGAGCTGCACACCACAAACTACAGACAGCATGCTCTGCAAGGGGTTTTTTGGGATGTGGGGGGAAGAAAGAGTGAAGGAATGTCCTTGCTACCCTTGACTTTTAAATGTTTTCTCTATCAACCAAAGGCTGACTGCCTCAAAGGAGAGGCAGCTGTATCCTATGATGATCTGAAAACATGGACTTGTGTATGAGCAGAAGAAATCAAATTTGAAGTTTTGTTCTCCAACCAGGACAGATGGTGGATTTACTAATGAAACCATCTTAAGCAGTATTGACCTCAGAAGGATATGAATTCCTGATGCTGATGGCAGCACAGCTGTTAAAAGCCACTGGCTACACGTCAGTAGCCTACTTTCAGAATGAGACAGTCAGTTCATGGACAATTAGAAGGCTGGTGGTAAAAAACATCTGTGGAAACAACTCTGTACTCACTCTCTCTATAAATGCACTCTTCAAACACGAAAAATGTTATCTTTACCTGTCTGAAATAGTTGAACATGGCACACATAAAATAACCAAAAAAGCTTAAGATTCTAGGGATCCATGGCTGGGTTGGTTACAAACATTTGTAAGGGTAGCTTCTTATAACAAGAAGAGTATTTTTAAAAGCTTTTTATTACCAAATCTTGAAAAATTGCTAATCTGTAAGAAATTATCACAAAGATCTAAGTCTTGACATGCAAACCTCCTTTTAGAACTGAAAGCATGGTTCAGTTTTTCAGTTACATTCATAGCCATGAAATTTGTGAAGTAAGTGCATAATCTTGAAAGCAACTAAAATGAATTATGGTTAAATTACAATTGTCAATTGTATTACTTACTGCACAGCAGCATCAATTAATTGAAACAGTTGTCTCAGAGTAATAGAAATCACTGCAAATTAGAGGTAGAAACTAACTAGACTGACCACAGACAATGCAATTACACTATGAAAATTCTTCCTATCAGCCTTCTGTCCCCCTGTACACAAGCTTCCAATCCTTCCCCTCCACTCAGCACTGCTGTGGCCACATCTGGACTACAGTGTGCAGTCTTGGACTCCTCAGTACAAGAGGGACACGGCCATTCAGGGCAGAGAGTCCAGCAAAGGCCCATCAAGATGATTGTGGGACTGGAGCAACAGCCACAAACTGAAACACTGAGTGAGTTTACAAGCTGGCCAAAAGCCATCATTTAAAATACTAAAACTGCTGGTTTTCAGTTAGATACAAATGGAAAGAAATTACAAGGAGAAATTAAAATTTTTACACCTGGACTCTTAGAGCCTGTCTTGCCAGCTTGTGCTGATTTGAGGCACCAAGGGTCAGCATTCAAAAAACTATAGGCCCTGCCATTTTACTCACTACATGCACCCAAAATTTTGAGAGAAAAATACAACTTAATGAAGTAAATCACATAAGGCATGTACTTAATGGAACCTATCAAGTAACATAATCTGCCAGATCATCTTGGACTACAAACAGCACCATTCCTAAGAGAAAATAAGAAAATACTTTCTTTTCCACTTACCATCGGTAGAAGTTCAGCAGCTTGGAGGGAACGTTTCTGTAAGTGTCAACCACATCTACAAACACAATATCATCATACATACTGCTTTCTTCCTTCAATAAAGCATCTTCTTTCTCAAGGTTTCTTATGTGACTTGCAAACCTTTCTGGGCGAGTATGGAGGCTTTTTAAAAGAGCATCACCTTCTGAAAGAAACAGCACCCATTATTAAACAAAGATGCATATCTATATATTATTTAATATTTCTCTTGCATCATACAGGGCACTCATTGACAAAATGAATCTGAAGAAACATTCAAATAATTTGGGTTATGAAAATCCTGCAATTAATTAAAAAATTCTACAGAATGGTTGAAGTTGCAGAACAATGAAGGAATGTATTTTTGTATAAGGCCTGACACTAAAAGTTTAAAATAAAAAAGTATTCTCTTCAGTAATAAAAGAATTCAACTTTCTAAGGTTCCTTAATATAAAGAACAGTCTGGGACTTCACTATTTCTCTTACTGTAGAATAAAAAGGCTACTGTCAGTTCCTCCTAAGTATATGTATCTAGCATAAAAAAAATAAAACACACAAAAAACCAAACAATGCTATGCTAAATATAATCAAATAGGCATTGTTTCGATGTAGCACAGATGGTCCCTGCTGAACCACATCACATAACTGCAGGTAAAAGCTAAAAATATATTGCAGATAAGGAGGTAGTTTGTGGCACTGAAGAAAAGCTTGACAAACAAGATGGAAGGGCTGTAGCACACACTCAATTCAGGCTCCTACAGAGCTGACAAGATAACAGGACTGCCCGATTGTATCTGCCAGGCCCAGCTACAAAAACACAGCAATAACACTCTCAAAGTCTATGCTTATGTTGGCTATAACGGACCAAAAATAACACATTGACTCCAGTGCTATGTGGCCAAAATCTTAGAAACTGGAAAGGGCTCCTACAAAATCTCTCAACATTCTGCTGAGACAGGTGTAAAAGAGCAACAACAGGGATGGAAACTGTTTGTCCATATTAAATATTGTGATACAGTACCTCTAACTGCACCAGAACTGGGAAAAAGTGTAAAAAATATCAGGGAATGATTTCATTGCATGACATTTTTTAACTTGATTTTGGGTAGCAAAGAACAAGAAGAGAGTCTAGATAAGAAGACAAAGGGATGCAAATCAACTGGAGTGGCTGACAAAAGGCAAGCAAAGGAACCACATCAGGACATTGACTTTAAGCATAAAAGAGCCACGAAGAAAATGTTTCTACCAGAAGAAAACCTAGGGTGACTAAGTTCATGGAGACAGCACAAATTATACTCAGAAGTGTAACTTAAATGACCTGTTTTACCACAACATCAAATGTCATGCTACATTTTGTGGCCTTACCTTGAATAGTGTAGATAAAACCACCTGCAATTCCCTCCACACCTTCTGTGAGTTCATGTGGCAGTGACCCTTCCCCTGCCTGTTAGGAACAGATTAACTGAAATGAATAGATTAATTAATCTCTCATTATTGATGTGTTTTACCTCTGATTTTAAGGTGTGAAGTTTTCTGGCAACTAAGAATGAAATTAATTTAAAGCTCTGCTGGTTCAGGCACTTGCATAACCACAGAATCACAGAACATCCTGAGTTGGAAGGGACCCACAACAATTACTCATGTCCAGCTCCTGGTCCTTCACAGGACCACCCCAAGAATCACACAATGTGCCATGGAAGACTAAGACTAAGATTTTGAACTAAAGTTTTGTGGCATTTTTTCAAGTTTCATCCAAAATTATCAGTACTACTGAAACTTTCAGGAAACTAGTTTTGAAGCTGACAGCAAAATGCAAAATTATCTGGCTAAATTATGACTACACAGGATGTTTAGGCAAGCAAAAATCTGAGACAAAAAGAGACACACTGCCAAAAACCAAATACCCAGACTTTATCCCATCAGTTGGGATTTTAGCACAGGATTTTTGACCCACGTTTTGCCATCTCTGATATGCTGATACTGCTTCACATTCTCACAAAAACAATAAGAGCTTTACTCCCCTCAAAATAAAATGCCACTTACAGGCATAATTTTTTTGCAAGAAGGCAAAGCAAAACTTCTCTTCTGAGACAAGAGAAGCCCAACTGAATTAATGATTTACACAATGAAACACAGGAAAGTAAAATGCTAAATTCTCAACAATTACAGAAAAAATAGAAACATGGTGGAAAGGAAGGTGAGGGGACTCACTGTAATGACTCTGAAAACACCTCCTCCATCATTCACCATCACTTTATGAAGGTTTCTTGAAACCAAGCCCTGAAGATCCTGGCTCTCCCACACAATGGTACCTTCAAAACTCTGGTAAGAGAGCAAAATATAGTTATGCAGGTATACAAAGACTTTAAAAAATGGAAGTCAAACAGTTTGGGCTCATTAAAATGATTTTAAAATAGTGAACTTCACACAAGATTTAGCTTGAGTTCATAACATAAATGTTTTACTTACACTTCAATAAAAATAAATTACACATAAATAAAACACATCCATGAAACTCAGCAACACGTAATCATTCTTTTAAGACTAATAATGAATCTCTATATTAAACTTTTAACAGAAAGCTTTCTAAAATCATCAAAATAACATTTAAAGGTGACCTGAAGTGAATTGTAAAAAATCAAATATAAAATCCTGCATTTCAAAGAGAATAGGTTAAAACAGATTTGGAAACAAGCTCAGCTTTTATCGTTTTCTGCCAAACAGAGATCAGAGACTGGATCCTGACACCAGCAAAACTCAAAGAAAAATACAGCCACCTTTATTGCAGTAAAGGTGTCACAAGCTACTGTAGGACTGACAGAAGTCTTACATCTTGGCTGGTAAGGAAGAAAAAGACAAGTGAATAACTTCAAAATTTTCTGGTTTTAACAGTCAAATTAGGCTATGCCACTCCATGTTTTACATGTGTGTGTGTGTGTGTGTGTAAATTCTTGCATTTGAAAGGACTTCATCTCAACTTTAAACTGAAGACCCTTGAGAACATGCAAAGGAACAGGTGGGAAGTTGTATAAATAAGAGTATTGGTAAAATTTTATTTTTTAAATTTTTTAAAGCAATTTCTCCTTTATGAAAAGGTAGGGTTGTTATACTCCTGCCACCTAGATGAGCACATTCCATTTTGTCTCTCCCACTTTCATAGGAAATACACTGGTTGTTAGTGTGGGTGTTGGAATAGAAAAACAACTTGTTTGTACATGCATCTCTGTTACTGTAGGAAGTCTGTTTACTTATACCAACCTCTCATCTCTTTCCCATTTTATCTTCCTTGTACACTAGAAACCTTCTCCAAAAATCCTCCAGTTACTGAAACACCTTTAAGTCTAGATTATAGTTCAGCTTACTTTATTGCTTTCTTCTAAAAGCAGGTCTTAACATCTGCAGCAGTCTCAGGGTTTAATGACATCTCTGTGTGTATTTCAGAAATTTCTCATCTATTATTTAAAATGCCAGCTTTATAAGCTAATAATGGAGCTAGCCAGTGTTTATTCAAGCCTAACTTCCTTGCTCAATACCTTCCCCTTGCTTCACAGAATAAGCTGAATTAGAAGGGACCCATAAGGATCATCCTATCCACCTCCTCACCCTGCAGGACCATTCCCAAATCACACCCTCTGCCTGCAAGCATTGACCAAACTCTTCTTGAACTCTTGGCTTGGTGCTGTGACCACCTCCATGTGGAGCCTGTTCCAGTGCCCAAACACCCTCTGGGTGAAGAACCCTTTTCTAATATCCAGCCTAAAACTTCCCTGACTCAGCTTCAGGCCATTCCTATGGGTCCTGTCCCTGGTCACCACAGAGAAGAGATCAGTGCCTGCCTCCTCTTCTCCTCCTGAGGAAGCTGTAACTGCAGTGAGATCTCCCCTCAGTCTCCTCCAGGCTGAACAGACCAAGTGACCTCAGCTGCTCCTCAAATGCCTTCCCCTCAAGGCCCTTCACCATCTTCATTGCCCTCCTTTGTGCACTCCCTAACAGCTCAATGTCTTTCTTTTATTGTGGCTCCCAAAACTGCCCCCAGCACTCGAGGTGAGGATGCCCCAGTGCAGAGCAGAGCAGGACAATCCCTTCCCTTGCCTGGCTGAGGATGCTGTCCCTGAATGCAGCATCAGGACACAGCTGGGCCTCCTGGCTGCCCGGGCACTGCTGACTCATACTCAGCTTTCTGTTGTTTAATTATTTCTCAATTATCAAACTAAATAGACCAATATTAAGACTTTTTCTAGTGGCTCAATTTCTCTTTTTGCAGTGACTGTCATCTCCCATTCCAATGTTTTTTGCTGTAGGGATTGGGCTCTAATCACACTTCAGTGTCCTCTTTATAGACATAACCTCTGGAAAGTTCTTTAGTGACAGAAGAGTCTTTTAGGAGCAAGAGAGTCCTTTCATGCCTCAGCAAGCAGAAACGTTACAATTCTCACCACTGACTATTACTGATACTGACTTCAAATGTACCAGGAGTCTTAATCAGCTACTACCAGTGAACCTCAGTGTAAGGTGTCCTAAGGCTGTAAACTATCATTATTTTCCAGGTTGAGAGATTCATAAGCAAATTTTCTAATGACTTTAGCCCTCAGCTATTCTTACTCTAAACCAGTTAATGAAAGCTGAGGCCTGAAAATGCTTAAAGCAAAAACATTAGTGGCACACCTGAGACTACATCATCTGTTTTTCCCCATTTAAATTCCAGCCTTGTTGCTGCCAGAGCGCAGTGGCATTTACAGTGAATACCGAAGAAGTGAACTGACATAATGCAGCCCTGCCAAACTCCTTTCCAATGTTAAACAGTGCTGTGCTTTTTGTTCCTCCAACTACTCCCCATTAGTAATACAGAATATGTGCAGTACAGAGTCCCATCTTCATGCAAGTGGCCCACGGCTTTTTGACAAAATAAGTGCACTGCTAAGACTAGTCTGTAAGAGCCCTGTTTGTTTTAGTTATCTGCTGGTGCTTCTGCTGTTCTGTGCTTTCAGTGGTTCCAAGCTGAATGATCGATTCTGTCTCTCACAATCTGGCCTGCCAGATGCTTGTTCTAATGCTGCATTTCCTTGCCTTTCCCCAAGACGAGCAGAAAGAGCAGCACTTCAGCTGCAAGATGAATGAAGCTCTTCAGCAGTCTCTACAATCCATTACTTCTTCAAGGTAGAAAGACAGGGAATAGACGCTGTCTCAGACAGCATCCTATGACAATTAAACAGTTCACTAAATTTAGTGCTCTCAAACAAGTAGACAGGAACATGTGGGCATTGCCACCTCTTCTGAATCATCATGTATGCTTCAGCATCCTGAGCATCACAGGAGACTGCATGCTGTGCCTAAGCCCCATTAATCTACGTTAGAAACATCGTGTTACCCTGTAAGCATTCGGCGCATGACACACGTCAGATTAAGGAAGCCCACACAAAGAAATATATGAATACTAATATTCTCTCTCTCAAGGAAGTACTTCCCATCTGCCTCTCAGGAAAACTGCAACCATTTATAGCTAAATTACAACTGCCTGGAATTTTAGCATCTCAAAACAAAGGCTTACAGGGAAAAGACTCACATGATAGACTACCAAATTACTGGGTAACCAATATTCTTTTTAAAAATGTAAAATAAACCCTTAATCATTTTAGTATGAAATTAGATTGCCAAAGCATATGCACAAAATAGTGCAAGTGGTCTGCTCACCTGAAAGGTTTCCTGCCAGCATAACAACTTGCACAGTACCCAGTAAACACTGTCTAAGATAAATCAATCAGACAGCTGCAGATTCTCCTTAAAATTAATAGATTTCCAAATGCATTCATTAGTATAGAGCCAGGGGAATAAATCAGGGAATAAATTGGCCCAAATTGTCCTCTCTTCCCTCTTCAGTCTTCTCTTGCTTCATTCTTTCATAACACAATTTCTTTAGTAATAAAACAATCCAGGCCTAAAGACAACTTACAGAAACAGAAGCAAGACTCCAGGAAAATATTTAAATTAAGGGAAACTGTCCAAAACAGTACCAGAGATATCTAGCGAGAGATCACTGGTCCACTGAGAACAATTCCTTGTACCTGAGAGGGTCTGCTAACCAGAATTCTCCTTCTGAGCCAACCTTTACTCATATTCAACCTTCACTGTAAAATCATCAGGGTATTTTCCTATGATATTCTGTTCCTTTTGTGTTTAATCCCCTTCCTTCCTATGCAGCCACAAGTAGGATCCATATCCCCATACCAGAAACAAATAACACTGTCACTGCAAACACTGCAAACAAATAACACTGTCTTGGACATAACTTGATGTTATGTCCAAGACAACAGATGCAGAAACCTCTTTTCCAGCTGTTCCCTAGAAACCTGTGCCATCCTTCCCTCCCTGTCTTGTGTGCTAATGTCTGATAAAGCAGAAGGGAAAAAGAAGCACCACATGTTCTGGTAAACTCTCCCACAGAATCAAAGCAGGTACAGTTTTCAATCAGAAATAGATAAGTTTTCAGAAGTTGCTAGTATTTGACAAAGGAATTTTTTTATCAATTGTATTTTCCAGGCTTATGCTTTATAACTACCTGTGATAACAGGATGCTGTACAACAAATACTGGATTTCAGCATATCCCTGCAACTACTTACCCATTCTGGGATTCTGTGAACTAACATTCTAGAGGTTTTCACTTGCCCTTTTCTGCCTCAACCAAAGGCCAGTTTTATCAGTCAGTCTGTCCAGATGACTTAAAAGAATTGCTGGCAGTTCTGATACTGCACATACCTCTGGCAAAATAAACTGCTCTACTGGCTTGTACCACAATCTGTTCACCTGCACTCCACAGCTCGGCGGACTAAAGCGAGCACTGAAGATGGCTTCCTGTGAACAAGAAGAAAAAACCAAAATTAAAAAAAACCCCACAACACACATTAAAAGTGCTACTGTATTACACAGGCCATGAAATGGCTCTTAGATAATAACAATTTACATAAAGATTCTGCATTGCCAAATTCCAATCTTCAAAAACAATTTCCAAGCTCTCTTATGTAACCAACTTTTCTCCTTCACTGGAAGTAAAAAACTAATGCAGATAAAATGATCAGACATTGAACATTTAGGAATTCTACAGTTTAGGAAACATGAACTTGATTACAGTATAACTTATTATGGCTATTATAAACCAAAATCCTTGGAAGTTCATCATGGAAGTCATACTTACAATTCTTTATACTGTAGCACAGATAGAAGTTTTGAAATTGGCCTATCAAGTTATTGGTTGAGATAAATATAACCTATCAAATGCAACAATCTTGCTCAAAAAAATTTTCCCTCCAAATCATAAAGCTATTCTATCAAGCCCATAACAGTTTGGGACTGGGGGAAATGATCAATGTAGTTGATTATTACCAGTAAATAATAACAGTTTCTAGAAATCTTAAAATGTCTTGCCAGAAGACAGACAGGCAAAATTACAGCTGTTCTGCATCTCTGCTTGAAGACACCAAATGCATGGTTCTACAAGTGTTTTAAATATATTACATAGCTTAATTTTTATTCCTTAATAACTATCAATATTTAGAGCCCAAAACACAAAAAATGTGCATTGGAATTAGATGTAAGTGCTTTTTCATAACAGCATCTAGATTAATATACAGCACTTTGGGAATTTCATTTTTTCCTCATCCAGGATGTGCCTCTGTACACATACATGTGAATTTAAAATGCAATAAAAGAAAAATATAATTCATAAACTTGTCAGTTAAGTATTTCTCTTCTAACTCACCAACACAGCTTGTCACTTTCTTTAAGAACTTAATGCACAAAAAAGAGATATCATGCTTTCAAAAAATAACTGTAATACTCTACCTCATGTTCTGCCTGGTACAGCTTTACAGTGATGTTCCTCTGGAATCCCACGCCATCAGCCTCATAAAATACCCCAAGGCTGGTAATGACAATGGGGTAAAGCACACGGAAGGTCACACTGACGATTCTGTCTTCAGACAGCACAGAAGGTATGTCCTCAGGGAGACTGAATGCTTCAATTTCCTGATTCAAAACTGAATGAAAAGGAAAGGCCAGAGGTAAGGGGAGAAAAGTTCATAGTTCCTGGATACACACAAAGCACACTGCCTACATGCAAAGCATTCTGCTTAATTAGCATGGCTCACAAGTGCACAAGGATAATCAAAACACTGGAGTAAAAGAAAATACAATGGGCTGCAGATTGCAGCAAGAAAAATTTCAGTGGTACAGCAATCTGCAGGCTAATAGCAATTGCAACTCAATGCCTACATATCCACAGGGCAAAGATTAGAAACACAATAAATCCACAGCAGGAAGACAAAAATGCTATTTGACTGCATGAATACCTGTATATTAGCATAATAAAATAATTATTCATGTATCAAAATGGCACACACCTCCACCTAATTCAGCTGTCTGCTTTTTGGCATTATCGCCTACCTAAGCCCTGAGGTACCATTTATACTTGGGAACAGTAGATGTTGTCATCCAAAGAAAAAGTAACCAAAGTTACATTTTGTGTTGAATCATGGCTCAAGTACCTTTAGTTAAACTGTATTAAAGAGCAAGAATGAAATAAAATCCAAAAAGAGACAGGAAAAAGTTAAAATTTTAGTTAGGAATTTCTGTATGGCATTTAATTTTTTCCTCCATTTTACATTTCTTAATTGTTTTCTCTCTAAAGCAGAATCTGAAAAACCAATCAGCCAAATTTGCTTAGAGAATTCACTTTGTCACCAGAGAAGTTCATCTGACACTCAAGACTGTCACTTTCTTCACATTTGACACTATGCCAGGTCATTCTGTCTCTCTCCCCATCTGACACTCAAGACTGTCACCTTGCTACTTTCTTCACATTTGACACTATGCCAGGTCATTCTGTCTCTCTCCAGCTTCATTTAACACTTACATCAAGTAAAAATGTATTGTATATGGGAGAGACTGGTGACACAAGAAAAATGCAAATCCATTAGAAGTCAATGGACTCCCCTCCACAGGCCCAAAAATCTCTCCCTTTCTGGCCTGCACACGGTACTTACAGGAAGGTTATGCAGCAAGTTCTAGGAGGTATTTGTTTTCAAGACTAGCTGTCTCAATGAAACTCCCCAAACTACTCTCAGAAAAGATGGCCAGCTCTAGTTCAAACCACAGAATTTTTAAAAGTTAACGTCTATACCTGGGTTACTGATGTTCAGAAGTTTGCAGGAGTAGGGGTCTTCTCTGTCCTTCACTGGTACAGCACAACCATGCGCACCTATTATAAACTTCACAAGGACACTAAAATAATTTGCTTTTATTAACACCAGTTCTCTTCCCTCCTCCCCCCATCTTCAATAAACTTAATTTTATCACCATGACCTGTCTTTCACAGGGTTAAGATTTTGAACCTCTTAAAAATCAGCAATGACAGTTGGTATGCAGAGCAACCACATGAATCCCCTCACAGGAGCTCAATTCCAAATCTACGTTAACATTTTACATTATGAGGTTGCAAGAAGATTGGCAGCTAGAAATGAGAGACAAGACAGCCAGCACACTAAACAGAAAAAAGACCTAAGGCAACACTGAAGGATCCCAGAGACATGCCCCTCCTAGCCTGAGTTTGTTACTTCATTCAAGATTGTTTAAATACTACGCATTCAAAAGTCAGTGAAAAAAAATTAAGAAAAAAGACACATAGCATCAAAGGAGGAATGAGGATTCCAGACTACCTGTTACAATGAAATATTTCAACTTTGGGCTGTAGCAAAACAAGAGGTTCCTCCCCAGTTCCAATCATGGTTATTCCATAGTAGGAAGACATCAAGTAAGTACAAAGAGCAAGGATCCACCTCTGCCTATCTTTTCACCTAGCAGCTAAATGTCCTCCCAGAACTCCATGTAAGCTATGAAAGGTCACAATTTTAGATGACTGAGGTGGCTATGCTGCACCCCAGGCTGCATGCTGACACAAATCTGGGAACAGCAAAATGCTCTCAGTGCAAGGCAGGTAACAAGGTGTAAGGATGGCAGTGTTTCTGGGGACAAACTGCAGCAGAGCTTCTCAGCAAAACCAGACCTGTCTGTACACTGTCAGGTCTACGCAAGCAGTCAGGAAGGGCCACACACTGCAGCAGTTTGGTGCACCTGGTTCAGTGGGAAACAAACCTGAACTTTACAGTTGAGGCTGTTTGGAAGAGCTTTCGTGGTTCTCTCAGCAAATGTAATCCTGCCTGCTTTCAAAAATCCTGGATTACCAAGGATTCAAGTTGTACACAGTACATTGCAACACAGAAAAGAGAAAGGCTTATACATCACTAATAAACAGTGACAAGTAATTGCAAAAGCAAACAGCAGTGTATAGTTACAGCCCAAGGCAAGAAGTATTCTTATACACTATTAAGCAGGCTTTTAAAAAATCTATCAGAATACAAGATGCTAAAAACCAAACAAATAAACTAGGAAACATTTTAAAACAAACATTATAAAATCAAGATATTTCAGCATTACAATGACCCCCTGCCCCCAGGCCCAAACTACAGAACAGTAAAGGTTACCGTTGGTTCAGGGCAGGATGCTGTTTCAGGTGCTTGAACCAAGTGTTCCTTATAACACTGCGTAGTTCATGATTGTGTCGAGCTGACAGAACACCTACGATAACATCATAATGCTTCAGCTTCCATTGAGGAAAGAAGGACAGTGGACCTAGAAGCAGAAAGTGACAAATATTTACCTTATGCTCATATTACCACAAGCTTGAGTTGCAAGCAATAATTAATTCCAGCCTTCCAGTACTTAAAGGGGGCTAACAAAAAGGAGGGGGAGCAATGCAGATAGTGATAGGACAAGGGAAAAGGGTTTTAAACTAAAATGGGGGAGACTGAGATTAGATGTTGGGAAGAAATTCTTTATGCAGGGGGTGATAAAACACTGGCAAAGTTCTCTGGTTGCCCAGAGAAGTTGTGCCTGACTCAATCCTGGGAAGTGTTCAAGGTCAGGTAGGATGGGGCTTTGAGCAACCCGGTCTGGTGGGAGTCATCCCTGCCCATGGCAGGGGAGATGAAATTAGATGATCTTTAAGGTCCCTTCAACCCAAACCACTCTGAAATTCTGTGATTAAAGGACATCTCAAAAACAAGAGAACCGAAACACTAAAAACAAGCAGCATAATTACTTTTCCATTGTTGGTTCAGAATCAGAGAAACATTTTCAATATGCCAAAACCTTCACTCAGATGCCCATTTTCCCTGTGTTTTCTAAAGTTGCTGGGACCACCTTTCTGCCTCACAATTTCAGTGTGGAATCTCAAGGACTATTGTTTCTAACCTTTTGAAGTGGAACACCACTCTGCCTTCACACAGGATGTCACATCCCTGCACAAGGGAATGCTCTGGCTTTATTCAAAGCTGGATGCCACTGCCAATACTTGTAATCCAGGATTTAGCTTGTGCTGTTTTAATTTAGAGATCATGAAACCTGAACTTGATTTCAAGCAGGATTATGACCAGAGACCTGAGAAGCTCTGATTTAGAGCCTGTAAACAGTCAGGCAAGTAGCTAAAGTGAATTTGTTTCGTTAAATCTATCACACATCCTCTAGAGTTAAGACAGATTTGTATTTAATTTTAGGATTGTAAAGGATTAATAGCAAAGGATTGCTATTGCTATTAGGATTAATAGCAAAGGATTGCTTCCTTCTCATCTCACTATGTTTTTCATTGGGCTGCAGATAAAGAAAATAAATGTAAGTGTGAGTGCACTTTAAACTACTGCCTATAGCATAGATAAGATTTTTTAGAATCTAATTAAGAGACTAAAAATACTGCCACGTCTATATTGTGAACTCCCATAATTGAATTACAACCCAGACTCTACCTTCTGTACCAGCATCCCCTTTCTCCACTTTGAAGTTGAATAGATGGGTTCTTTTACACTACTCACTAACCTAGGACCTCACAGCATCTGCCACAAAAACTGCTGTGCCAAATCCCACCACACATCCATCTAGCCTTATATCCCACTGCCAGTGTCCAGCATGCAGTGGAGAGGCCTTGGCCTTGCTATGTTCCATGCTGAATCAGCATCAAGATTTCAGAACTTCTGTTGTTGTTCTTTAGGGCTATTGAAAATATCCCTGACTCCAAAAGCCAAATGAAACTGCTCTGGAACTGATTCTCAGAACAAGGCAAAAGCAGAAAAACTACAGAGTGACGTTTCCACAGGTAAATCTTTCCCATTCTATTTCCCTCCAAATATTTTAGTTTTAAGTCTGAAAACACTGATTTTCTTTAAGAAGGTTAAGTTCCACTATTATTTAAATGAAAGCAGCTACAAGACTATCAATTACTTAAGCTGAACATTAACCTAATTAAGAGAAGCTTCCATCAACTTAGGCTCAGAACGACTTAAAATCCCAAGCAATGAGCTATTAGTTACAGTCTTCATTTTTCACTGAAGTTACCTGTTGCACCTCTTACAACAACCATAACTGAATTGAAGGCGAGGTTTGGGAATTTGTTTGCTGCAGAGTAGTAAATCTAGTGCCCTACATAACATCTGAAGAAACTTGTAGGTCAAACACACTGTTCAATCAAAATACCAATTTAGTTTTCCTTTATGCTGGTAAATACCATTTATCCAGAGGCTATGCATGTCCTCATAGGTCATTACATAGCCAACTCTCCCAGACAGCAGAGATACATGAGACAGACATATGTTCCTGTGTAGTTACATAATTCCTACTTACACATCCCTTTTTTCCCCATGTTCTTCATCAATCCTTTGATTATTCTTCAGCCTTAACTCCAAGCATTCCAGTAAAAAGTTCATAGGTTTAATATGACTATTAGTCTTCTAGCTGACTGCAGATGAGGTACTGTTTACACAGATTTCTTTTTTAAGACATCACTTTTAATAAGAAGCAGAACCATTCCATTAAATCAAAATTAAAGAAAAATAAAACTAAGGGAACAAGTCTGTGGGGTGACTTGACTCAGAATAGCATAAAATGAACTTGAATGAATTAAAAAAAAAACAACTAAAAATAAGCTACTCAAATCAAATATACTTTTAATTAGTTTATGTTTTAAAATGGGAGAAGCTTTTCCTTATGAACCATCCACATGGGAACAATGTTAATGTAACAGATGCTTCAGAATTAATATCCTGTTGCTTTTAGAACAGCATTGCAGTGGTCTATATTCAGAAGACTGTCTGTCTTTTCTGTCCCAAGAGTTACGCCATTTTATTTTTAAAACCACTGAAAATGAAAAAAAAAAAAAAGAAAGCTTACTTTGACAAAACATTTTTTGCTTGTTAGTAAAGATTTCTACTTCCCATGGAAAAGTAGGAATAATGTTAATATTTCAGAAAAATAGACTCATATATGCTTCTCTGAACTTGCATTATTAAAAAAAAGGGAGATAAAGTGAGAAGAACAGGGAAAAATACTAAGGCTATTATTAATTTATAAGGATAATTCCAATATGAGCATAAATATTCTCTGATGCAGCATATTTCAAGAGAAAACATTGCTGACCTCAAAGTCAATAGTGACAATTTAGACAAGCAATCAATTCTTGCCACTGAGGACCAAAGCTATTTATCTCCCATTCTATTTTTGTACATTTTTAGGTCAAAATTTTCAGTGTCAGATTGTATCATATCATATACCTCACTCTTACCTGAAACTGCTTGTGCAAGACAATTACATCTCTACATTTTCTGATTTCAAAGACAAGAAAAAACGGTAAATTTTGCAGTTTGTGAAGGGGGTGAAAAAAAGAAGAAAAAAGCTACACATCACATTCCATATTAAACCCTAAAAGTGCTGTGGACCAAAGGTATGGAGAAGGAGAAGCTTTCCCATCCAAAGGTCACACTACCACTGCCTACCTTGCTTTTGAACTCTTCCTTATTCAAAGCCGCACCTCAGCTGCATTACTTAGCCCAAGACTTTTCGGAAGAACGTGAGACAAGTACACAAAGCCTACCTGTTAATCCACAGCAAAACCTACAAAAGTATGAAAGCAAGCAGCCCTCCCTCAGCTGCTGAGGTTCATTTCATTCTCCACAGCAGCTGTCAGCAGTACTTCTCTCTGCTCTAAGTCTACTAATTCCAGTCTGCAGTACTTTGTGTCACATTGTTCATTGTAAGCTCCTACTGAAGCTTTCTTGGGCTCTGATATTTTTAAGGACTGGCTTCCACACAATTCTCTGACATCTGACCATACTTATACTTTTATTGGTACAGATTTTCACCTCAGTATCAGCTTCAGGAAGCTTTCACAGGACTCTCATTTGTCAGTTTTCACGAAATGGGTGAAAGTGCTGGTCAGCCTCGGCCTGTCTGTCAAGCTTGACTGAGAACTAGCAACAGATCAAAGTTTGGGACAGATACAGGAAAAAGTAAACAAGTGCATACATAGAGTACAAAGCTGTGCCATTAGAAGACACGACTAAAGATGCAGAGGTGTGTGTCCTGCTGAGCTGGCCACAGAAAGAGTTCACCACTGACAGGCAGTCTGCTGACCCTGCTCAGATTTTAAACCTCAGCAGCTTGCCAACAGCTCTTGAAGTTTTTCGAAATCCCAAACTGTAAAGATGAACATGCACCTCTTCATCCCATGAGACTGATTCTCGATAAAATGTCAAATTAGGCTGCTAATTATATTTGCTTCATTATAAGGAGATGAAAAGAGTGAGAGATCATTTAGCTTGATTTTGTCAACAAACACGGTCTTGCTAAACATATTTCTATTGATGAGCCCCCAATCAACTATTAAATTTGCCAGTCATTTTCAGTAAAATTTGACATAATATGCAGTCCACAAAGTGATTAAGTCTCCACATTTCATGCAACTGGAGGGACAAAGAAAAGACTCATTAGTGCCTACACTGAGAAACAGCAAGGTAGGCTTACTTGCAATCAGGCACCAGAGCACCTCCACTGGACACAGCTAAAATAAGTGAGCTCCACAGAAGGCTGGGCTTTGTATCTTCTGCTACCAATGCAGCTTTTTTCTTTTCTTTTTTTTTTTTTTTTCAATTCCTGAATAAATCAATTAATGGAACTAAATAGGCCAAGCAGAAGTTATTTAGAATATTCTCAACTAATCCACTTCATAAGATAAGCAACACTCCTCCAAAATAAAAAGCCCCACACATTTTTATCTCTGCCTATTCCTGTGATTTTGTATTTATATTCCTGAGGTTTAATACTTTTTTCTTCTCTGCCGCTTTGCAAAAGATCCAAACAAACACGAAGGAAGGAATTAACTCAATATAAAGATTTGTATTCACAGAATGCTGACATGCACAGAAAAAGAACAAACCAAAGAGCAAAAGCAGCTCTTTCCCCTTTTTAATCTACTTCACTTAATCTGTTACAGCTCATCTCATTACATGTTTTGCTGCAAGCAGAGCTACCTGACCTCCCTGCAGTACCTGCTTCACCCCAGAGCCAGAAATGGCCAAGATGTGCACCCCTGGTCTCTGCAGTACGCCGTGAGGCAGGCACGCTTTTATACAAGATTTACAGATTCAAAGAACAAAACCTCTGCAGCCAGAGGTTTCTGTTTGTTTTACATCAACAGCATTCCTTAGAAGAAATAGGACAGCAGGGTCCTTCTGAATTGCCAAGTGGCAGTAGTAACAGTGGTGGAGAGATGCTACCCTAAAACACCTTAATCATAAAATACTTGCACATTTCTAGATAAAACTGGGAACAACAGCCAAAGCATCAGTAGAAAAGTTAAAAGAAACAAAGAAAAATCTTCCTGCAACACAAACTGATGCCTCCTTTTGTTTTTATATTTTGTGGAGGGAA
This sequence comes from Passer montanus, assembly GCF_014805655.1. NCBI lineage: Eukaryota > Metazoa > Chordata > Aves > Passeriformes > Passeridae > Passer > Passer montanus. Next base: position 9,681,013 of record NW_024366591.1, read on the forward strand.
CAGATGGGGTTCTGGCAGGGCAGGGGAAGCAGAGTATAGCACCTCTATCTGATGAAAATTGGCCACCAATCCCTGGTGCCATGGAACACAAGTCTGCTCCCAGGCAAGGCTACTTGCTTTCTTCTGGCTGTTCCACTCAGTGTGCATTTTAGACGATAACTGTTGAAAACCTTAATCCAGCCTACTCTGACAGAATTGCTCCTCTTTGTCCCCTGCTCCAGTGCCAAAATACAAAAATACAATTCCACTGCCACTCATCAGTAGTTTCCAATGTCACAGTTACTCATTTTCAGAGTAACTGAAAACCCTAAAAAAATCTCAATTAATTTGGAAAATACCATCAGCTTATTTTGTGTCCATCAAAAGTTACGGGATTGTTTTATGTTGGGGGTGGCCTATCCACAAAAAACCACGTCATACTAAGATCTTACAGATGAAGGGTGGGGGACAACTGGTATTTGAGGCAGGACTGCACATCTACTGCCAATGCCAAACCTGACCAGCTGAGTTTCAGCTTCTATGGCCACCAGTCTGTAAGTCTTTACATACCTACAAAAGACAAAATAACTTTGTGACCAAACATGCTACTCCCTGACAGACAGGATGTTGTCTGAAATCTGGTAGTCCTTTCTTAATAAAGTCCCATATTTTAGCAAAACTTCACCTCATAGCTTGTTCTCACATTTTGGTTCCATTAGGCCAGTGCCTGAAGAAGTACATGCTGTGCCACAGGACAACAGATGGCATACAAGCAGACTCTGGAAAATGCTGGGTTTTAATCTGTTGCATAATTGTTCACTAGTAGAAGATTGACTCTCACAAATCCAAATGGGCCAATTTTTAGCTGCCACCCCCCACCCCCCCATAAATGTAACAGGAATAACGACTTAAAGGGCATCAGCATCAGCAAAGTAGCAGACTACACAGAACGTGTGGGGCTCTCTGAATAGGCCCTGAAGCTGAAGCCCAACAGTGAGTAACTTCCTACTCAATAAGATTTGTGCCTCAATTAAAACACACAATTAGCAATGAATCCACCTGGAGTGCTAAAAGCAGGTCTGTCTGTTCCTTCTCAAGTTTCTGAGGTCATTTTATAATTAGCATTTATCTAAGACTTTTATAAAAAATTAACTAAGCTTCCTACTCACAAACTTTCTTTGGATAGCACTTGTTTATAACCAGTTAGACAAGGATTTCAATTAAACCTAAAAGCATGTTCCTGCACAGATCTTGCTCAGAAGTGTGAATTACAGTCTCATTAACTGATGAACAAAAAAAAAAGCAGGAAACCACCAAAGTCAGGATCCTAAAACAAAGGCCTTTGGTCTTAGGATTGATCCTATTTATTTTTTTCCAATTCCTGAGTACTGCCTACAAGAAGTGCACTCTGTCTTCTGTGACGCCAAGGTAAATGTGATCATGAGCACAGAGAAAGCCTGAATACTGCACAGGGAGAGAAACAACAGAGGGCCAAGAATGCAGGCAAACTACAGGCCTCTCACAAGGGGTGGTTAAAAGGAAGACTTTATTGCAGAAGGTACTTCCAAGAGAGGAAGAAAAGTGGATGGAATGAGTGGAGACTGGAACACTGTTTACATTTAGAGCCATCCGACCTATAATTAAAAAATAAAACTGTTTTCTAGAAATGTTTTCTATTTCTAGAAGTGTTTTCTATTTTTCACTAGAAATTAGAAGTACCTGAAGTGCTCAACTTAAGAAAGCAAAGGTTTAAAACAGAGACCTTTAACATCCATGGTAACATGCTGAAGACGTACTTGAAGGAGGAGAAAGACTCTTTTGACTGAAAGGTTTAAGAATTAAAGGGAATAATCTAGTTGCAAGTCAGCTTAGGCTAGAAATGAGAACATATTTTTAATCAGGACAACAAGCCTCTGGAACAACCTCTTCCTACAACTGCTACGAATCCAAACGAACAGACAAAAAGCCACCCCAAGCCCTCACTAAATAAATGTAGGCTGCCCACCTGCCATTTTATAACAGAAACCAAGAGTTGCTTCATAGAAATAGTAAGCAGAATTGATGGCTGGATCTATTCCAATCTTGTGTGAGTGAGTCAATGAAGCCAAGGTAAATAATCACTAAAACAGGTTATCAACTTTCTGACAGATTTCCATTTGAATGTGTGGTAATGATTATTTGGGAGGGTAATTAAACTCCTCAAAAAACAGAACTGCTGTTCACCCTGCATGGACCTCTACTGGTGGCTAATTCTGCAACTGTTGAGATAGCACACAACTATTGTACACAACTATACAGAAGTGCCAGAGAATATACAACTTACACATTTTTATGTCACAGCTATTGCAAAACATTGCCCCATGATAAGATTTACTTTTTATTCACACCAGAGATTCCAGATAATCTGTAATAAAGAGCAGTTGGAGTAGTAATCAAGGAAAAAAATTACTCAAGTGAAACAAGACTGGCATTATCAGGCACTACCAGAACCTCTTAAGTAGTTTCAGATTCAAGAAGCCTTTTAATAAATTTAATACATTTTAATAAATTTTAAAACATTTCTTCCTCTTGTATACAAATTCACTGATGTTCCTAAAACACTCTGTATAATAAAAAAAACAAAACAACAACACAGAAGACATCTGAGGTCCCTTGGCTCATCCTTCTTTCTCCTGCCAAGGCAGCCATACCTACATCTTGTACATTTTGTGGTACTTTGAGAGCTAAGAGACAGATTCTTCCTTAAATACCATGCAAGGATTGGGCCTACAAAAAGACAACACATGTACAGTACTGAGCATTTTCCTAGGGATGACATATGTTCTCACTGTAGAGGAGGCATCGTTATTCCTCTCGTCAGCATGAATACATTACTCAATAGCAACTTTACAATAGTATTTGTTTACAACTAAATAAACCCTGCACAGAAACCATACACTTGCTCTTTCAGTATTAAAAAAAAACCCACTTATTAAAAATCCTAGTTACCCTAACATTATCCAGTGCAGCAGGATTTTACAGTAATGAACATCAACTCCAATAGTAACTGCTTGAAACAGGGAAATTCTGAAGAGCAAAGCTACTTCTCTCCTTCCCCAACTTCCAAGTGGTGCCTTCCTCCCTCTCCTCAGGGCTGCTCTACCTCAGAAATTCCCATCAGGCCTTTCTGTAATGAGCTGGGCAGTGAAGTGTCCCTCGACTGGACCAGGAACCAGCCCCACCATGGTTAAGGTGAAGGGGACACTGACCATGGGAAGGAGCTCCTGTTGCCTGATCAAGGAGGGAATGACAGCAGCAGTAGTCAGTCATCCCCTGGCAGGCCTGGAACATTCCTTACTTGAACTGTACCCTGAGTAGAACAGACTCCATAGTTACTGGATTTTTGAAAATTCCAGCAATTACCAACAAAGACTGTGCTCAGGGTGGAAATTTATGGATGACTAAAGCCAAACATCTAAAGAACCCTAAAAACTGGTCTTGAGTGAAGCCCTTTGGCTCTCCTGGACCACAGCAGACTGTCACCAGCGACTCTCTGAGCAGGATGCCTCTCAGAGCTCACAGACTCCCCAGTTTGCAAAGTTCTGAGGATCAGCACCCAAAACTGATGACAGGGCCTGGGCTGAAACCTTCCACTCCTTGAGGCTCAGCCCTTTCCCACTGAGAAATGCCAAGATATTTGAAGTGAGTGTTTCACTGAGCTCCAGGGGAATTTTTAACAGGTATACCTCCATACATTGATACCCATACATCCCTGTATATAAATATATCTCTTTGTGTCAGTGTACATGCATGTGTGGACTGACTTAGGCACTCTCCTGCCAGTATAGCATGAATGTTGCTGTCTTGGATGTATAATGAAGTCACTGTAGCAATTATAGTAAATCCTATCACTTTGTAAATGTTCAATTAGTCAATGATTAAGTGGCTGCTAAATTCTTTAGACATTGATCAAAAACCAAGTCTGAGACTAAGACTGGACCTAGCTGCATCTCAGCTCCATGAGGGGTTTAGAAAGTAAGGGGATCCACTCTGACTCAACAGGAGGGTCTCCCTTACCTTTATGCATCTTCAGCCTCTTTATAAATCACTCTAAATGAATTCTAACTCAGTTTTTCCTTTCTCAATCCATGAGGGTTTTTTCTTTTTTTTTTCTCCCCCTGGTCCTCCTCCCCATCCCACTGCAGGGGTGGGGAAATGAGTGAGTTGGCTGCGAGGTGCTCAGTTGTGAGCTCAGGTTAAATCCAGGTGATACCTGGTTTTGCTACTACCTTTGACAGCGATTCTTTAAGCAACCTAAACCACTCATTTGTGACAAATTGGCATGTTTGACTGCATGTCAAATAGAAGGACAGATTACTTAAGAAAGCACAGAATACGTCCAAGTTCCAAATTCTCAGAAGAACACGGTTAACTGACATGATAGTACAGCTGTGAAATGACAGCTAAAGGTAGCTGGAGCCAGATAAAGGATGGAAAAGGAATTATTTGCAAAATGCTAGGAACCTAGTTAGAAGCTGCTTATCAAGATAGCAAGAATAACAATAAAAGGGTATTATACCTAAAGGAAGAAATAAAACTCCTAAAGGCAACTGAATTAATACTGTCTTTGAAAATGGAGCAGCTGCAAAATCAGTTAAGGGAAGAAAATGAGAAAAAAAAAGTCACAGGAAAACATCAGATTTATGTTTATGTGGGCTTTTCATCCTCCTGACGTTGTATAATTAGGAAATTAATTGTATCCCCTGAAGAACGGGATGGGAACATATGGGATGACCCTGATGACAGCAAACTGAGGAAAGCTGATTCTTTCTCTCAGATTCCTCTGAATATGAGCTCAAACACATCACTAAAGCAAAACACATTCTCATTTCTTTTGGCCTTCAACAACTGATGAAATTACCCAAAGATACAGGAGCACGAATTTCAATATAAATGCAACAGGATGCTGAGAAGCTGGGTGTACAACTTGGACAGCACAGAGTTAAAACCACTGCAGTGAATGGAGCAAGTGTTATTTGACAAACCACAAAAGTTAATTTATTGTTCTCTTGGTCGAGAAGTGAATGTTGTCTACTTGCTTTGAAGGGGAAGATCAATGGACAATGGAACTACTTTGGATTTCAATATTTTGAATATCCAAGCCTGGCACACGGTGGTTGGCAATGTGCAGCCCTTTGGTCCAAATCTTGCCCCTAAATCTGACAGCAACCAGGGGGTACAGTGCAGTACTTTGTGCAGTCCCTGCACTCTCAATCCAAACACTCCCAAAAAAAAAAAAAAAAAAAAGATAAGAGCAGCTTTTGGATACTTTGAGGCACTGGAGGAGACATATACCTAGATTTCCTATCATTTCTCACCCACTGTACTCACTTCTACAAAAGGAAAATCACTTTGTTAAATTAGTCACTGATGAAGTGCTTCTAATTCATTTAGATACAAACCTCTGATGAAGTTGGAGACCAAGATTGGACTTAGCTGCACCTAAGCTTTGTTAGGAGTTTAAAATCAAGGGGATCCACCCTGAACGCTGTGACTCAACTACAGTCAACCCTTATCCACTTGAGTCTTTGATCTCTGTGTAAATTGTTCTAAATTAATTCTAGCTGGAGTTTCCTTAGGACATTTAGTCCATGCAGTAAGCAACAGAGAGAGCCTCAATATACAAGTTTCTTAAGCTGCTCATACCTTTAACAGTGATTATTTAAGTGACCTAAGTCACTCATTCACACCAACACCAATTGAGAAACTTCTGGATTTTCTTTGGAAATGTTTGTTAATGGAAAACACATTTACTTGGGAAAGGCCACCACAAGACTCCACACTGCCACTTCTAACTCCAAATTAATGCTCTGAAGCTTCCAAACGGCACCATGAAAGATGAACAAAACCAACCAGGCAATTCAAACACACATCAGGCTAGAAGTTCAATAATTGTATCTCCCTTTCTTTTATAATCCAAGTGTAACCGCTGCTGATGTGATTATGCAAAAGCCAGAATACAGACAGACACCTATACAACTCTGCAGCCTTCGGGCTATGCAATAGCGCAATTGCTTCTTGCATATTTGCACTATTAATTGCCACTGGCAATCAGCAGACTCTTGTTTCCTCACAGCTGCGCACACCCTGCACGACAAACAGGCACCAGTGGCAGCGTGGGTCCATTATTGAACGGGCTACTGGGTCACTACACAGCTCTAAGCACACCCCAAGTAAAAAACCACCATTACGTGTTCATTCACAGTCTTTTCTAACATCGACAAACAGCACCTGTGGGCAGCTGACAAAAGTTTCTGTTCCAACAGACGCCCGCTTCCTCAGGCTTGAAGATTTGCGGCCTGAAAGCTACACCTCATTTTATAAGGAGCACAAGGTAAGCCCTCAAGGTTCGGATTTCACTTGTGCTGGATGATACCCGGTCCTATGAATAGCTTTGTGCAGCACAGGGGTTTTAAAGCCGGCTGAGGCAAACACAGCGCAGTGCGAAGAGCTATTCCTAGGACCGGGAATGACGCGACACGAGCGGGGTCGGTGGGAATTTCTTCCCCACGTGCCTCGGTGGGAGCGGGAGGGCACCGGCGGCGCAGCAGGCGCTCGGCAGCGGGAGCTGCTGCCCCGCTCCGCACCCGCGGCAGCGCCGCGCCGCCGCCGCGCCCGGTGCCTCCGCCTCGGGCGGCGGAGCCCGCGCTGCTCTCCGCCGCTCCACGGTACGAGACGCTCCCTCCCCTGCCGACGAAGCCCGCGGGCACCCCGGCGCTGCTCCCGCTGCCCCGGCCACAGCGTCCCCCGGCCCTCCCCTCGCCTCCCGCCCCCGTTACCTGCCCCGCCGAACCCGACCTCTCCTCGCCTGGTGAGGGAGGCTGGAGGAGCCCAGCCCGCCCGGATGCCCCAGGCACCCGCCGCCGCCCGCCCCTCTCCTACCTGCCGGGTGGCTCCCGGGGCAGCTCAGCAGCAGCCAGAGGTGCAGCGCGACCCCGACCACACAGGGGCACAGCAGCACCAGCCAGTTTCGCATTGGCCGCCGCAGCCGCCGGCCCCTTCCCCTTCGCGCCGGCCTCTCCCAGCGGCGCCGGCGCGACGGCCCGGCTTGGCCGCCCGCGGCTCCTCCCCGCTCGGCCGGGCC